>NC_056691.1:70197361-70507098 GCF_018350215.1 Panthera leo
GGCAGGGCTCGAACCCATGAACCGTGAGATCATGACCTGAGCTCAAGTCGGAGGCTTAACTGACTGAGCCACCCAGGCACCCCTAGTTCAATTGTTTTTTTAATCCTATAGGATTTTCTACATATACAATCTTGGCTGGCTGGCTGGCTGGCTGGCTTGCTTTCTTTATCTATCTATCTATCTATCTATCTATCTATCTATCTCTATTAATTTACATCCAAGTTAGCATATAGTACAATAATAATTTCAGGAGTAGATTCCAGTGATTCATCCTCTACATAAAACCTCAGGTGCTCATCCCGACAAGTGTTCTCCTTAATGCCCCTTGCCCATTTGGCTCATAGCCCCACCCACAGCCCCTCCAGCAGCCCTCAGTTTCTTCTCTGTATTTAAGAGTCTCTTATGTTTTGCGCCCTCTCTGTTTTTATTTTTGCTTCCTTCCCTTATGTTCATCTGTTGTGTATCTTAAATTCCTCATAATAGTGAAGTCATATGATATTTGTCTTTCTCTGACTGACTAGTTCCACTTAGTCAATACCTTCTAGTTCCATCCACGTAGTTGCAAATGGCAAGATTTCATTCTTTTTGATTGCCGAGTAATACTCCATTGTATATATATACCACATCTTCTTTATCCATTCATCCGTTGATGGACATCTGGGCTCTTTCCATACTTTGGCTATTGTCAATAGTGCTGCTATCAACATTGGGGTGCATGTGTAATCATGGCATCTTTTAGAAGCCAGTTTTAATTCTTCTTTTCTTATGTCTATTCTTTACTTTTTTACTTTGCATTATTACTAAACTTGCAATAAACTGGTGAATAGCAGTGATGAGAGCAAATATCCTTGCCTTGTTCCTCATTTTAGAAGGAAGCATTCTTCACCATTAGGTTTGATACAGCTATAGATTTTTCATAGATGCCCTTTATTAAATTGTAGACTTTCCTTGAACATTCAGTTTACTGAGAGTTATCTAATGCATCTAATAGGATTATCAATAGGTTTTCTGTCTAGACTATGTTAATATGATGAATTACATTGATTAATTTTAAAATGTTGAGCTTTATCTTTCTGGGATGACTCTATTTGGTCATGGTGTATTATCCTTTTTTCTGTATTAGTTAATTTAATTTGGTAAACATTTTTAAAGGCATTTCACATCCATATGCACAAGGGATGTTGGTCTGTGTTTCTTTTTTAAAAGAGAAAGACATTGTTTTTTAAAACAATGTCTTAGCATCATTTTGTTAACAGTAATGTCAGCCTCATAAAATGAGCTTGAGAGGTTCCCTGTTTTTCTGTTTTCTGGAAAATTTGTATATAATTGGCCTTGTATTACCTTAAATGTTTAGTGGAATTTACCCAGAGAAGCCAGTGGGGCCTATTATTTTCTTTGTGGGAATGTTTCCACTTATTAACCTAAATTATTTAATAGCTATAGGGCTTTGCAGGTTAGTTATTTTTTTTCCTTGGGTGAGCTTTGATGTTTTATGTCTTTCAGATAATTTGTTCATTTCATCTGATTTGTCAAATTTATTGCCATAAACTTTTCTTAATATATCCTAATTATTCTGTTTATAAGGCCTCTGAAAAATTTCCCTGTTTATTACTAATATTGGTGATTTGTGTCTATATTTTGCGATCTAGCAATTTAATAACATTTATAAATTTAACAAAATTTATCAATTTTACTATTTCAAAAACTATTATTGATCTACTTTATTGTTTTCCTAGTTTTTATTTCACTGATTTCTGACCTTTATTATTTCCTTTCTTCTACTTACTTTAGGTTCCGTTAGTTTTTTTCTAGTCTTTAAGGTAGAAGCTTAACATTGATTTTAAACTTATCCTCTCTAATATTTTGTTCTATAAATTCCTTGTAACCACTACTTTAGCTACCTCCTGCTAATTTTGATATGTTTTCATTTTCATTCAATTTTAAATATTTTCTAATTTGTGATTACTTTTTGGACTCATGGGTTATTTAGAAATGTGTTGCTCAATTTCCAAGTACTTGGGAAGTTCTTAAGACATTCTTCTAATATCGATTTCTAATTTAATTCCATTATGGTCAAATTTCAGTCCTTAAATTTACTGAGACATGTTTTATGGACCAGAATGTAGTGTTTTGGTGAATGTTTCATGTGATTTTGAAAAGAATATGTATCTTAATCCATTCAGGCTGTTATAACAAAACACCACAGACTGGGTGGCTTATGAATAAGAGAAATTTATTTCTCATAGTTCTGGGGGCTGGAAGTCCAAGATCAGGGTCTTGTTCGGTGAGACCTTTCGAGTTCGGTGAGAGCTGTCTTCCAGGTTGCAGACTTCTAGCTTCTTGCCATGTCCTCACATGTTAGAAGGGGCAGGGGAGCTCTCAGACCTCTTGTAAGAGGTCATTAATATTATTCATAAGGGCTCTGCCCTCTTGACCTAATCACCTCCCAAAGGTTAGGATTTCAACATATGAATTTGGGAGGGGACACATTTAATTTATAGCAGTCACTGTTAGGTAGTGTGTTCTACCAATATTATTTAGGTCAAGGTGATAGTACATTCAGGTATTCTATATTTTTATTGATTCCCTTTAGTTATTCTATCAACTATTGAAAGGGAAACATTGAAATCACCAATATAACTTGAATTTGTTTCTCTCTTTTTTTTATTCCTAGAAGTTTTGGGTTCATGCATTTTGAAGCTCTATTATTTGGTGTAAACACATTTGGTATTACTAAGTTTTGTGTTGAATTTGCCTCCTTTATCCTTGTGAAATGTCCCTTTTTTTCTCCCTGATTATAGTCCTTGTTGTGAAGTCTACTTTGTTTGATACTAATATAGCCATTCCTGGTTTCTTTATATTGTTTTCAGATTACATCTTTTCCATTATTTTTCTCTTAACCTGTGTCTGTAAACTAGTATTTTTTCCCTTGAATAGGCAGCATAACATTGGTCGTTAACCTTTTTTTTCCCCTTAATTATGAGACAGACTCTGCCTTTTAATTGGAGTATTTAGATTATTAGTGTTTAATGTAATTATCAATATAATTTGGTGTCAGTCTACTGTCTTGATACTTGTTTTTTATTTGATCCATATGTTTTCCTTCATTTTTCCTGTTTTCCTGCTTTCTTTTGGATTAACTACTACTTTTAGAATTCTATTTTTTCTTCTGTATTGGCTATACATTTTGCTTTAGTGTGTATGTGTGTGTGTGTGTGTGTGTGTGTGTGTGTGTGTGTGTGGTTGGTTGGTTACTCTAGTGTTTGCAACATATATTTTTAACTTATCACATTCTACTTTCAAATGTTACAGCACTCTGCAAATTACATAACACTTTTGGACACTATACTACCATTTTTCCTTCCTAATCCTTGCACTATTGTCATACATTTTACTTCTGTATGTGGTATGAATCTGTAATACATTGTTATTATTTTTCTAAATAGGCAATTATTAAAAAAAAATTTTAAACATTTATTAATTTTTGAGGCAGAGAGAGACAGAGCATGAGCAGGGGAAGGGCAGAGAAAGAGGGAGACACAGAATCTGAAGCAGGTTTCAGGCTCTGAGCTGTCGGCACAGAGCCTGACTCAGGGCTTGAACTCACAAACCATGAGATCATGACCTAAGGTGAAGTCATACACTTAACTGATGGAGCCACTCAGGTACCCCTAAATAGGCAATTTTTTAAAAGAGATTATTAAAATGAGAAAATATTTATGTTTATCCGTATTTCCCATTTTTGGCATTCTTCATTTCTGTGTACGAATCCAAATATCTTTCTAATGTATATTCCTTCCACCCTAAGAACTTCCTTTAGCATTTCTTGTAGTGTAGGTCTGCTGGCAATGAATTGTCTTGGCTCTTGTCTGAAAGCATTTCACTTTCATATTTGAAGGATAGTTTCAACATTAAAGAATTCTAGATTGAATTTTTAGTACCTTATTATTATTATTATTTTTAATGTTTATTTATTTATTATGAGATAGTGTGGGCTCCCATGCACATGAGAGAGAGCAGGAAAGGGGCAGAGAGAAGTAGAGAGAGAGAATCCCAAGCAGGCTCTGGGCTGTTGCCAGGGCCCGAGGTGGGGCTCAATCCCATGAACTGTGAAATCGTGACCTGAACCGAAATCAAGAATCAAGACTTGGATGCTTAACTGATTGAGCCACCCACGTGCCCCTCTTTTAGTACTTTAAAGATTGATGTCATTGTCTTCTTCCATCATAGTTTCTGATGAAATGTCAGTCATATCTTTGACATACATATTACATCTCTATATAATATATCTTCTTTCTATGGCTACTTTTAAGATTTTCTCTTGATTACTGGTTTTTAGCAACTTAATTATGATATACTGTGGTCTGGTTTTCTTTATCTTTTTTCTGCTTGGGGTTCGTTGAGCTTTGTAAATCTGCAGGATTGAAGTTTTCATCAAGTTTGATAAAAGTTTGGTCTTTATTCCTCAAATAAAGTTTCTTCCTGTGTTTCCTCTCCTCTGCTTTTGGGATTCCAATTACATATGTATTATCTCACATATCACTGAGGCTCTGTTCATTTTTTCCCCAGTCTTTTTCTTTCTGAGCTTTAGTTTGGATAGTTTTTATTACTATACCTTCAAGTTCACTATTTTTTTTTTTCTAGAGTATCTAATCTACTCTTCAACCAATCCAGTTAATTTTTTCATTTTAAATATTATATGTTTTATCTCTAGAAATTCCATTTGGGTCTTTTGTATATTATCCATTCTCTCTCCAGCATAGTCAAGTTATCCTCTACCTTCTTGAAAGTATAGAGCATATTTATAATAGCTATTTTAACTTGGTCTACTGATTGCATTATCTATGACATTTCTAGTTTGGGTCTTATTGGTTGATATTTTTCCTGGTTGTGGGTTTATATTCCTATATTTTTGCATACCCAGTAATTTTTTATTGGATACCAGACATTGCACATTTTTTATTGTGGGTTCCTGGATTTTGTTATATTCCTTTAAATAGTGTTGACAGTGAAATGATATGGAATCAGTTGGTATTTTATTCCAAACCTCGGATGGAGACTTGATTTTAAGATTTTTTAGGGTATGTCTAGAACAACATTTTGTATAGGGCCAATTTGGTCTCAAAGTGAGGCAAACTTTCCTGAATATCTTGCCCAGTAGCCCTTGTATGTAAGGCTGTTCTACTCTGTCGAATGGGAATAGACTATTCAACAACCTCATGTAATTTCCAGGAATTATTCTTCATATTCCTTTCTGGTGATTCTTTTCCTCACTTTGGGTAATTTTCTCTTTAGAATGCCATAAAGTATTCAGCCACGGAGTCAAGGTGACCCCTATGCAGATCCCTGGTGCTCACTATTTATGCAGCTCCCTTTTTCTGGTACTCTATTCAACAAATTATACCTATTTTGTTCTTCTGGGCCCCTGAACTCAGTGAGGCCTCCAATGTCTGGGTTATGTCTTAACCTTATTTGTTATCCTTCTTTAAGAGAGCATAGTCCTGCTTATTGTCTAATATGTGGAAACCATTGTTTGATATGTATTGTCTGATTTCCTAGTTGTTTAAGGTAGAAGGGCAAGTCTGGTCTCTATCAGTCAATCTTGGATAGAAGTAAAATTTACTCTTCAATTTTTAAACTTGAATGTTTGGCACCTGGGTGTCTCAGTGGGTTAAGCATCCGACTCTTGATTTGAGCTCAGGTCATGATCTCACGGTTGGTGGGATAGAGCCCCCGCATTGGGCTCTGCACTGACAGTGAGAAGCCTGCTTGGGATTCTCTCTTTCCCTCTCTTCCTGATCCTCCCCCCCGTTAATAAATAAACTTAAAAAATAAACTTTAATGTTTTATCATTACAGAAAACTTTCTTCCTATTTCTTATCCTAATTCAGTTTTGGCTGCTGTCTACTTCATCCTACAAGGACGTGCTGTTTTGGGGGTAAAAAACCCCATTTTATCAATCTCAAATTCACAAGCTCCATTTTAGTCACACATAAGTGTCCCCAAAGCAATTTTGAATTCTTAAGATGAGAAATATAACATCTCAATGATGATTAGACATTTTTCCTGAATATTCTCTTCCTTTTTCTTGGCACCATTTTTATCCATGGGCAAGTAGATTGGACTTCTTCCAGCTCCTTGTATCACTCCAGTTTTCTTTCCTCCACTAACTCCAGCTGCAGTGGCCTTTCTGTTATTCAGACTCACCAGTCTTTTTCATGAGTTAGGACCTTTGCACATGCTGTTTCCCCTACCTGGATGCTCTGTCCTGAGATATTTGATACCTTCATAATATTTAAGCTTCAAGATAAATATCACTTATTCCAAGAGTCTTCCTTTACCTTATTATCTAAAGTATCTCATTTCCCTCTCCATTCCGCTTTTTGTCACAAGTTCCTTTATTGTTTGCATGACATTTACCTGTATAGGATATTTTGTTGTAGATTTATTTGTTTACCTTGCTTATTTTCTAGTCCCTCACTCTTCCCAGCCACCCCACACCTGGAATGTGTGTTCTGTGAGAGCAGGAGTTAGACTGTCTTGTTCAGTCCCGTATTCCTGGCTCAGGACACATGGCAGGCACTCAGTTATTAGTTGAATGAGTGAGTAAATGAACAAATACATGAATTCTTGTAACTTTCTTCAAATAATCAAGAGAATTTATATATTAGAAGTTTTACACAGGCTAGAGAGCATGGTGCTCGGATAAATACTTTAAAACATTTTCTTTTTGAATGAAATCTTGCATTTGCAACTATGTGGTTGGAACTAGAGGGTATTATGTTAAGCAAAATTAGTCAGTCAGAGAAAGACAAATATCATATGACTTCACTCATATGAGGACTTTAAGACACAGAACGGATGAACATAAGGGAAGGGAGGCAAAAATAATATAAAAACAGGGAGGGGGGACAAAACAGAAGAGACTCTTAAATATGGAGTACAAACAGAGGGTTACTGGAGGGGTTGTGGGAGGGGGGATGGGCTAAACGGGTAAGGGGCACTAAGGAATCTACTCCTGAAATCATTGTTGCACTATATGCTAACTAACTTGGATGTAAATTAAAAAAATAAAATTAAAAAACAATTCTTTTTGGTTAGAATAAAGAATGTAAAAACTTGTCATGTACATATTGTCCTGAAAAAAACCAGTCTCAAAGAAAAATAATTTTTATGTGTCATACACAATGTATTTTTAAATTACTTTTAAATGATGTTCTTATGTGTCATACACAATTACTTCTTAAATTCAGAATTCAGGAAAATGCCAGTCTACTTTATTTATAGAAATTTACTTATAGAATTAAAGAGGAGAAACACAGACAACAACCAGATAGAAAACAAACTGGAAAAAGATCCCATCTGCAACAGCACCATGAAAAATAAAAATCTAGTAATAGACTTAACAAAAATGTTTAAGATATATATGAAGAAATCTTCAAAACGTGATTAAGAGATGCAGAAGTTCAAGTTAATAAATGCCTGCTCTTGGAGAAGAATTCTCAATGTTATTAGATGCCCACTCTCCCTAAATTAATCTATAAATTTGAAGTAATGCCAAAAGAATCACTAAAGATTTCTTAAGTGTATAAGGAAAACTAAATCTGCCAGAGTAGAGAGGAAGATTCTGAAAACTGGATACCAGTAACCAGCAGCTCTCTCTCTACATATTAAAATATATTATAAAGCTACCTTAGTTAAAAATGTATAGTGCCAGTGGGGCACCTGGGTGGCTCAGTTGGTTGGGCGTCTGACTTCCGCTCAGGTCATGATCTCGTGGTTGGTGAGTTCAAGCCTGGCATCGGGCTCTGTGCTGACAGCTCACAGCCTGGAGCCTACTTCAGATTCTGTGTCTCCCTCTTCCTCTACCCCTCCCCTGCTTGTACAGGGGAGGGGTCTCTATCTCTATCTCTATCTCTATCTCTATCTCTATCTCTCTATCTCTCTCAAAAATAAATAAACATTAAAAAAATGTATAGTGCCTAGAATATCCATTTTCCTGGGCCAGAACTAGCCATGTAGGTGTTGGCTGTCAATAGCTTATGGCTGCACCCTTCTCCAGAGACTTATCCTCAATTGAAAAAGATCCTTCTCACTTGGAAATGGCTGGAAGTTTACCCCTGGATGTATCCAAAACCAATGTCTAGAAAAAAGCTCAACACCCTTTCCTGGTGGTCATGAATGCTCCAGAGCTCTTCCTGGGATCAGGCTGAGGTTAGACGTGACTAAAGCCACATCTTTCCTTAGCTTCCTCCCCAGCCCTATCTTTTCTTCCTGGCTTTTGTATAGGTTTCTTTTGAAATGACTTCTCAAAAATCACTGTGCAAGAAGATCCATCTTGGGCTCTGCTTCTGGAGAATCTGATCTAAGAGATCTATTAAGAGGGGACTGGTTAAGTAAATCATAGTATTCCATATGATGGAGTACTCCCTAGATATTAAAAAAGGGGAGGCAACAGGGGCGCCTGGGTAGCTCAGTCAGTTGAGTGTCCGACTTTGGCTCAGGTCATGATTTTGCAGTTCGTGAGTTTGAGCCCCACGTTGGGTTCTGCGCTGATAGCTCAGAGTCTGGAGCCTGCTTGAATTCTGTGTCTCCCTCTCTCTCTCCCCTTCCCTCACTCATACTCTGTGCCTCTCTCTCTCTAAAAAAAAAAATGAACAAAACATTAAAAAACTTTTTAAAAAAGGGGAAGTGACAGCTTTCTACATACTGATATGGAATGATCTCCAAAGCAGAATGCAAAAGCAAGTTGAAAATAAATATCTAAAATATAGTATTATTTATATTAGAATAGGCAATTTACAAATATGCTTGAATATGCATAGAATATCCTTGTAAGTATAGCCAAGAAATGATAAAAGTGTTTGCTTGATGCCAAGGGGAGCCTTGGGAGGGATGGAATGAGAGGGAAAAAGAGTGCACTTGGTACTATACCCTCTTTTCTACTTTGGAAATATCATACCACATAAATAAATGACCTATTAAGTTATATAATGTCAACAATGTTAAAGCAAAAACCATTAGTACTGGAAAAAAAAACTTAGGGTAATGTTAGTTATCCGAAGTCTTTTCCCTTGCCCTCAGGAATAGATCACATTAAAAAAATAAGCATGTCAGTACTCTAAATGGAAACATATGTTTTTGAAGTCCTTGGAGAACGCTTAAAAAATCATCTAATTATCTGTAACTTAAGGATTCTTTCTGTAATTTTCTTAATTTACATAGTAAACACTTTCCTTGTAGGTAATGCCATGGCAACTTCCAACTGGCCCTTTCCAAATTATCACAAAGTGAACTTGAACTTAATTACCATTCATTTTGCTGCATTAATTATGATAGATTTCCTGCCTCCTTTATGCTTGTAGCCACACAGACATCGCACCATTATTAGTTATACTTGGCCTTTGGTTACAAATTAGATACACATATGTGCTGTGAATTGTCCATTATGTTAAAGATCAAACATACTGGACTTTGGGCTTAAACACAGGAAGTAATGTCAATACCCAGTTCTGAAATTTCAGACTGCACATCGTCTCTGCCTCATAAAACAGAGGTCATGACTATATTCAAAACATTTCTGCAAGTGAAATGTGATAGAAGATATCTCATACCTCTCTCCCTGTCCATCCCTGAGACCAAGGTGTGTAACAACCAAAAACCTCGTCTTCACTCTTCAACTGCATGGGTGCTGTTTTTGGAGGCAGGCAAAGTAATCTTCCAAAGTGTTTTTCCTACCAACTCCCCTCCCTACCTCTCACCCCTGTCACATTTGTGTAACCCCTCAGAGATGGCACAGGAGACACAGGGCAGGAAGGCTGGTGTGAATGCATCTTGGGGGGGTGACCATTTACTCTTCCATTCACTTAATAAACATTTAATGAATACTTATTATGTGCTAGGCTCTGTGGTAAAGGTCTGGGCACACAGTGGTAAATATGGTACCTAGCCTCATGGAGTTTAGATTTACTTTGAAGCAAGACAGTAAGCAAATGAGAGTAAGACAGTAAACAAAAGTCATCTTAGTGTACACAAAGGAAAGGGAGAAACTGTGTGCTTGTGTGTGTAAATTTTAACACCCTATGTATATATTATCTATTTATCTATCTTTTTGTGTATGTGTATTTATATGACTACTGTAAAACTTTACAGTTCTGTGCACTAGAAACAGCACAAGCAAAATTGAAAGGTTAAAGATGACAGCTTGATTGTGGCATATAGGACAGAAAAAAGAGTGGGTTGCTCTTTACAATCAATAACAGATTGATTGCCCAATAGAAAAATGGGCAAAAGACATGAACAGACAATTCACAAGAAATGATCCCATTAAATCAACAGGATGTCATTTTCACCCATTAAACTAGCAAAATGTTTTAGCTGTAGGACCTCATGAGGTAAGAATATGGTTGGAAAGACTCTCACACATAGCCGTTAGTGGTGCAAATTGCTACCTCCTTTTGGGTACCTCTCTGCTGGAAAACTAGCCTGTATAAATCAAAAGCCTGGAACCCATTTATGCCACTTGACTCTGTAACATCACTTTTCAAAATTTTATCTTGAGAGAAAAGTCAGAGATGTAAAGATTTTTATACAAGGATGTTTATTGTAGCATTATTTGTAATCATGAAAAATTATAAATAATCTGTCCCAAAATTAGATGTTTAAATTTATTAAAGAAATTATAGGGTGGAATATTATTTCACCACTAAAATTTATATGTTCACGGAATAAAATATGAGAAAATACTTCAGATCTATTACTAAGTGAAGAAAGCAGGAAAGCACAGTAAGAACTTAAGTGGGTTAATAATATACACATAGAAAGGAATAAGTTGTTTCTAGGTAATGGAATAAGGAGTGATTTTTATTTCTATTTAAAATTTTCTTTTATTATCTAATTTCAACTGTGAACATGGATTAGTTTTATAATATATTAAAAGATTATATCAAATGGGAAGGAAGAGATATGAATATCACCCAACTCATTCTGCACCCAACCCAGATATTTATAGCCAAATGAGATTTATTTTTATTTTTTATTTTTTTAAATTTATTTTTGAGACAGAGAGAGACAGAGTATGAGCAGGGGAGGGGCAGAGAGAGAGGGAGACACAGAATCCAAAGCAGGCTCCAGGCTCTGAGCTGTCAGCACAGAGCCCGACGCAGGGCTCGAACCCATGGACCGTGAGATCATGACCTGAGCTGAAGTCAGACGCTTAACCAACTGAGCCACCCAGGCGCCCCTAGCCAAATGAGATTTAAATGACTATTTGTTCAAACCTTTTAACGATTCCTGATGTCCTTTTACATACAACTGTCTTACACACTCTCAAAATTCCTCTAGGATGTAACTTCATGTTCACAATTATGCTTCCAGTGTCTCATTAGAAAGTCTGAACTATTTCTGATAACTTACTCTATAAGTTCTCATCCTCATCAAATATGTATTTGAACACTTTTCCTGGATGTGTCTATAACACCTGGAGTTCTTTAGAGGTGAAGAGGAAAGGAAATCCAAGAAAGCAGATGTATTATTTCCCTATTCCTTTTTTGTTCCCCATCCCTGCTTATGTTTCCAAACTGTGCAATTTAACACCAGATAAAATGATCCTTTCACTGGAAAGTCAAAACATGAACATGGCTGGCAAAAATGTATTAGGTCAATAATACGACTGGAATTGTAACAAGGACGCAGTATGGGGTATCACATATGGTAGCCATGGAAATTCAGGTTGAAATGCAACTTTTTATAGCTGGGAGAGAGGGAATGCTTAAAAGAAGATTTTACATTAAGTATTAAATTTCATGAGATTCTATAAGATTGGAATATAAAAGTTATAGTTGAAGACAACAGAACTGCCTACAACATTTTATGGCTATAAAATAAATTCTTAGGCATACTAATGGCACTTTAAAAATCATTTCTTAAGAACATTCTTCATTTGGTTGAAATTAGAAATTTACATGTACGTATATTTATAACTTTTAGTTCCCTTTTGCGGTGTTACATGTATTCAGGTCAATATGCCCAGCAAAATATCACAAAAATGTTTTTCAGACTTCATCTGGCAGGAGTAGTTTCAGTTTGGGGTGTGTTTGTGTTGTGACTAAAGGGAGGAATTTTATTAGTCAAGTTTTCAATATATAAGATTATAGAATATTCTCATTAATTGAAAAAAATTGTATTGCTCACCCAATGTATTTTGGCAATGTGTTTTTCTCATAATTCTATTATGCCCTGAAAACGTCTTCAAAATGGTATCTTGTGGGGCGGTTTAAGCATCTGACTTTGGCTCAGGTCATGATCTCATGGTTCCATGAGTTTGAGCACTGTGTCAGGCTCTGTGCTGACAGCTCAGAGCCTGGAGCCTGCTTCGTATTCTGTGTCTCCCTCTCTCCCCCGCTCCCCCTCTCAAAAATAAATAAAAGTATTTAAAAAAACCAAAATGGTATCTGGTAATGGCAAAATTTTTGGAAAAGTTCACAGGTATGCCCTTTTTTCAAAATAGATCCTTGTTCTGTATCAAAAAAGTAGAAATAGGACAATTCCTCTTTTGGTTTATTATTAATTAAGAATCCTTGGGAATAATTTGCTTATTTACTCAAAGAAGAACTAAAACATTATCTAAAAAAAAAAAAAAAAAGGAGGAGGGGAGCCTGGGTGGCTCAGTTGGTTAAGTCTCCGACTTCAGCTCAGGTCATGATCTCACAGGTTGTAAGTTCGAGCCCTGCATCTGTGCTGACAGCTCAGAGCCTGGAGCCTGCTTCAGATTCTGTGTCTCCCTCTCTCTCTGCCCCTCCCCCACGTTCTCTCTCTCTCTCTCTCTCTCTCTCAAAAATAAACATTAAAAAAATTTTTTAAAAGGAGGATAGTGTTTGTTTGAAAGACTGCAGTGTGGTTGTGTTTCATGGAACAGAAACCTTAGATATAAAAATTTAATATTCATAAATGATTGAGAGTGACAGGCAGTAGAGATCTTTCCTAGCAGTTGAAGAGGTGAAAATATTCTTTACTTGGGTGATAGCTTGAACATCTATGGGGGATGCTAATTTTACTATACAACCCTTGCATACCAGACCACTCATATTCTTTTATTTCCTAAAATTTTATTCATTTGCTCTGAGTCTCTACACCCATGTCTGGGGGCAAATCAATCTCAGTGTGTTTTGTGGGTACTCTTCACTCCCCCTGACTGAGGGTCATACAAAAATTCAAGGGTCTTATGTAGTCCAGACCACTGGGGAAGGAACTGCTTGTCTTTAGTTCAGACTGGTCACTTCTGAAAAGCTTCTTGGGCTGCTCTTGTGTCTTGGGGAGCCTTTCAGTCTCGGAATAGTGGTAAGGGGCCATCTCTGAGAGAATAGATAGATGATTTCCTGGCACTCAGAGACTGAGATGGAGCACAGGGCAGAAGAAGCAAGTGCCCAGGGGCTGAAAGGAGGAATAGTTGTCCTTATTGGAGAAGAGTCTTAGGGAAAGAATTACCATTTGGATAAGAGGGCTGGTGCTCAGATGTGGCAGGTTCTAGACCATGACCATGAAGCCCTCAGATCTATACTTCTTCCAAGTTTCTCCACTTTTTAGCCCATAAAGCAACAGCTAAGCCAGCTCCTGGCTCAGAATGTCATCCCTGTGCGTGGTGTGGAAATGATTGAAATCAGATGAGCCATGACTGTGAATTCACTCATATAAATGTGTAAATTATTGACCCGTTCCAATTGAATGGAGAAAGGTAGCAAAATGGTAATTCAATGCAGGAAGAAAAAATTTCAGAGAGAAGATACTGCAGAATTGGGATTCTAATGGAAAACATCTCTGCTCTCAGAGAATGTAAAAGCATGGGGATCCAGTGGTCACTGTTTCAGAGCTGCCCTTTCCCTCACTCAGGACCTTCATCTGTGGGTCTCCTTTTACACTTGGAACAATCTCCAAACCCACCCCTGCCACATTCTACACTCCCCATTTGTGCCCCCCTGCCCCCAGAGGATCTAAGACAACATATAACCACAAAGACCTGATTCCCCATGAGCTGCCATTCACATCAGCTTGCCTCTTACCAGTGCTTGACAAGTCTTCTCTTCATTTTTCCTTGGCACATCTCCAAAAAGGCTCTTTTAAACTATTCCTCTGTCCTTAGCTCCCCAGTTGTACCTGCTGAGAGTCAAATAGTACAGTGAGTGTGTGACTGTGTGGCTGTGGACACCAACCGCTCTGCACTCACCAGCTGGAAGACCTTCATCAAATTTCTTAACTGTGCCTAGAAAATGAAGACAATAGTAAATAGAGCTTAACCTCTGAGCATTTGTGATTCTGAAAAGATAATACCTGGAAAGCACTAAGTGCCCAAGGACCGAGTTCTGTGAATGTCATCTGTGATTATGGGTAATCTGTCCTCAAATGAGCAAGCAACCTTTTTCTTCCATTACTTGGAAAATAAAGCATACTCTGCATATTCTCCTTCAGCTATTGGATCTTATTTTCTGTGTATTACTCTGTATTTCCACACAATCATCTTTTCCCAAGATGTACCTGCAGACCTGCATTCTTGGATGCCATTGTTTAGGGCCCAGGTTCTTCACTGCCACAATTACCCCTACCTTCTCTGTGTTCTCCTTTGGTCTGAAATGCTGCCTTCCCTTGGATTACCTTGTACCATCCACTAGAGTGTTGGTGATCTTCTCTTCTTTTTTAAAAGAAGATTTTTTAAAAAGAAGATTCATTTTTCATTATTATTATTATTATTATTATTATTATTATTTTGAGAGAAAGAGAGAGCATGTGTGAGTGGCAGAGAGGAACAGAGGTGGGGAGAGAGGGAGAGAGAGAGAGAGGATCCTAAGCAGGCTGCGGGGCTTGATCTGGCCATCCTGGGATCATGACCTGAACTGATATCGAGAGTTGGATGCTCAACCCACTGAGCCACCCAGGCAGCCCTTCTTCCTGTGTTATATTTCATGGTTCAGTTCTTAAGATTTTCATTTTCACTTTTTAAAACTTTTTTTTTTTAATGTTTATTTTTGAGAGAGAGAGAGAGAGAGAGACAGAGCACAAGCAGGGGAGGGACAGAGAGGGAGACACAGAATCCAAAGCAGGTTCCAGGCTCTGAGGTGCGATCCCAGAGCCTGACACAGGGCTCAAACTCATGAACCGGGAGACCATGACCCAAGCTGAAGTTGCATGCTTTACCAACTGAGCCACCCAGGCACCCCATTCACTCTGAGAGCTTCCACAGGGTGTGGAGTGACAAATCACTGCTAAATGTCCTACATTCTGAGAAGAGCCAACAACAGTTGGAGGCAGATACTTCCCCATGACTTGCTGTGGGGAGGCATAACTGCCCAGTGAACTAAGGTGATACTTGTCCTTTTCTGAATATAGCATAGTGGTCAAGAGCACTAAGAGATTTTTGGAACTAGACTACCTAGATTTGAACCCTGGTTCTGCCACTGACAAACTTTATATGCCTTTGGTTGAGTTATTTAACCTCTCTGTGCTTCTGGTTTTTTATCTGTAAAACAGGGATAATAATAGTACCTACTCCTACTCCATGGGTCCATTAATTGAGTCCATTAAGAACAGTGGCAATATATTTACAATTCCCTATTCTTTCTGCCTCATTCCCAGTCTCAGTGGGGGAGGAGTGGAGGAATGAAGGACTAAACCATGTTTCTTTTCTGCACTTCAAAGCTCTCCAGAGAGGGGTCAAACCTGTGCCGGAGGCAAGGGAAGAGAGGAGATGAGATTTAAATCACATTTGAGAATGAAACATTTGACTAGATTGAGCTCTCAATAACTTTTCAGAAAATGTCTGGAAAGCTGTGGAATCTGTCCAAGAAATAATTAATAATCAAGAAAAGTTTTAGTGCAATTTTGGAGAAACATGACACTGATTTCATTTTTTTACTCCTTCTCTTTATTCTTCAGTGATGATGACGATGGTGGCTAACAGCATCAGGATGGGTTTTCTTGGATATCTCTGGCAAACTATCAAGCTTAAAAATATTTGATGCCCACTAGGATAGCTAGAATCAGAAATATAGACAGTAACAAATATTGGCAGGGATGTGAAGAATCTGGAATGCTTATGCTTGTGGGAATGTAAAATGGTGCAGCCACTTGGGAAAACAGCCTGGCAGCTCCACATGGAGTTACCATCTGACCCAGCAATTCTATTCCCAGCTATCTACCCAAGAGAAATGCAAACATATGTCCCCACAGAAACGTGTCCACTTAGCTATTCACAATTGCCAAGATGTAGAAACAACCCAAATGTCCATTAACTGATGAATGGATAAACAAAATATGATATCCATATAACAGAATATTATCCAGTCATAAGAAGAATGATGTACTGATACATGTTATCATATGGACGAACCTCAAAGACGTGATGCTAAGTGAAAGGAGCAAGTCATATAAGCCTATATATAATATGGTCCAACTTATATAAATATCCAGAATATGTCAAACTGGAGAGACAGAAAGCAGTGGTTTCCTAGAGCTAATAGTAGGGTGGAGTGGAGAGTGACTGCTAATGAGTATGACGTTTCCTTTTGGAGTGGCAAAAATATTCTAAATTTAGATTATGGTGATGGTTGCACAACTCTGTATAGATGATACAAACCATTGGACTGTACGCTTTAAGTGGGCAAACTTTATGACATGTGAATTATATCTTAATAAAGCTTTACAAAGATCAGTTTATTTTTCCTGGCTGTTGAAAACAGAACCACAGTTGCCTTTGCCTTGGTGTTCATACTCTAGGTTAAACAACCTTTACCCTCTCTCTCCACATAGCCTCACTTACCAGTCAGTGATACTAACAGATGTTTGCCATTTTTCTGGTGTCCCGTTATTTGAATCCATTTCCAACTTTGGGGAAAACTTGGCAGGTGCTTTTGCCACGTCTCATTATAGAAATGGAAAACAACAAGTAGTTGCTTGCTAAAGGTCAGAGGCACCCAACGTAGGCTTGGCCAACCTGCCCTGACTTAGACTTAGATATTAGGGATAGATTCAAAGAAGCAGGGAGAGTAGAGAGTCCATTCTCATGGGGGTGAGAGCAGTGACAACAACCTAACATCCCTTTCCAGGGATGGTATCTGTGTCCAGTGCCAGCCAGTGGGGGCAATGCAAGCTATGGCCACCATGCTTAGCAACAGGGGTGATCTCACTGAATGGATTTTTGGCTTGAGTTTGGTTGGGATTGAATGTTGCTTTCTCTTCTGGTCCTGCCTGTTTTCCAAGTCTGGTTCCTCCAGTCTTCCTAGCAATCGTGTGAACAGATTAATATCCTTCCGATCAATTCTTTTTCTTCCATGATCAGTTTCTCTGCTTGCAACTAAGAACACTATTTGAATCTGTTATGGTCAGCAAGGCAGGATCATTTTCATCCCAGAGGGTCTCTGGGATTCATGCTTCTATTTATTCAGGGATTACTTTGTGTTGTCCATTATCTCATTTATTCCTCATAATAACTTAGTGGTATAGATACGATTAGCCTCCCTTGTACAAATGAGGAAACAAACTCATTGGAATGAATAACTTGTGGATGCAAACCCAGGCCAAGCCCAGTGACTTTCCCTTTACATCTTTGTGGCCCGTTCTCCATTTTCACTGCTGCCACATCTTGTCTGCCATCTATTGAACAAAAGGCTCCACTACTCTTCTGCCTTCTTTAAATTGTTATGGGCATCATTGCTAGATTTCTTCATGAAAGTATTGTTGATTCCTCTGCACAAGAGTCTATACCTACTCCCTATTGTCTGGATGCCCAGACCTCAGAAAGGCATTTACTGCTGAGATCTGACACCTCCTTCCTCTCTGGCTGTATCCCTCAGCAATTCTAAACAAGCCCATCACATGCCACAAGGGAAAGCCCTATTTTTCCTTAGTTTGGCTCAACTTACTGCAGACAGTAGGCCCTCAATAAATCTCCTTAATCTGGAGACAGACTAAAGACAAAATATTGAGTTCACTCCTCCGTCATAAGCCCCAAATTCCAAGGCAATGATGATTTGGAGAACAATAAAATAAGCATCACGTATCATATGACAAAATTTATTGGAATGTGAAATAGTTGGCAGGAAATCATGTCAGAGTGGAAAATGATCGCTAAATATAAACACTGTAAAGACATGTGTACCATCAAGACTTTATTATTAGATTCTCAGAGATTTTTATTTAGAAGCTCAAGAACTTGTAAGGCTATACAATTCCTGGAATGGAATTTAGGTTTGCTTTCTGAAATCAATCCAGTCAAGCCTTTTCACACACGAACATTCTTAGAAAGTCTTTGAACGTCTATTCTTACTCATTTATCCTGGTGGCAAGAAGTCCAAAAATAAAATCGTCATGAGGTTCTGGCTGCTTCCTGCTTTAGTTGCACTGGAAATCTTCCAAGGAAAGCTCATGCACCACGTGAGTTCTCCTTTGCCTCTCCCATAGCCAGCATTGAGTAGTTGAAGCCTAGACTCAGGGCAAGGTCTGGGGTGGTATTTGGGGTTCTGCACCAAGTGCAATGTATTTGTGTATGTGTGAGGTGCGAGGGTTCCTCCACAGCAGTAAGCAATTCTTGGACACCTCATTGAGGTGTCACCAGTGTCATTGTCACCAATAAGGTGTCCAAGAATTCAACTCATTCTAATACAGTCTACCCTGAGACAGTGTCTGGTTCCACAGGTTAAGGGCTCAGTCCTACAAGTCTGCCCCCTCCTCCCGACACTAGCCACAAGCCCACATTATCACCTGGGCTTCTGCCCGACCAGCTATAGATTGGAGATTCTAAGAACCCTTGTTTGTACTTTAGATTCTAGATGTAAGTCCAGGTTGTTATCTGTACTTAAAAAAATTTTTTTTATTTATTTGTTTTGAGAGAAAGCGAGCAGGGGAGGGACAGAGAGAGAAGGAGAGAGAGGATTCCAAGCAGGCTCTGCGCTGTCAGCAGGACTCCAACTCACAAACTGTGAGATCATGACCTGAACCGAAGCCAAGGGTCAGATGCTCAACCGACTGAGTCGCTCAGGTGCCCCTCTTACCTGTACTCCTGATTGACTGGCTATAAATCAAAGGTTCACAAGAGCCCCTCCCTGGGTTTGATTAACTTGCTAAAGCAGCTCACGGTTCTCAGAAACATTTTAGTTACTAGATGACTTGTTTATTACATAAGGATTTAATTTAGGAATAGCCAGAAGAATAGAAACTTCCTTGCCCTCTACAGGTGCACCACCCTCCCCAAATCTCTGTGTTCCCCAAATCAGACACTCTCTGAACCCTATCCTTTTGGGTTTTTATGGAGGCTTCATTACATGGGCATGGTTGATTAAATCATTGGCTTTTGCAATTGAACTCAAGTCCTGCCCCTCTCCCCAGGTTGGGTGGGACTGAAAGTTCCAATCTTTTAATCCCTTGGTTGGTTCTCCCAACAAACAGCCCTCATTAGGTTACCTAAGGGCTTTCCAAATGCTACCTCATTAACATAACAAAGACACATTTATTGTGTATCTTAGGAAATTCCAAAGGTTTTAGGAGCTCTGTACCAAAAATGGGAACAAAGACTAAATATATATTTCTTATTATACATTACAATATCACAGATGCTATGAACCAAAGAGGCTAGCAAGAGAATGCAGAGGAGCACATCTCACCTGCCAAGGATGGACCTGGAAAGCAAAGGCAATAAGAGAATGCTGGTCAGGAGGAAAGGGCCATTCCTAGTGGACATTGAGCCTGGCTCCAGTCTTACACTACTCCTCTCCCTCTGTCCAATGAGGCTACTGGGGCTCCAAACAGATCCTGACCTAAGATGGATTGAAGGGTCTACAGCACACATTCTGGGGTGCTACAGTGTCACCTTTTTACTGTTGTGTCTGTCCCCAACTTTGGGCCCTGAATGTAATACTCTGTGAGAGTATCTGGCCAGATTTCCTTGTAAGGCCCAGCCTAGCATCTGGAGGACTGATGGCTGCCCCTTGTCTCCTCCTGCCTCCTATTTGCCCCTCCCAAGATGGCTGTCACTCCATTCTTGCTGCTAGGAACTTTTGGCCTACTGAGTAGTTCTAGATGCCACTTGCTCACCGGCACCGCCGCCTGTTGCTAAGGCCGTAGCTTTCCATCTGTGCCATCCTTCACAGCCTCTCGCCAGGTAGGACCTGTGCCCTCGGCCTGTGTTCCCGTGAGACCCTGTAGGCAGACCTAATTCCAGACCTGACCACATGTTGACTTTCTCAGGCCCTCTTCCTCAGAGAGGTAGCATGAGCTGAGTAGGCTGTCAGGGGCCTAGCCATGGATTAGAGACTGATAACCTTACAGAGGAAGAATGGGTTAAAATCCTAGACTGATGGACAGCAGGAATCAGGGAACACACTGAGGGGACCAGGGTATCCATTTGCCCACAGATGTCTTTGTGCTAAATAGAAAAACACACCGCCTGTAGATGGAACTGTTAGAAAAAGTTGCTCTTTTTCCAGGTGGTTACAACCTGAAGTAGGTTGATGTGGCTCCCAAAATGATGCACCCAAGTCCTAACCCCAGATACCTGTGAATGCAACCTTAATTGGATTGAGGGTCTTGGTAATATAATTAAATTAAGGACCTTGAAATGAAATTATCCTGGGTTAACCAGGAATTAACCTAATTCCAATGACACATGTCCTTATAAGAAGAGGAGAAATACAGGGGTGACCCAAGGAGAAGGCCATATGATGATGAAGTCAGAGATTGGAGCCATGTAGCTACAAGCCTAGGGATGCCAAGGATTGCTGGCAGCCTCTAGAAGCCAGGAGAGAGGCATGAAGGGATTCTCCCCTAGAGCCTCCAGAAGGAACCAACCTTGCCGATACCCTGATTTCAGACTTCTGGGCTCCAGAACAACGAGAAAATAAATTTCTGTCATGTTCAGTTTCTTGTTTCAGCATGACAAACGACTCATGCAGTCGTTTGTTTCAGCAGCCCTAGAAAACGAGTGCACAACTTCACGTAGGGGCCACAGCTTTCTGGGAGGAAAGCAGGCTGGCTTTGAGCCCCTTCCTGCCCCTCAGCCTGATTTCTCTGAGCATGGCACAAGCACGAACTATGCAGCCATTTGCCAAAGCTCGGATGAAGACTGAGGAACCAGAGCCCGAAGCCACAAAAAGAATTCAAGGGAGTTAGCACATGGCAGTGGTAAAAGAATGAGTTCTGGAAGCAGCTAGAAGCCTGGGATTCTAACAGTGTCACAAGTTAGTATGACTTTGAGCTTCATCTTCTTACCTGCAAATGGGGATGGGGAGGGCAACAGCATTTCCTGGTCCCTTGCTGGGAATCATTATTCTTCTGGTTTCACTGAATGGCTGTTGGGATCGGATGACAATGTGCAGTACTTGGTGTCCCGTCTTTTCTCAATATTTATTTCCTTTCCTCTTCCCACCTTGGGTGACTGGTGTTAGCGCCACAGGAGCAAAAAGGCCGCTTGGATCTGTGTTCCAAATTTGCTTCAGCTCAGGAAGGTTTGGGGCCTCTTGAGATGGCAGCCAGTGACATCTGCCCTTGGCTCCTTGGGCCTGTTGGAGAGGAGAGGGAGGGGAGCAACCAAGAACCACAGTTTCCCCGACGTGGCCACAATTTGAAATCTACTCTTCACCTTCATCGGGTGTGTAACACCATGTACATGCAAAAGTGATTGAAGACAAGCTCCTCGTGCAACACAGTCACTTTATTTATTTACTTATTTATTTATATTTTCATTTATTTATTTATTTATTTATTTATTTAAATAATTATTTTAATTTTATTTATTTATTTTTAAAATATGAAATGTAGTGTCAAATTGGTTTCCATACAACACCCAGTGCTCATCCCAACAGGTGCCCTCCTCAATACCCATCACCCACCTTCCCCTCCCTCCCACCCCCCATCAACCCTCAGTTTGTTCTCAGTTTTTAGGAGTCTCTTATGCTTTGGCTCTCTCCCTCTCTAACCTCTTTTTTTTTTTTTTTCTTCCCCTCCCCCATAGACTTCTGTTAAGTTTCTCAGGATCCACTTTAATGGCCTTTTTGATCTTAATCAAGTATTCAAGTGAGGAATGGGTTCTTTATTCCAGCGTGCCCACAATCGGATGTTGCCTTTGTCAAGCAAATGAATGACTTCATTTTCATTTAAAAAAGAAAACAAAGAAAGATGGTCAATGTTAGCCTTGGGTTAGAGGAGAATAGATTGACGCTTTTCTATCAAGGGGAGTCTGCCTGGCTATTCTGAGGCATAGGGACATTCCATATCTTCTAAATCTGAACAGAAGAGTTTGTTGCAATACAATTTTTTTTTAATTTTTTTTTTAATGTTTATTTATTTTTGAGACAGAGAGAGACAGAGCATGAACGGGGGAGGATCAGAGAGAGGGAGACACAGAATCTGAAATAGGCTCCAGGCTCTGAGCTTTCAGCACAGAGCCCGACGCGGGGCTTGAACTCACGGACCGGGAGATCATGACCTGAGCCGAAGTCGGCCGCTCAACCGACTGAGCCACCCAGGCGCCCCGCAATACAATTTTAATATGCACTACTAAGAGGATTTCGATGGTTTATAAGGCCGCTGAGAATCGTGTGTGAGCTGGAGTCACTAAAAAGTCTAATCAGGGTCCTTAGTGAGATGGCATTAGGTTATCCAGTGGCTGGGGTCTTGCTCTTCAGAGCAGGAGACAGCAACATCATGGCTTTTCTTATCTTTAGGTCAATATTTATTAATAAAGACATTGCAAATGAGTGGGATTTACTGAGCTGTCCCTGTGGTATGTGCCTGTCCTTGCGTGTGTGAGCAATTCACATAAAAAGCGGTCTCTGGAGGGCTCAGTTCTGCCCTCTGAACTGACAGAGGCATATACGTTGGAACTATGAACTTGTGCGTCTAACGAAGCAGGGGTAATACAGCACTTTCTATGTTTTTATGCCCCCCTCTCAGCATTCCCAGGGACTCTTAGGCAGAAATTCATTGCTTACAGGGTAGTTAAATAAAGATGCTAAAGGATTAGCTAAAACCTTATCCATGTGTTGCCCCACAGTCGGTGCCAATATCTACCAGCAGAAGAGAAGATTAATCTCAGAGCCTTTTGCTAAACAGCAAACTGATGCCCAAGTCACGTCTCAGCATACTCCATGCAAGGGGGCTGTTTTATCTCCATCCAAGGTGGTATTGATAGACTTGTGGAATACGTTTTCCTGGTCTCCAGAATCTTGTCAGCCTTCCAGTGACATGGTTTTTTTTTTTTCCCCAAATAATTCAGCTAGTCAGGTCCATCTGGAAACAGTTGTTTTGATGCTTTATGTCTTTCATGTGACCCCTAATAAAGGCTACAGAAAGAACACAGCTTGCAGAAAGATTGAGGTGTCCCAAAGTAGTATTTAATGCCCTGCTGACATTCAAACAAATCAGCACCTTCTTTGGAAGTTTATGTGTTAGCACAAGGAGCCACAGAGGCTTGGAGTTATGGAATGTTTGCCCCAGAGGGTCTTAAAGCTCCTGAGCCCACCTTCCATTTGGGGAGACATATCCTTGTGGCTTTCCCTCTAGGTGGTCTCTAGCTGTGGTCTCTGCACACGCAGGGAGCGGGATGCTTACCGCTTCCCAAGGCACCCTGTTTCTTCTGCTAGGCCATAACAGCACAAGGAAAGTTCCTCTGTTGAGCTGGAATGTGCTTATGTAACATTTGGTCCTATTTCTGCTTTCTAAAGCAACGAAGAGTAAATCTCTTTCTCCATAATGGACTGTGTGGTCTAGACAAATGGACAGAGATATTGGATTTGACCCTGCTTTATTGCTTAACTAGCTGGGCAGTTTAGAATCCCTCAGAACCTTGGCTTCCTGATATCTTCAGTGAAGATCGGAATCCCAGTCACATGGGCTAATATATTTTAACCCCCCACCACAGTGCCTAGCGTATCATGGATGCTTATTGAATGTTCCTTTTACTTTCTACTTCTCACCTCTTCAAACACTTGAAGGCTGCACATCTGTTTCCCTTTGGTTTTCTCTTTTCACAGCCACTAAACTGCAGATCAAAGGGGATGGAGTTAAAAGTGGGGGGCTGAGGAGGGGAAGTGGGAGTGGGAAATATTTAAATCAGTGTTTCCTGAAGTGTTGGCATTGACAGGTGGTGAGAAGGATTCTTTTCAGATAGCGCATGGATAATCATTCTACAATTTAAATTTAAATCTGCCTAAGTGATATATTTTCATAGTTTCCTTCTATTATGGCAGGTGATACTATTTTCCTTTGTATGATATTGATATAAAGTTTGCCTTAAACATTAAGTGTATTTAAGAATAAAGGTGAATCGAGTACAAAAAAGCTCTGATTATCTTTAAAATCAAATGAATTTCCAAATAAATAAAAATCTAGTTCAGAATTTCATTAGCTAGCCGTTCAGAAAAAGCTACATACTGTGTGATTCTAACTTTCTGATATGCTGGAAAAGGCAAAGCTGTGGAGACAATAAAAAGATGGAGCACAGGGGATTTGTCGCATACTGAAACTACTCTGTGTGATGCTACAATGACAGATGTAGGTCATTGTACGTTTGTCAAAACCCATGGAATGTACGAGACAATGAATCCTAACCTAAGCTATGGACTTTCGTTAATAATAATGTATCAATACTGTAATAAGGGTACTACATACACTAATGCCAGATGGCAATAATAGAAGAAGGTGGGGGATGAGTACGAGTGAGGGAGTGTATGGAAACTTTATTTTCTGCTCAGTTTTTTCTGAAAGCATAAAACTGCTAAAAAAAAAAAAAAAAGTCTACTAATTAAAAAAACACATCTCATTACCTAGGCAAATTACCAGTCTGTTTTTTCACTACCATAGCTCCATTTGCCTCGGGATATTTCATGTCAAAAGCCAAATTAGTCACATTTCCCCCCAAAACGGTACAGCTACCTAGTTACCACCAACTGCCAGTCTCTGAGGTCCTCGGGCTCATTTCAAGTGGATATTGTGCTCCTATTACTCCTTAATTTACCACATTCAATTTATTACTAAATCTTGCCTATGAATTCCCCCCACCCCCTCCTCTTACTCTGCCTGGAATCTCAGACCTATTTGATTTATACAACTATTGCCATGGACTAGAAACTCTCATTACTCCAAGCCTGGGCTACTCTTGAGAGCTTCTTGGGTGGTCTTCTTATCTTTAATTTCTCCCCCATTCTCAGACCATTCACTAACATCTGTTAACATACTGTGCTCATGTCAATTTCATCCTATTTCCACCTCTGCTTGAGAATTTATAAGTCTCTATTCCCAACCATCCAAATGGATAGAATGATCAAAAATATGGATATTGCATGTGCCCACCAGGTCAGGACAGGGAGCTGGGTGAAGATCAGCCACTAGCTGATCCAACAGAGACAGTTAATTAACAAGGACAATTATGAGTATTTATTGAGCACCTGTAGTGGATGATGGCGTGTGTGCCCAGGCGGAGGCTCTCATTCCCCTACCCAGTGCTGGGAGTGTTGGTGGCTGGCCGCTCTGAAATGAGTCCCTCTCTAGGAATTGCTCTCACCTGAATACAGCCACCTCCTAGGGGCAACCCATACCCAATGTCTGGCAGATGAAAGGGTAACGCCCTACCTCTTTGCCTTGATGCAGGGCATTTCAAAAGGGCCATTGGAGTTCTAGAGCTCCCTATCGATTGGCTGCATGTGTGGTAACTGCATTGACCTAACACAACCCTACGAAGGTAGGCTCTTCTCCACTTCCTCACCACTCTTGCTTTCCTGTGCTCCATCCAGCAAGCATCCTGCACTCAAACCTTCATCTTGGCATCTGCTTCGTGGGGATCTGCATCGATGACAACATCCAAGGTCAATTGGGCTCTAAGTCTGTGCTGTTCCATTGATGTACACTTAAAAAAAAAGGATAAAAAGTAACTGACATTTTTTTAAATACCTTCTGGGTTTCAGGTGCTATATAGGATATTTTATTTATGGGACTTCTGATCTTTACATCAACCTTGTGACATAGGCCTGCTTTCCCGATGAGACTACTAAGAATGGAAGGATTTGGAACTGTGCAGATGTGGTCCAGTCAAAAAGGTCTTTGGACTTATGAAACTCTGGTGAGTGGTAGCCAGGAGACAGCATGACAGCTTAGCACACAAGTGACTTGGCGCTGAATTATCATTTACTTCTCCCTGCCCAGGGCCAAGTTTGGTGCCTGGAAATGGAGGCTAAGTGAGACTAGGTGGTTTTCCCATAAAACCAGCTCAACGTTACTCCACTCCCAGGCCCATAGCACACACCCCCCACCCCCAACCTCTATTTGTACACATGAGCCCTCCATTTCCAGCCAGGTACTCTGCTTTCTATACCTTTTACTAAATGTAACCAGCCCAACACCTGCCTTTTGTCCGTGCCTTGTGTTTTCTTCAGAAATACCCATTCATCAGCCCATGCCCATTAGATCCATTTCAGTTTGGTCAAAAATGTATCTCCTTCAGAAAGCCTTTCCTTTTTTTTTTTTTTTTTTTATGATTGCTTCTTTTTTATTTTTTAATGTTTATTTATTTTTGAGAGAGATACAGAGTGCAAGTGGGGGAGGGGCAGAGAGAGAGGGAGACACAGAATCCAAAGCAGGCTCCAGGCTCTGAGCTGTCAGCACAGAGTCCAATGTAGGGCTCGAACTCATGAACCATGAGATCATGACCTGAGCTGAAGTTGGATGCTTACCTGACTGAGCCACCCAAGTACCCACCAGAAAGCCTTTCCTAATGCTACCTCAGATAAAGAATTCACCTCTCCAAGGAACTTAAACCCTCAGTGTGGTTACAGCTGTTCTAGTCATATCTGAAGTCAGACCGTTAGTCAAGGGTTCAGAAATCTTCTTTGAATGAGGTTGAAGATTGAGTTGGGCTCTAATCTCACTTCCGTTCTGAGAAAAGGCACAAGAGGCAAAATGTAGTACTAAATTTGTCATGCTAAAATTCAGAGTTTTGGGATACTGGTTAAGAGAAGGCAGTTCCGGTTTCCTACGAATTCCCCTAAATCTGGACTCTGGGGCCTAATACAGGTCTGGTTATCTCAGGAGATAGGAGCAGAGAAGAGCCCAGGCGCAGTTTGAGTTCTAGCAGGTCCAAAAAAGAGCAAGAGGCCAGACCAGTTCAATCTCACCAGTCAGGCAGCGAAGCCAGTGCAACGAGGAAGGGGATGGGATTTGAAATATTCCTTCAAAGCTATGTGTTCATGAAGAGGCTAGAGGAAGAGTCCTCTCTCCTGTGGGCATATGAGGAATGGGACACAATGCCCTCCCATCCCCTCCCAAGCACTTAGGGCTTCTGATGAGATGGTAAGCTTCTGGAGGACAACATACCTATTCTTTCACTTTTCTGTGCCATTTCCCAGAAGATTAGAAGTGTCTCAAGGTGGATATTACTGTGTCACTTGTCTGCCAATGCTCCTTAGAATAATAGACCCCACAATGCCTATTTTAACCAGCTTTGTTAAGCAGATGTACTCTTCTCTATTTATTACCACGTCTGTGGTGCCCATGTGATTTCTATGTGTTTTTCGGATGCCATTGGGCCTGGACTTTTCTGCCAGGTTGACTGGAATGTCTAGAACATTTTATCATCTGCAGCTGGGAAATCACTGAAGTGTCTGAGTATTTTCCTATGTGAGCGATTGTTATGTCAGCCAAGGCACAAGTAAGATTTTAAATAAGCCCAAACTGTTCCATGATGTAATTTAGGAGCGAGAATTGTGTCAAGATGGAAAAGTAAAGGTTTTTATTGTGATTACCCTGCTTGTCAGAGTTCTCTCCCCTCATCACTTCTGAGAAAGTCTTTATATGTCTTCTTATGTTTATGATATTATCAAGGGTCAAAAACATGTGAAGCAGAAACTTGTGGTTTCTGTTAGCCATTTGGGGCCCACTGTACATATAAATTCTGTGTCAAGACCCAGTGAGGATAGTTTGGTTATCTCTTGTCTGAATCCCACTCATTAGGCTGGCATAAGGGATGCCAGGTAAAATATAAGGTGCCCGGTTGCATTTAAATTACAGATGAACAACAAATAGCTTTTTAGTATAACTGTGTCCCAATTTTTCCATGGGACATACTTACACTAAAAATCATGTTATTCATCTGAAATTCAAATATAAATGGGAATTCTGCATTTTTACTTGCTAAATCTGGCAACTATAGGCTGACAGGAACCTGGAGAAACCCCTTCCTCCCTCCAAGGAGAAAATTAGGTCATGAGTAAAGCCTTTAGTCAGGGCAAGGGAGAAGGAGCATGTTTTTAGCATGGCCAAGAAGGTCAAAATAATTCACATTGCCCCATTAAAATCTGTTCTGCCTTTGAAAAAGAGAAACAATTTGGGTATATAGGCATAACCAATGGCCTGGGAATGAGACAGATGGCCTCATATGTGTACACTAGAATATCAGTCAGCCAATGTAGACATTGGTTTGGCCATTGGTTGTGCTGGCATCATAGCCACATGCTGGGAAAGGGAAGAAGGATGAGGTTATGGGGAGTCAGCATGGTAGAGTTGGCTTGGTTGAAGGTCTGGATGTCTGGTTGTCTAATATCTGGTATTCAGTTAAAGGGCACTTGGCCTTGGTTTGAGCTGGTAATAAAATCCAATGAGATCCAAAGTGGCAGTCCAATCATAAGGGAAGGTCCTGATTCCTGAAGAGAGATGGTTGGTGAGACTTTGGGTAATAGTTAGGACCCCGTGGCAGTATTCTGAACAGACACTCAGATTAATGGAGCATAATAGAGAACCCAGAAATGGACCCACAAACGTATGGCCAACTAATCTTTGACAAAGCAGGAAAGAATATCCAAAGGAATAAAGACAGTCTCTTCAGCAAGTGGTGCTGGGAAAACTGGACAGTGACATGCAGAAGAATGAACCTGGACCACTTTCTTACACCATACACAAAAATAAGCTCAAAATGGATAAAAGACCTAAATGTAAGACATGAAGCCATCAAAATCCTCAAGGAGAAAGCAGGCAAAAACCTCTTTGATATTGTCTGCAGCAACTTCTTACTCAACACGTCTCCGGAGGCAAGGGAAACAAAAGCAAAAATGAACTACTGGGACCTCATCAAAATAAAAAGCTTTTGCACAGTGAAGGAAACACTCAGCAAAACTAAAAGGCAACTGACAGAATGGGAGAAGGTATTTGCAAATGACACATCAGATAAAGGGTTAGTATCCAAAATCTATAAAGAACTTATCAAACTCAATACCCAAAAAACAAATAATCCAGTGAAGAAATGGGCAAAAGACATGAATAGGCACTTCTCCAAGGAAGACATCCAGATGGCCAACCGACACATGAAAAAATGCTCAACATTACTCATTATCAGGGAAATACAAATCAAAACCACAATGAGATACCTTACACCTGTCAGAATGGCTAGCATTAACAACTTAGGCAACAACAGATGTTGGCGAGGATGTGGAGAAAGAGGATCTCTTTTGCATTGTTGGTGGCAATGCACGCTGGTGCAGCCAGTCTGGGAAACAGTATGGAGGTTCCTCAAAAAACTAAATATAGAACTACCCTACAACCCAGAATTGCACTACTAGGCATTTATCCACAGGATACAGGTGTGCTGTTTTGAAGGGACACATGCACCCCAATGTTTATAGCAGCACTATCAACAATATTCAAAGGATGGAAAGAGCCCAAATGTCCCTCGATGGATGAATGGATAAAGAAACTGTCATATATATATATACAATGGAGTATTACTCGGCAATCAAAAAGAATGAAATCTTGCCATTTGCAACTATGTGGATGGAACTGGAGGGTATTATGCTAAGTGAAATTAGTCAGAGAAAGACAAAAATCATATGACTTCACTCATATGAGGACTTAAGAGACAAAAACAGATGAACATAAGGGAAGGGAAACAAAAATAATATAAAAACAGGGAGGGGGACAAAACAGAAGAGACTCATAAATATGGAGAACAAACTGAGGGTTACTGGAGGGGTTGTGGGAGGGGGGATGGGCTAAATGGGTAAGGGGCATTAAGGAATCTACTCCTGAAATCATTGTTTCACTATATGCTAACTAATTTGGATGTACATTTTTAAAAATTAAAAAAAAAAAAATAGTTAAGACCTTTGACCCAGTGGGGATCTGGAAAGCATGGCATGTGATGGTGGTGGCTAAGGAAGGGGATGTTAATGACGACAACAGCTTGAGGCTTTGGACTCCTGGACTTCTCCCAATACTGGAAAGACCCTTATAGGGTAGCCTGTTTGATTCTGGGTCTATCTCAGGAGTGAGGGTGAGGCAGCTTATGTCCTGCCTGCTTGGTCAGGCTGGCCAGGGTCCAGGCGGTGCTAGGCCCATGAGACCAACAGAAGAGCCAAGATCTGAATAGCTCAGGAGAGACTAAGGTAACAGCCATAGAATTACCTCATTTGTGTCAGGAATGTGTGTGGGGTAGAGAACAGCCATGTTCCAGACACCATTTGAAGAAGCAGCAAAAACAGTTGGGGATGCACAACTGACTGAAACAGAAAAGTACAGGCCAAAAAGGCAGGTGAGTCATCATATAAAGATAGCAGGAGAAGCCATAAAGGTCTTCATCCTTTGAAAAACAGAAACAATTATAAAAAGGTGGGAATAAGCTTTTGTAGGTTGTGTGTGATCTCTGGCTAGGCTCCCACACTCAGCAGGAACCTGTCCTAAAAAGGTTTTCACTGGGGGCAGCTTGCAGGGTGAACAGCCTGAGCCCTCAGGAGAGAAGCACAAGTTTCCATTAGGTCTGATGTCTCGATTGATTAATTGCATTGAATGCCTTGTATGAAGTCATAGAAGTAAATTCGGGTGGACTGGGGGCACCGAAGCTAACAAGAAAGAGAGTTTGAGGGAAGTGAATGAGAGATTAAATGAGGAAAGTAAGGAGACAAAAGGAAAGACATGGAAAGAGAGAAAGAGGCCACCCAGACATGTAGGTACTGTGGACCCTTAGATCCCCTGCTTTGTGCACCTTAAGCAAATAACCTAAACACTATTCTCTGCTAGACATTACTACCTTATTTTTTAAGTTTATTTCCTTGTTTTGAGAGAGAGAGAGAGAGAGAGAGAGAGAGCATGCACGAGTGGAGATGGGCGTGGAGGGGGGTGGTGGGGAGAGAGAATCCCAAGCAGTCTCCCCACTCTCAGCATGGAGCCTGGTGTGGGGCTCAAACTCACGAACCATGAGATCATGACCTGAGCTGAAATCAAGAGTTGGATACTTAACCAACTGAGCCACCCAGATGCCCCCAGACATTATTACCTTATTTTAAAATTTAAGTTATTTTTAATTTTTTAAAGTTTTTTTTTTTTTAATTTGAGTATAGTTGACACTCAATATTACATTAGTTTCGGGTATACCACATAGTGATTTGACAAGTTTATACACTATGCTATGGTCACCACAAGCAAAGCTACCGTCTGTCCCATTACATCACTATTATAGTATCATTGACTGTATTCTTTATGCTCTGCCTTTTTTTTCCCCCTGTGACTTACTCATGCTGTAATGGGAAGCCTATATCTCCTATTCCCCTCTACCCATTTTGCCCAAATCCCCAGCCTCCTTCCCTCTGGCAACCATTAGTTTGTTCTCTGTACTTACAGATCTGATTCTGCTTTTTGTTTTGGTACAAAAATGCTTGCAGTGCTGTTACCAGCTTCTATGAGGCATTCCTTACTCATGTTGTTTTCTACTGAGTTGATTTATATTAAACTGTTGAAAAGTTCACTGTTTGGATGTGGATGCTGTTGGCCCTGAGTACTTCTTAGTGTAACTTCTAAATGTACTTCTAAGTGCCCAAGTTTTTAGCAACTGAGGAATATTCTCCTAGGTCCATGTTTTCCTTTTCCCAGAAGCCTGAACTTTCCTACCCAAGGCTTTGGTATCAATGTGTGGTCCCTGTTAAAATGGTGTTTCCTCTCACTTACTTGATTTTTGTGTTTACCACATCTCTATATACATCCTTAAATGTAAAATAAACTATTTTAAAATGATTTTTTTTTTGCACTTCTAGAGATGAAACAGGCAGAAATGCATAGTTCTATTAAGGAAAAAATGTATGAACTGGGGTAAAATAAAAAAGCATTCATTTTCCGAATTCAAGGCCAAACTCTGGAGTTTAATCATCTCATAAAAATAAACCATTTGAGGGGCGCCTGGGTGGCGCAGTCGGTTAGGCGTCCGACTTCAGCCAGGTCACGATCTCGCGGTCCGTGAGTTCGAGCCCCGCGTCAGGCTCCGGGCTGATGGCTCGGAGCCTGGAGCCTGTTTCCGATTCTGTGTCTCCCTCTCTCTCTGCCCCTCCCCCGTTCATGCTCTGTCTCTCTCTGTCCCAAAAATAAATAAAAAACGTTGAAAAAAAATTAAAAAAAAAAAAAAATAAACCATTTGAAAATTACTTGATTCATCACCGATTCAGTCTGGAAATGAGATATCAAGGAACAAAGACAATAAAATTCTGTTAGCATGAAAAGTCCGAAGCATGTTTTATATAAGTGTGAAGTATTTAGGATAAGATAGTCACTGTGTGTTCACTCTAAAGAAAAGTTTAGTTTTTGGACAAGTCTCCAGTGGGTCAGCAAGGTGTAATGTTGGGAGCACACAGGACCAGGAATCTTCTGGATTCTCGGTATAATCCAAGACAAGTAATTTAACATCAGATCTTGATGTCTTTGCCTATATATGAGAGATAGTTAATGCTGTGGTCTGAATGTGTCTGCCCCTAATTCATAAGTTAAAACCTAACCTTAAGGTGATAGTATTAGAAGTCAGGACCTTTGGGAGGCCATTAGGTTATGCAAGCAGAGCCCCGATGAATGGGATTATAAAAGCAGCCAGAGAAAGCTTCCTCATCCCTTCAGCCTTGTGAAGTTACAGGGGGAAGACAACCATCTTGAGAAAGTGGGACCTCACCAGACACCAAAACTGCTGGCACCTTGATTTTGGACATCTCAGCCTCCAGAACTGTGGGCAATAAACTTCTGCTGTTGATAAGCTACCCATTCTATGGCTTTTTTTTTTTTTTTTTTTTTTTTTTTTTTTTTAGAGCAGCCCAATCAGACTAAGAGAGATAATTAAGGTCTTTTCTAAATTCTAGACTCCACAACAAAATCCATCAAATTCCCTTAATGCAAAAGTATTTGCATATTATCTGATGATTCACTTGGCATTTAGGATCTTGCTGTGGATGAGAGCCCAATGTGAGTATTAGCTATGGTATTGATGAAATGTGTGAGAATTAATGAGATTTTGAGGACTGAAGGCAAGATCAATGTTTTTGAACCCTCTTAATGATGTGGCATATATAGAAAACAGGTTAACAGCTGAGGATACTTAAGCCTAAGGCACCTGGCTTATATTGTGGTTAGCTTCCCTAGGTTCTTCCCAGATGCTCCACATGCTGAAAAGATTGTTATCTTAGGCATCAACCTATAACCTAGTTGTGGCATACCTTCGCACATTGGTCAGGGAGCTCTGGACTAGAACTTAGAATCAGAACTACTGTAGAATGCAGAATGATGGTTTACACAATAAGCATGATACTACTGAAACTAATACTCTTTCTTTTTATTCTTTAATTCTTCAGGGAAAATTCCAGAATGAATGAGAATGAACAGATTTGAAAGGGGCAAGATAATAAATTTAGTTGGGGACATACTGATTTCAGGGCATCTCTGAGATATCTGAGTGCAGTTGTTGAGATGCTAGGTAGATACCCACATCTGGAAGTTGATGGAAATCTGGGCTGGAGAATGTTCTGGAAGTCATGCATGTATCAATGAGATTTGAAACCATGGGTGAGATTTCTCTGAGAGACTGAGCAGAAGCCAAGGGATAGGTTCAAGAGAACACTAATATTTTAGGGGTTGTTAAAGAGAAGGAGCCAGCAAAGGGTATAGGGCTCATTTGGAGCCATTTACAAAGTGATTTAGTGTTATTTCATAAGTGAAAAACAAGATACATTGATATCCATGTGTAGATATGATTTAAGTTATATAATGTCATACATAAATATAGGCAAGGGCACATGTGTACAGTGGACTTGTTCATTCCATTCATTCATTCACAGTAAGTGCATTCTTTCTTTCAACCAATGTTTACTGAGTACCTACTATGTGCCTGAAATTATTCTAACCATTCAGGGTACAACAGTGAGCAAAATAGTTCAAGTCCCTTTCCTGGGGGAGTTTTATTGTGGCAACCACACACACCACACACACACACACACACACACACACACACACACGCATGTACACATACACACCACCCCACACCACCACACTACCGCACTAAATACTTCAGAGCCTACTTCCCAAGAGGTAGAGCAGAATGTAGATAGGCCTGTGTTTTTACTGGGCCAAGATCCTTTATCCTTCTAAAGGATTGCCTGTCATCACCACCCACATATTGCTTTGGCCCTATTGTTATGTTTGTCTTTTTTTTTTTTTTTTCACTTAAAAGGTTAACTGGATAGTTGAATTACAGGATTCTAGCCAAAGTATGCTTCCCTTAAAGGAGTTCCCAGCTAATCAGTAAGCTGAGCTGGTTTGGCATCTGTCTTACATTACCAAGGAGCTGGGCATCTGCAGGCTGAGCTCATACTGGGGAGGCATCAGCAGGACCTTGATCTGCCTTCACGCTGTCACTGCCGAATGACAGGAGAGCAACACAGGGCATGGTTCAAATCTGAGATGGCAGGTTCTGAGGACAAAGCCTGCAGGGATCATTTTTTATTGGAAACTCTTTCATTTTAATCCGTTGTCAAATATTCTACCTCTGGGTCTTCCAGCTCCAAAAAGTGAAGGCAGATCTATATTTTTTCACTTTATTGTTTTTCCCAGATTATGATTATTATCATTGTTGTTGTTGTTGTTGTTAAATTTTTCTCAGATAATTAAGAGGTCAGAGATTTTCTCCATTTTTGGGCCAGTATGTTCTGGGCCCCATTAGCTGATAAACCAACTCTACCTCTAGAATTTTCTATTTCTCTTAATGGCACCATCCAATGATGTTTCTAATCTCTCTGGTTTTTTAAGGCAATTTTCCATCCAGAGGCACCTGGGTGGTTCAGTTGGTTAAGTGTCCAACTTCAGGTCATGATCTCAAGGTTCATGAGTTCGAGCCCCACATCGGGCTCACTGCTGTTAACGCAGAGCCCACTTCAGATCATCTGCCTTTCTCTATTTCTGCCCCTCCCCTGCTTGCACTCTCTCTTCTTCTCTCTCTCTCTCCTCTCTCTGAAGACAAAAAAGTAATTTTTCATCCAGGAAGCTTTTCTTCCCTTGTATTTTTTCTCCATCGTCTGGTTGAGACATATTTGAAAGCCTGTATGGTATTGGAGATGGGAAGGGGATAATCTTTATGGGTGAGAAAATACTCTATTATGCCTAAAGTGTTGGTTGTCCAGGTCATTTTTATTAATGAACTTATCATATCTAATTACTTATATATGAAGTCATACTTATATATGAAGTCAGTTTCTTAAAATACTATCTGTATAAGTGTTCTTTGGCCAATAACTTTCAATGTATCCCTATCATGGTTGGAATCCAAATGCATTAGCCTATTCTTTGAACCACTGATTAACACTTTTAGGAATTTATCTTACAAGTACAGTCACACAAATGCAAAATGACCTATTTGCAAAATTACTTATTATAGCATTACATGTAGTAACAAATGATAGGAAGTGACTTAAGTATCATTTAATCAGGGATACATTAAATAAATTATGATTCATACATACAATGGATTACCATTCAGGTAGAAAAAAAGAAAATTCTTCATACACGGATAGTAATGATCTCTGAATTATATTGTAAAATGATAAAAGCTAACATTAAAAAGAAGAATACACATGCACACATATACACATGCACATATTTTCTTCCATATCCGGGAAGCACACCTAAGAAACATCAATTGCCTCTGGAGCGGGGACTGGGTGACAGGAGATAGTCATACTGCCAGGCGTAAATTCCAATTCCACCCCACCCACATCTTCTGGGATCTCAATGCAAACCAATGTGCCTCCTACCATGGGCTCTCTCTCAATTTAGCCTTTCCTCAACTTTTGGATTCCCTGAGTCATGGTGACATTTGTAATGACAACATCCTTTCTACCTCTCTCTCCCTCAAGTCTTCAGGTTCCGACTTAAAGGACACAAATGAGGTATATAGCAAAACTTGTGTTGTAGGGGCTCACCCCACCAATCTAAATACCTGTCCACTGCAGCTCTGGGAGTGAACTCACCTGTCCCCAGAAACAAATGCCAGCACCGGAACCCCCATGACCAGAGGCCAATGCCACCTTTCTCTTTTCCCTCTGGGATGCTATGCATGTGGAGGGCTGTTTCTCCTGCAAGGTGGAGCTCCTTAGTCCCCAGAAAGGAATCCCTGCCTTCTCTAATTAGATCTCTGCAGCTTCCAGGCAAGATGTTGCTCAGCAGGTCTGAAGGTGTATTTGTGGTTCGACGTCCTTTTGAAACCTGCCTTGATCCATAAATGAGTTCCCTTTCCAGCTAACGCCATATCCTCTGACTATGAGATGTTGGTTAGTGCGTGTTCTGTCTTCATTGTGCACTAATTTCATAAGGTCTGGGTCCCAGAGGCCTTTCCTAGTGCAGAAATTTTGTGCTCTTCACCTGTGATTTTGCCAGGAAAATGGCAAAACTCTATCTACATATTCTCTTGGTCCACCAAAAACAATACGAGATACAATGTGATACTGGAATGATAATAATAGTATAGTGATAGCTAACAAATATTTGACTACTCACTCTGTGCCATGCACTAGGCCAAGCACTCAACTTGCATTAATCCTTATAACCTTCACAGTAGCTCTATGTAGTAGCTACTATCAGCATCCATATTTTAGAGATAGAGCAATTGAGACCTACACAGGTCAAGTCTCTTGCCCGAGGTCGCACGACTGCTAAGTGAAGAAGCTGAAATTTGAACCCGCGTAATCTGTTCCGAGCCCTTAAACACTTCGCACTCTGTACCAAGTGTAGCTTGCAAGCTGTTATAATACATCCATCTTCATGGAATGGCTTTTTGGCCTCCATCAAAGATTTCCCTCTTTAGGGCCACACTCTCTTTCAACTTAACGTCCTAGATTTCACATAGCTAGCAAGGGAAAGGATAGGGGTTTGAAATCAGGCAGTCTGGGTCCCAAGTCCAGGCACCTGATCATTATGCTAGACTGCCTCTCTGGAGTGAGACTGGTATGGTGGACAATTTGTTACTAGTAAGAGTCTTGCCCCATACCCCAATGTTGAGCTTAAGTGAACTATGCTGTTCATGGAACGTAACATATTTCCCGCTGAGAACTTTGGTGTCAGAAAGGCTTGCTTTAACTCCTCCCGCAAAAGCCCACACCTGACAGAGACCCATACAGACCACACCAGTCCTCACAAGGAAGAGTAGCCTGGCGATAGCAGGCACTGTGATTCTCCCACAGAGGTTTGTTGATGCCTCTTTTCCTATGGTTTCATCCCTACAAAACATGGCCTGGTCAGTGACCTCATACTGGACCCATCCATAACACCCCTTTTCTTAAGGTGTGTGTGGGGGCATCTTATCCTTGACCCTAGACCCTTTTGTGGAGGGGAAGAGAAGGGGCGGGGTGAAAGAGATAACAGAAATTTCAAGCTCTTTCAATGCTCACCTACAGGTCCACTTCCTGCAACCATGCCTACCCACTCAGCCTTAGTGATCTCCTCGCCTGAATTCCCGTGAATCTAATTGTGATTGCCCATAGCGCTGTCTAGAGCCAACCTGTGTGGCCACTTTCTGTGACACATGGGGGATCTTGCTGTGCCCCCAAGCAACTCCATACATTTATGCCTTCAACAATATTTATTGAACATCACCTTGCTACCGTGTCACCAGGTAGCAAAAACAGGATCAAGACCCTATTCCTGCTCTGAGGAACTCACGGACCAATAGAACAACAATTACATTTCAGTGAAGAAGTCATAACTGAGGTCAGTGGGCCATGGAAAGGACTCTTACTAGGGGATCACGGAAAGCTGCCGAGAGTAGACTGAACTTGACGTGAGTCATGAGGATATAAAAGGAGCTTTTTGGGTGACAAATGGAAAAAGGGCAAGGGAAAGAGGTATTCAACAGGACAGCACGTAGAAGAATTGCAACTAATTCAGTACAGCTGAAGTGCACGGCACCTGTAAAGAAGCAGAGGAGATAGGGTGGGTCCAGAGGCATGAGCTAAAACAAAGTTCAATTTAGGTTTCTTAATGGCAGGGGTTCTTGTCTGTTTATTAATGTGCCTCTGGTGCTCCATAGCACCTGGCATAGCAGAGGTGCTCAACACGTATTTGTTGTATATGAAAAAAAAAAAAGAAAAAAGAATGTATGTCAGATCCAGAAATGCGAACTTTGTCCTGAAAGATTAAAAGATTTTGGGCTTATGGGTGACATGATTAGACGTTCATTTTGAATAAACAAATAAAAGGGCTCAAAACAAACATACAAACACCATCCATTTACACATCTATGGATGGATAAAATAATAAACATTTTATCTGTGGATGAAATAATAGCAATACAAATTTAAAATGCTAAGTAAGAATGTGCAAGACATTCGGTAAGAAAACTGTAAAGCTTAATAGAAAAGTAAAAAGAAGACTTGACTAAATAAAGAGAAACACCAGGGGCGCCTGGGTGGCTCAGTCGGTTAAGCGTCCGACTTCAGCTCAGGTCACGATCTCGTCGAGCCCTGCGTCGGGCTCTGGGCTGATGGCTCAGAGCCTGGAGCCTGCTCCTGATTCTGTGTCTCCCTCTCTCTCTGCCCCTCCCCCGTTCATGCTCTGTCTCTCTCTGTCTCAAAAATAAATAAAACGTTAAAAAAAAATTAAAAAAAAAAAAAAAGAGAGAAACACCATGTTCCTGGGCAGGAAGACTCATCTTGTAAAGATGTCATGCTTCCCTAAAACAACATATAAATTTAATAAAGTTCCAGTTAAAAATCCTAGTGGGATTTTGTGGTACTTGACAAATAGCTCTTAAAATTCGTTTGTATGTATAAATGAATGAGGACAGCCAAGAAAAATGTGAAAAACAAAGAAAAATGAGAAGGGAGCTTGCTTCACCAGATCAAAAGGCACCATATAAATCCATGGTAATTAAAACACTATGGCACTAGAGCAAGAACACACAGAAGAATGGAACGGATACACTGTCCAGTGCCAGGCTCATGTGTGTACATGTAGTTAGCATCTAGCGAGAGCTAACGTTTATTGAGTACGTACTACGTGGTTGGCACTGTTCTAAGCATTTTGTATTACTCATTGAATTTTCACAGAACTCTGTGAGGGAGGTGCTATTGTTATCCCCAGGTTAGAAATAACAAAGCACAAGGAGATTATGCTACCTGCAAGCTAGTGAGTGTTATCCAGGCTTTCAAACTCAAAAGCCTTCATTTGCAGTCACGATGAAATGATCTTTCTGCAAGTGAAAAACCACGGGAATTAAAAAAAAAAAAAAGATCAACAAATTTGACTATATACCCATTTAAAGTAATAAATGGAAAAAAAATAATGTTAAAAGGAAAATGAAAACTAGGATAATATTTGCAAAACATATGATAGCAAAGGGTTGCTATCCTTAATATATAATGATATATATTGGGACACATAATATATAATCCTACTATATCGACTATTATAATTACTATATTACTATATAATATATACAAATCAATAAAGTATGAATATCTAAATAGAAAAAGTAAGGAATCCATACTAACAGACCAGTTGAGAGAAGAAGAAATACAAATGGCCAATAAACATATAAGATGCTAAGTTTCAATAACAAAGAAATAAAAATTAAAATGAGATATCACTTTTTTCCCTATCAGAATGGCAAAGAGTACAAGGATTTATAAACGCCTAAGGTTCCTTAGAACATGTTAGTGGGAACAGTGTTAATTCCAAACCGTATTGCCTTGGAGCCTGAGGTAAAAGATAATCAGTAGCACTGATTCTGCCTTTAGGTAAAACTCTCTTATTTTGTTCATCATGACTTCTGTGCATTCATTTTGATTTTTAAAATATTACGTTAAAATGTTGTTTGTCTTGATTACTGGGTTTTTTTTTAATACCTCCTTAAATTTTGAGCCCAAGGTGAAGTATCTTACTCATCTCGTCCCAGTCCCAATCCTGAGTGGAAAAATAGATCCTTACTACCTTTGTGAATTGCTTACAAGTATAAATCAACCTATTAGATGTGGTTAGCCACTAAATATAGCAATTCTTTCTCCAGGAATTTTACCTAAGCATATGACTAGGAAAGTACACAGCAATATATGTACAGGGATGCTTCTCACAGCACAATTCAGAAGAAAACAATTGTAAATAATCTAACAGATCATCAGTAGGGGGCTGGTTAAATAAAGCATGGTTTTCTGTGCACTGGGCTGCTGTGCAGCCACTAAAAATGATGGCATAGAGGTGTGCGTAAAGGAAAAGATCCATATTGTATTAAGGCTTAATAATGTATGTGTCTACAATAATCCCAATTATACAACACACATACTCACAACTCCAAGAAAGTCTCAAAAAGTAATGTCTTTATTGGAGTCATATGAAAATTAGCCAAAGGAAATATTTATACCTCACAAAATCTCACTTATTATAGCAGCTACTCTAAAACTCTTGACTGTCTCTCAATTCTTTTTGCCGGCTCACCTCCCCATAATTCTCTGACATATTCTATTTTCCCTGCGGTAGTAGATAGTGCTTAATTATGCCAGCAATTAATCTACTGCATTCCCCAGACCCCCAGCTCTTCAATTCTGTAGCTCTACCTGTCATCCAGGGGCCTGGTACTTGCAGCACATTAGCCTTCTTCCCGAGAAGGCAGGAGTAATAGATGTTTGTTTTTGTTTGGGGAACTCCCCCAGCTTATGAGTTTGCTCCCCTCTATAGAAGCCAGATTCTTGCTATTCCAGCCTGTCTTGCAGTCAGAGCACAGACATGTGACCTGGCTGAATCACAGTGAGCTGTCCTTGCCTACAGTAGCCAATCTGGTGATGGTAGCAGCAGACCCATCCAGTGTCTGTAAGTGGCCATGGCAGGGGTCCATGTGGTGGCATCCAGTGCCCGGCATCTGTAGCGTCAGCGGGGCAGGCTGCTTTAGTGAGTCCAGCAGTGGGGCTGTGGTGTCTCCTCCAGACCAGCTCTGTAGTGTGACCATGCCTTGGCTCTGGCCATAGAGTCTCCAAGCCTGGTTTTCTGGCCTTCCAGGGACTCTGTCAATGACCTAATATCCTTTAATAAATCCCTTTTCTGCTTAAATTAGCATTATTTGCAACTAAGAATCCTGATTCATACATATTTATTTTTGGTGCTGCCACATATACATGCTATGGAGGGGTTTGATTTCAACGTTCATTATTCCACACCTTAGGTACCCACCCCCCCACCCCCCCCTACCACAAGCAAGCTTATAGGTTAAGTCAAGTGAGGTTTGGGGCAGCTTTATTCCTCTAGAGCTGTCTAGTCCAATGTGGTAGCTACCAGGCATATGTGGCTAGTTAAATTTAATTAAAAGTAAATAAAATAAAAAATTCCACTCCTCAGTAACACTAGCCACGTCCCAAGTGTTTGATAGCCACGTGTGGCTATTAGGTACTGTACTGAGCAGTGAGATTTAGAGCCTTTCCATCATCACAGGCAGTTTCTTATTGGACAGCACAATCTAGAAGTCTCTTGAGATTTCACCCGCCCACCTCACTGAACCATCGCAGAGAGTAAAAGACTACTTTGGAGTGTATTCATCGCAGCCTAGACATTTTATGTTAACGGATGAGTAATCTTGCTAACCATACAGGGTATGTTTTATTTGCAATGTTTAAGTTGTTCTTGCTTGCTTGCTCTGTGCCTTCCAACCTCCCTTTTTCCTCTCCCTTTCTTTGCCAAACCCATGCTGGTGAACATGTTCAAGTTATTTGGGCATATGCTGTAAGTCTCCTATGAAAGTATTTGCCCTGTCAACTTCACAGGGTTGCTATGAGCATAAGAATATAATTCAGTAGGAGATTTCATGTTTATGACTGATCTGGAATGAGCCCTGAGATGAGATGATTCCTACAGTTTTAATCATTTGACTCTGAGCAAATCACTCAACTTTTCCCAGATTCCAGTTTCCTCACCAGTCAACTGAAGAAGTTGATTGAGATCATTTTTAAGGTTTCTTCCATTACCAACATTAAAAAATTCTATGATCCCATATGTAATCCCAGAGACTTTATTTATTGTCTCTTCAAGGGAGCTGAGAATAGAGTTCTGGGGCTGGTGGACAGTGGTCAGGGAGGTAGAGCTGATAATCTAGAATGAGTCTTTATTCAAGATTTGAGCAACAGGCTTGAACCATAACCTCTTTTTCAAATGGTTGTATTTGTACTGCTCTGTAGTTAATGTTTAAGCATTCAGAAGCAACTTGCAAATAAGTGAAGTTTGAAAGGTACACTTTCCCTTTGAGTGGATCAGCTTTATGGTTGTCAACTCATTCCTTGATGTGGGAACACGGTCTACCCCAAAGCACTATGTATTCTTTTAAAAAAATTCAAGCACATATTTCAAAGTTACCCCTTTAGGTCAGCCACCTGGTCCATCCCAGCCAAAGACTACGTGAGCCCCTGTAAAGGGTTTTCTATCCGGGAATTCAAATGCACAGAGTATCAACCTGTCTCTGTTGAGTCTCTTGCTCCCACAGCCTTTATTACCAGATTAAAATGTTAGGCGAAAGCTTCTTGAGAAGCAAGGGTATTATTCTAAGTGAGAGAGTATTAAGCTCTTGTGGATTTGGTAGTTTATAGTATCTTTAGAACTCTCTAACAGGAAAAATGGATGTTCTTCATTGTTAATAGGGAGCTGTGTTTTGATAACAACATTCATTGTCATACCATTCATTAAGCAATTTCTTTGTGTGAAATACTTTATTGACATCCCCATTTTACAAATATGGACACAGGCACAGAGAGGTTTAGTGACTTGTCTTGCCTTATAGTTCATCGTTCATCAATCGCTTTCAGAGGATTTGAAACTTACAGCTGTCACAACCATCTTGCTACCACATGCAGATGGAAAATGATCACAGCCTACAGAAGGAAGAGGTGGAAGAAGCTGAGAACAGTCTTGTCCCAAAGGCAGCAATTGAGCCCTAAAGTCACTTGTGCCCAAGGCAAGTCTACCTCTATGCTTTGAAGTGTTGAGGGGTCAAAGTTTTCGGGTCAGTTTTTCTTTCGCTTGTACCTTCAAGAATCCTACTTGATAGAGACTTGTTTTAATTAATGTTACCAATGCAAAGATATATACTCTTATTCAAGGGGTAAGTTTTAACTCAAGAATATACAGAAAAATAATTCAACGATCTTTTCCTGGTAAGGTGAAGACCTCTAAGAGCTGGCTGAATGTAGTGACTCACGGGTTAGGCCCATCCCCCTTTCCTCATTCTGAAACCTAAGCCCTAGACTGTAGTGGAGAAATAATTTAATGTGGCATTTTGCTGAAATATCCTGTAGATATTTTAGGTATTTGCACAGGGAATTTTTTGACCTTTGAATAATATATGTGCCCAGAAAGGTCTTGGGATATTTCAACATGTTGAACTGAGATAGGCCTAAAGGGGTTTATTTTGGTCTCTGTTGGCTGCTTCTTTTTTTTTTTTAAATCCTGTTGGAATTTTTTAGTTTCTATGAGGACGCTTTCAAGATTTTTTTTTTTTTACTGCAATATATTTCATGCTATTGGATTGTCCTTGTATCAAAGGTGACAGGCATCCAGTTGATAAACGTTCCAGAAGGAGGCTCCATTAATGCTCTAGGCACATTACTGCTGACCTGAGGTGGCCACCTGGACCCCCAGCAGGCACCTCCAACTTAATGTGTCCCAGAGTAGGTGCTGGGTACTTCGAATGGACACATACCTTTCTGACATTTCAAACTGGGGCTTAATTCTTTGAAAACGTTAAGTACAGGTGATCACCAGCATGAACAGGCCAGTATAGCTACAGGCGTCAGGAAGACTGGATCTCCTCCACAGCTGGTTTTTGATTGAGGAGATGAATATGATCAAATCTACTGCATCAGCCCTTTACCAGAGGAGACAGAAAGTGATTCTGTTCTTAGGGCCATACGATAGACCTCAGCTTAAACTGGGGTCAGTTAAAGGTGCCTGCATTTTGGCTATTCTGCCAAAAACATGAGGAGACAGTTTCACTCAGAATGCAAGGTAGTCCTCTGGGGCTAGAGCTTGGGTGTCTTTGGAGGACCTGTTAACCTTTCTGTGCAATTGAGGTACCAGAAAATACATTTCTGCACCTAAGCACCTTTTGTTTCCTAAAAAGGGGAACTTTATGGTGGAAGTTTATGGGGAAGAATGCTATGATTTTGTCTTAAGGTTATATTAAGCCTGATTTTCTTCCAAACTAATGAAAATGCATGAATTCCCCGTCTTGCTCACTGCTGAGTTCCTAGAGTCTATCAGTGTTTGCATACAGCAGGCATCCAAAAATTAGCTCTTGAATGAAGAAATACACTAAAGTGGTGAACAAATGCCTCGAAGAGGCAAAAACCACCTTGCTGAGGAGATTTTGGAGCTGAGTAGCAAAGAATGACTGGGGGCTCTTAGCGAAAGATGGGAGAAGGGATGGGGGAAAGGAATTACAATCAAAGGGAACAGCCTGCACAAAGGATTGGAGGTATAGATGTCAAGCACCTAATAATTCGTAGCAGGAATCCATGAGTAAAATCTTGCATAAGGTAATAAATGACAGACTTTCATAAAGTGCAAATAAAATCCCAATTCATAAATGTCCTGCTGTGGACATTGGCCAGAAGTTGGACTTGAGATACAACATACGCATTATATTAGGCCAATTACCTTTGTGAGGTGATGAACCATTTCTAGAAGTTGGCAGGTTCCTCCCTGCTGGTTTTATAAGGCTATTGCATAATGTCGACCTATTCTAGAATGTTGCCTGGGGCTGCATCACCAGGAGTACTCGTGAATCAAAGACTGGTCAGGAAAATACACTAACCTTCTGTGTTTGATAAAGTGGGAAATTCTTCTACAGTTGGTCTTTGGCAAACTGCCATGTTTTTGTCAATAGCGTACTCCTGAGAGTACGAATTTGGCTTAAGAAATCTAAGACAATTTTTAGTAATTATATCTTTATTTTTTATTTTTTTAAACAATGATAATTTTTCTTTTCTTTAAAAAATTTTTAAAATGTTTAGTTTTGAGAGAGAGATAAAGAGACAGAATGTGAGTGGGGAGTGGCAAAGACAGAGGGAGACACAGATTCTGAGGCAGGCTCCAGGCTCTAAGCTGTCAGTGTCGGGGCTCAAACTCAGGAATGGTGAGATCATGACCTGAGCTAACGTCAGATGCTTAACTGACTGAGCCACCCAGGCATCCCAGAAATCATTATATCTTTAAACACAATCATTGCCTTTTCAGAGAGTTTGTAGATACATACAGAGTCCTTTAGGAACAATAATCACCCTTTTCTATCCTCATTGGATGCTTCACAAAAGAAAATGGGGGACTCATTCATTTCCAAAGATCAGGCCACTGGGCTCACTAGATTATACACCCTACCTATGTAAGGGTGGGGAGGTCGGTGATCTTTCTAACCACCACATACCTTAAATAGTACTCATTTACCCAGGGGGAGGAAGAAGTGTAACATTCTGTATGCAAACCATCTGGTACAGATTTAGATCGCTGTCCCGAGATGCTTGCCTATGATTTCCTATTAGGGACCATCGAATGCTAACCAACCTTTCTGGAATGTGGATTTTTATTAGGTACTGCAGATGATAACCAACCACACCCAGAGTGTATATTAAAGTTAACTTATATACATGTATACATACAGACACACACTGTCTATGCTGAATTATTTTAAAGTAATTATAGAGGAATTGGTGTATTAATTCCTGATTTTTTTCCCCTAATGGTCTCATCTGTGCCTCTACTGCTAATGAATAATGGAGTTAATAAGGATGCGTCAATGAACCAGCTTATATTGGACGTTTCCTCTCATTTCTGTGTCAAATAATGTTCTCAAACATCTTGGAGTAGCTTAGTTTTTAGCAAATCTAACCTTTATCCTTTCCTTCCCATTTTCTGCCTCTCTTAAAAATAAAGAAAAAAAAGGATTCATGGCCCTAATACAAGTACTTTTGTTGTATTCAGTAGAAAGAATGGTGGACTGAATTTTTAAATTAAAGTGAAATTATAAATTAGGAAATTCTTACCTTTGCATTATTGGACTGCCTAATTATCCTTTATCATGGTGGACCTCAGGTGCAAGTTATGTTACATTTATTACTAATGGTAACTACATATTGGAGATTGTGAAAAATTGTTATGATACAAGGTTTAATCATGTTGTATTCTTACATGTATTCCAAAGAGAGTTAAAGTTGGAGTTAACACTTGGGGTCAGCACGTATGCACATTCACAGGTGTAATGTGCATCAGGAGAGAAGACAAAGATCTCTGTCTTGTTTTGGCCTGAGGTGTCAAGGTATAAGATGACCTTAGGTTTGATTCTTGTTCCAGCCTTAGGGCTGGATGGGGACTGAGGATGGTGCTGCAAATGATATCCTGGGCAGATGTCCAGCCAGGTCTATGATATGGGAAGCCCACTACCTTAGTGCCTTCAGCAAGAGCCATTTGGCACAAAGGACAATTAGACAGGAAAACTCCTATGAGACTAGACTTCCTCAAAGCGAGTTCAAGGTACCTGCTTCATTGTGTGTGTGGTTGGACATGATGCAAAGACCAACATACAGATCAATGGCAGTGAAAGACTTTACACGTAAGGGCAGTGAGCCTTCCATGTGTTCCCTGCTCTGTGTTTTCCCCAAAGCTCTTGGGTATATTGCTTCAGAAGACTGGGAGGGTAGGATAGTGTGATGGAAACAACACCAGCTTTGGAATCAAGCTAGGAAGCTCAGCTTGCACAGCTCAGCCCCACAATATCCTCACCAGGTCCTCACATGATCAACGTATATAATAACAGCTTTCTTCTTTTAAAATATTCTTTAATGTTTATTTATTTTTGAGAGAGACAGAGACAGAATGTGAATGGGTTGGGGCAGAGAAAGAGGGAGGCACAGAATCCAAAGCAGGCTTCAGGCTCCGAGCTGTCAGCACAGAGCCCAACGCGGGGCTCGAACTCACGAGCTGTGAGATCATGACCTGAGCTGAAGTTGGATGCTCAACCAACCGAGCCACCCAGGAGCCCCTATAATAACAGCTTTCTGACAAGGTTTGTGTGTTGATTAATGAGATACCCCTCAGGAAAAAAAATAGATTTTATTTATAATTGATTGCTATCATCTAAGAGGGGGTGGTAGATGATAGTGGTTAGAAGACATTTGTTTGCTTATTAGATTGATGGGTGACAGGATTGCAAGTTTGGAAGAGTTAGGATGTAGCTAAATGCTTTCACTAATTCCTTCAACACATGGTCATTGGGGATGTGAATGAACAGGACAGACAAAGACCCTGATTGTATGGAGTTTACCTTTTAGTTTGAGGGAGGTAGATAATAAGCAAACAATATAATAATGTTTGCAACGATGAGTGTGCTAGGGAGACTAATAAAGCCTGGGAAGGCATTCAAGAATGCCAGGAGCAGAAAGGGTAACAGGGCTGGTGGGGGGAGGTGTCCATCTAGACAGGATGCTCAGAGAAGGCTTCTCTCTGGGTCAACGGAATAAGCCATGCAAAACTCAGGGTTGAAGAGTGTTCTGGGCAGAGGTTGCTGAAGTGCAGGGACCCTCCTTCTCTCATGAGCCAGGTGTGTTTGCTGAATTTTCTAGGGAGATCAACTGACCAGGAGTGAGTAGAGTGAGGGATGCATGGTAGGAGGAGAGGGCTGGGAGGTAGGGCAGGGCCCAGATTACGTGGGGAGGCTTGGGCAAGGGGTTTGGATTTTATCCTACGTAGGGTGGGAACCTCTTGAAGGGTTTTTAAAAGAACACTCTGATTGATGCTACGTTTAGAAAGCGGGGAGGGATTTAGAAGGCAGGGAGTCTGAGGGAGCTGAGAGCCAGGAGTAGAGTGATTTAGGTGCATTCTAGAAAAGGGTTGAGGGGAAACATACCCCCTGGTATGTTTTCCCATTGGCTTGGCTAGAGAGGACCTTGGGGAGAAGAGAAATGGCCAAGGAACCTTTTGCTAGGTTATTCAGAGTGTGGCGTATGATGGAAGCTCTTACTTCCTCTCTCCTAGAGAAGTGTCAGGAAATTCTGTCCTGGTCAGCAATGCTTTAGGGTGAGTAGATCCTGCATGGTGAGTGTGAAGTACGTGTCTGACTTGATGGTAAAACAGGGTGAGAAGAGAGGCTGTGACACATGTGTCACACGCTAGCATGTACAAAGCAGAAACTCATTAAGTGTGCCTTTCTTTACCGTGGGGGAAGAGAAGGAGAAAAAATAGTTTCAAACAGAGAGGGAAGCAACCATAAGAGACTCTTAAATGTAGAGAACAAACTGAGGGTTGATGGGGAGTGGGAGAGAGGGAAAATGGGTGATGGGCATTGAGGAGGGCACTTGTTGGGATGAGCACTGGGTGTTGTATGTAAGCGACGAATCATGGGAATCTACTCCTGAAGCCAAGAGCACACTGTATGTTAGCTAACTTGACACTAAATTATATTAAAAAAAAAATAATACAAAGAACTTTCTGGAATTTAAGAAAAAAAAAGTGTGCCTTTCTTTCCTCATCCCTCATCCTTCATCCTTGCTTTGCTTTCAGTTATTGTCTGAGGTCTTTTACTCATTTGTGGAATGACATTGAACCAGCCTGAGTCCCTTTCAAGGTTGACAGTTTATAGCCCTATGATTCTTTTATCTCCCAGCGAAGAAAACTAACTATATGTAAATTTGTTCTTAATTTTAATCATAGCATTTAACACAATCATTTGGGGATCAATCTGGAAATCATCAGGGGATTCTTTTTCCTTTTTACTGCTCCCACAGATAGTGATTGTGAAACCGCATGGAGGAAAGATTTTTGCTTTTGATGCTGCAGGGAATGGAAAGTTGCTGCCATCTGCCATGTAGTCAGAATCATAATTTCTTTTGCACCACAAAAAAGAAGGCTTGTAGGAGACTAGAAGATGGTTCTGGGTAGCCCCGACGTATACATCCAATGGCGAGTGCACCATTGCATAGGGGAGACACAGCCATGTTTGAGTAGTTCGACTAAAGAACAGCTAAAACAGATTCTAGATGATTTAACCTTGACTTAACGAAAGCCCAAGGGAGAGACCATAATTACAACTTTCTTCTCTTTTTCTTGGCAGAGTCTAGAGTCCATTTTGTTTTCATTTTACTTATGGTATCCCTTCTACTCAATTATCTCCTTTTTAGATAGTGGCCTCAAATGTTTTAAGAATCTTGCAGTTCTTTATCCTTTCAGTTGTATCCTGGGGAATCAGTCTAGACTACCACAAGCAATCTATCATAACTGGCATCTTGCAGCTAGTAAAAGGAGAATAAATTGCAAATTGAATAGTTAACCTAACAGGACTGTGCTAATAGATGGCCATTAGGCACATGTGTCTATTTAAATTTAAATTAATTACAATTAAATAATATTAAAATTTAGTTATTCAGGCACACTAGACACATTTCAAGCGCTCAGTAGCCACATGTGGCTACCATGTTGATAGTATAGATTTACAGTATTTCCCTCATTGCAGGCAGTTCTGCTAGACAGCCTGGTCTAAGAATTTTCATGGCTTGGAATCAAGAGAAGAGTTCTTTGGAGTGTATAAAGAGGCAAGAGGTTCTTGTCAAACAGTTTCCATGACATTTTAATTTTATACCCTTTAGCCACTGACATCTTTAGTAATGGATATGGGTGCTGGAACCAACTAATTACCCCAGAGGAAGAAAAGTGAGGCTAAGTTTCCTACAATTTCCAATATGTTAGTGTTCCCAAGCGCTTAGGTTATTTTGCAAAGTGGCCAAGAGTACTTTCAGCAGATGGAAAGAGGACCCATCTACTGTAATCACAAGGCCCTACTGCAATGAACTCAACCATTCCCATCCCTGGAGAAATAGATGGAAACCTTCTTGACAAACACATATATATATATTGCTCTATTGATGTAGGGACCAAAACAGCTTTTCAAGTATGAGACTCTGGTGAGCCAAGCTATTTTTCAAAGAATATAGAGAAATAATAGCAATTTTCTTTTTTCAAATACTACCTTGATTAAGATGAGGTAAATGAGAACTTAACCTTGTTCTGAAAGCATAGTTGAAAGAGTATGTTCTTGTCAGCCCTCTGTGCTCTTCTCTTGACTCTGGCAAGACTTGCCCTCAGATTCTGGCTATTGCCTTGGCCACTAGATCCACAGGCCTTTCCCTGGGGTTCCTGTGTGGTTCATGCTCATCCTGCTCTCTGGCAGCTCAGACTCAAGTATAGCTTGGGCTCACCGTCATTTATGATCTCTGCAAGGAAGGAAACATTGTGCATATGTGCCCATTTGCATACTTAGCGTGGTGTCTGAGGATTGTTGGAAGCTGTTATTCTAAAGGCTTCCTTCATCTACTCAGTTTCAATTAAAGTCAGCTTCATGGGACATAATCCCAGCTCAAATAATGTCCTGCAGGGAGCCATGAGGCCTGAGTCCAAGGATTTCCATTTTTAATGCTGTAGAATTGGGCACAGAAAGGCCCAGTGAAATGCCTGTAGTTGCACAGCAAGTCAAGTATGGAATAAGCAAATGAAATTTTGAGCTGAAATTCCTGTTGCATGATTAAGAACTTTGTTCCCTTCACTCTGCTCTGCCCTTTATGAAGATGCTTTCTGTGCCCAGGGGAAAAGGGAAGATGGTGTCGATGCTGATTTTCACTTAATAGATTTTCTTTGGAATATTTATTCGTTTTATCTGAAGCACCAGTGGCAAGTTGGCCTTCATGAACCTTGTCATCATGCTGACAGTAGGAAGAAGAGAAGCAGGAGGAAGACTCATTCTTTCCCTGCCCTTCAGGATGGTAACTTGGGCTTGCCTTCTGTTTGTGTGCAATAGGCCTCAGAAGACAGGCCATCATCTCTCTGGCCGTCAGATGTTAAGGAATGGGGCCAAATGTGAAGAAGAAAGCCAAGTAGGCGTTTCTCCCACGGTGGTTATCTTTAGTCTATGGTGAGGTCATTTCCCACTGCGAGAAAGTGGCCTACTCGAGGGCCATGGGCCAAATTCACATGATTCCTGGAATCTGGCAAATCACCAATCATCCCAGCATCTAGGATCAGACTTCTTCAAGGCATAAGCAGGGTTAAAACCCCTGTGTTTTTGTCTTGCCTTTATTTATCTGTATGGAAAATGAGTCCCAGTGGTCTGGTCCTTTGAGGGGGCAGATGCTTGTAAACACATATACATTTGTGAATGCATGTATAAATACACTCTGCAAAAGGAATCTCTTTTTTTTTCTATAGTGACTGTAAACATGAGAGCAATCGATCTTTTAAATTTAAATTGAATGAGTTGATAATGTATTGGAAGACATGTTCAAACAATAGTCCAGATGTTCTAAGACTTTTATAACAGTCACCACAGCCAAACAGTAGTCCAAGCAAAATGAGTTACCTTTTCTTCAATTTTAGTGGAAGGCAGTGACACACACCCACATTCACTTCATAACTGAAAAGATTTGACTGCCTTTTTCTGAAGGCTGGAGGAAGCATCTTTCCCCTTGACCACATCTAAAATATTGGTATGAAAATGCAGCCCATGTGCAGCTGAAAGACAAGAGTTAAGTAGCCTTAAAGACTTGAAGAGCTGCCCAGTTTAGCCATATCTTTTGCATATCAAACCTAGCTATTCTAATCTTTAATATCATTGTGGGAGAACTAGAAAGCATTTGAAAATTGATTAGGAAGACAACATAGCCAAAGATTCTTTTAATCTCCCAGGAGACATGGTTTGGGAAGGTCTTTGCCCAGAAACATTCTTTCCCATCCTAAATCCTAAGAGAAACAAGAGGAAGGTTAGGGATCACTGTTCTGGACAGAAGGCATCAAAGGGGTCCTGGGAACCACCCGATCAGAATGGCTTACAGAGATGTGGTGGCAAAGACCTAAGAACCGGTGGTCAGTATGACCAACATACAGGACCAACATCCAGGGTAGCCTGAGTGGTCATCACAACTAGAAAGGAGTGATCGGTGTATCCATTTGTCCTGTGACAGCACAACTTCGACTCACTGACTCCATGACCGTGTGGTCAAGAGTGAGGTTTGGCTTGATTCTGCCAAGAAGTGTCCCTTCCTCTGCCAAGCATGCATCTGAAAAGAGGCAGAGGTGAATGAAATGTGAGAGACAGCAGCAGTGGCAGCCACTGTAAACTGAAACGAAGCTTGCCCGGAGTCCTGCCACAGACAAAAAGAAGTAAGCCAGGTACATAAGAATGAAATGTTGAAGGAAAACAGGACCGGAACTAAAAATGGGCTCTGCTAATTTTAGCTAGGTGCATTTACTGACCTCATAGTAAGAGTAATTGATGATCCAACGAGAATAATAGCTAGCTAAGTGTAATAACTAGTTAACACACACTATAATTAGTGAATTTTGGCTCGACATTATTTAGCAAAACTATAAGCAGTTTACCCATAGGGTAAAAACCCATAGGGTTCCAAAGTGTGTGCTTTCAATGAACCAAATTAAAGATCCCCATTCAAACATTATTGCTAATCTGAAAGTGGATAGTCTCCATCCAGTTTTAAGGTTTTATTCCATGTTTTCTCAAAACCTTTACAAGTTTTAGGTGTTGGAACCAAAAAAGTCTGAGAGTGGGTAGAGGGACCCCAGCTTGCCTAACATGGCGTTGGTGCCTCAGTATGGAAAATCTTGATTGTGTCTTCCAGATGGCAAGAAGCACAATCACTATATAGTTGGCCTTGAAACCAAGAGTGTTCCTGACACCAGTATTGCCAAAAACAAATTTATTAAGCACCAGCTATACGCAATAGCCTGCATTAGTCATGCATTTCTTTACATAATAATCTTATGTTTTTCTCACAGCCTACCTGAGGTAGAATTGCTATTTGCCTTTTAAAGATAAGGATACAGTGGGGTAAGTTGTCAAGTGGGATCTTCCTCCCATTTTCTTACAATTGCCCCAGAGCCTATTGTTGAGAATTTATAGTTTGGAGAAACAGCAGCTGCCACTGAGGACTTGCTGATGTGTGCACCATTTTTGAAGAAAGATCAGAAATAAAAGACATATGGCTAGGAAAAGAGGAATTAAACTGTCTTTCTTCACAGAATAATGGTTGTTTTTACAGAAAATTAAGAAATCTACAAAAAAGTAATGCAGCAAATTTAACAATGTCTCAGGGTAAAAGGTCAACATATGAGCATCCACTGTATTTCTATTATGCTATCATTGAACAATTAGAAAGCGGCATTTAGAAATGTTCCACTTATAAAAACAGAATTCCTGGAAAGCAATCTGACTGATTGATCAGCGATCTGACTGATTACCCTTAAGGGAGTCAGCTATGCAGGCAAATCAACAGAGAATAGTTGCTAGGAAAAGAAAAGTGTTCTACATTTTACCTCCAAAGAGTTAGGGCCATTCAAACAAACCTTTACACGGGCCCAGAGTGATTGACTTTCCCAAAGCCACACAACTGATAAGTCTGTGAACTGGGATATAGATTTTGGCCTCACCCACTCAAAAATTTCTTGTTCTTTTTCCCCACAATGTCCCTGTTCTCTCCATGTGTACTAGGAATGGTGGGAGACACGATATTCTCTCTATTCCGAGTGCCGAACGGTTCAAACATTCTTCCTGAACTCCTGGCACTTCCATTTGGTGTTAGGTTGGCTTTCAGAGGGCCATATTGTGATAATATTATCTCATATTCACACAATGTGTTTTACTAAGCTTTCCCATATATTTGACTCTCACAGTAACTTGTAGGTAAGGAAAGTCTGAGATGATCTGAGTTTTATAGATCGTACATAGATAGGCTCAGAGGGCTTTTGTCTCCACCAACGTCATGTTGCTTATAGGTAACAGAGCTAGAAATGGAACAAAAATCTGCTTTGAAAACATTGATTCACAAAAAGCACCAGCCTTGGCTGAAATAGACAGATTTCATTAATTCAAATAGATCGTTGACATAGACATGTCTGAGCATTGGAATATATTTAAGGAAATGCAAGTTGTTATATCTGTTTACCTATATCGATGCTCCAATAAGGGTAGAGAAAGGAGCTAGGTCTTGTGTTTTAAAGAATGTCATCAGTTGTATAAAGAAATAGCGAAACTCACTTGCAATAAACCTATTTAAAAAAATGTAGATGTCACAACTGAAGGTTTTACTCATAAAAAGTTGAACTCTTCCTTGTTTATGGGTATAGAGATCACAAAAATATCAGAGTTGGAAAGTGATTCTGGAGTCCTTCTGGTTGGACCCCGTCTTTCCTAATTGAGGGAGACAAAACTCCAAGATTTTAGCTGATTGCTTATGGTCACACCACTAATTTGTGACAGAATTGGTCCTAGAATCCAGAGCCAGACTACAGTCCAGTCCCGTGTGGGAACACACCTCAAGTGTGGGAATAGTTACCTCTGTTTTTAGCTTGTATTAAACGGTTTTAATAATAGCTTTCAGGTCTCTAGTCTTGAATGGTTGTGATTTTGAAATGCAAATGACCGCAGCTCAGAAGATCCATGTCTGACCCCGGGAGGAATGCAGAATGTGGTCATTCCCAGGGGCTTGTCCATCCCTGGAGCTTCCCACCCCAAACATCAAGGACGGTCTCAGGCATTACTTTGCTCCACTAATTCTCATCTTAAAGGACTTGTCAAGGCCCTTGAAAATATTGTGGCGTTCTTTGAAGTAGGTTGTTTATTCTTCCTGAAACACATCTGCTGTTCATCTTGTTTGTGTGTTAAAATGCAAATATTTTGGCTGGCAATTGGAAAGAGAAGTGTAATCAAAAACAAGTATACCAATCTGATATTTTTCATTAGATATACCATCACCTTCTGTTCATTCATTCATTCATTCATTCACTCACTACCTAATGGGGTGTTTACTGCATGCCAGAAACTGTTCTGGCTGCCTGGGAAATAGCAGTGAGCAAAATAACGTCCTTGCTATCACAAAACTTTTATTACAGGGGAAAGAGGCAATAAGCAAAGGCATAATTAATTTTTCATATGTCAGTTGGTGATTTCTATGATACAGAGGCAGGGTAAGGGGCTATGGGGAATGTGGTGTGAGTGGTGGTGGTAATGACTGCAGTTTTCTATAGGATGGTTTAGTGAGACTTCTCTGCTAAGGTGGCATCTGTGCAGAGACCTGATGGAGGTAGAGAAATAAGCCAGGTAGCTACCTGGGAGAAAAACTTTCCAGACAGAATCAAAAGGAAGGCCTGGTCTCTACATCAGGGGGCAACTTGGTACATTTAAGCAACAACAACAAAAAAGCCTGCCTGGCTGGAGTGGAGTGAATCAGGTGGTGAGTGATGGGTGTTGAGATCAGGGAGTTAGCAGGACCAGGTCATATAGGACCTCATGAGACAATTTAAGGGATTTTTTTCCTTTTTAAAAAAAAAGTTTAAAAAGTGGAGATATCAATTTTATATAACAAAATGTCCAGGTCTCAAGTACATGTGTGGAAGGTTTTTGGCAATTATACATACCCTGTAATCACCACTCAAAACTGGATATAGAACATCTCTGTCACCTCAGAAAGTTGCCCGTGACACTTTCCAGTCAACTCTTACCATCCTGCCCCCCCCCCCCCCCCCCCCAGCCCAGAGGCCACCAGAAGGTTCTGGTGTGTTTTCCTCAATAAGACGTTTTTGGAGTTTCCCTCAGGCAGTTGGCTATATAAGTAGTTCATTGCCAAGTAGTATTCCATTGTATACATACATCACTATTTATCCATTGTCCTGTTGATGGGCACTTAGGATGTTTCTTGTTTTTGTTTGTTTTGAGTAAAATTGCTAGGAGTAGCCTTTTTTTTTTTTAAGTACCTTCTAACCATCTTTACCCATTTCCCCTATCCTCTTCTCCCAACTCTGGCAACCATCAATGTGTTCTTTATTTCTGAGTTTGGCCGTGAATACACTTGAACAAGTCTTTTGTGAATATATGTTTTCATGTCTCTTAGGTACTTATGCAGGTGTGGAACTGCTTGGTCATAGGGTGAGATGTGTTTAACTTTATATGAAACTGTCAGTTTTCCCCAGGGATAGTTTCATTTCACACTCCTAACAATGTCTAAGAATCCTAATTGTTCTACATGCTCACCAACATTTGGTATTGTGTAGCACGTTTGTTTTGTTCTACTCCTTATTGTAGTTAAAATTTGCATGTATCCGCTCACTACTGATATTGAGCACCTATCTATTGATGACAGATCTATCTATTATTTTTTTCCTGATTTTTTAAAATACAATTTATTGTCAAATTGGCTTCCATACAACACCCAATGCTCATCCCAACAAGTGCCCTCCTCAATGCCCATCACCCATTTTCTCCTCTCCCCCATCTCCCATCCACCCTCAGTTTGTTGTCTGTATTTAAGAGTCTTATGATTTGCCTCCTCCCTCCCTCTCTGTAACTATTTTTTCCCCCTTCCCTTCTCCCATAGTCTTCTGTTAAGTTTCTCAAGATCCACATATGAGTGAAAACATATGATATCTATTACTCATACAAGTCTGAAGCTGGCCTATTTATTTTCTTAATGGTGGCTTTTCATGGGAAGAGATTTTTAATTAGACGGTATCTGATTTGTCAGTTTTTTCTTTTGTGGTTAGTACTTTTTGTGTCCTGTATTAGAGATATCTTTTCTCCTCCAAACTCGTGGAAGTATTTTCTTCTGGGAGTGTTGTGATTTGCTTCTAAGATCTGCCTTGAATTAGTGTTTGTGTATACAGTAAGTAAAATGAGGATGCGGATATCCAGTTTCCAGCATTATTTGTTCAATTGTCTCAGCAGAGGGAATTTGTTTTCATTCCAAGTGAGAAGAAAGCTGCTGGAGAGTTTGAACACTCTCTGAGGCCAATTAGCACTTTCTACCTAGCATAGTAGTCGTTTATGTGTGTAGCTTAAAACACATGCACACATGCTTTGAGAACAGGCACTGTATCTTGCTTGGATTTTCATCTCCAACCTCAGCAGCTAGCATATTGCTTCATACATCATAGTGTTCAGTGAATCAATCAATGAATTCCAACAAATGGCAAAATTACCTTTTTTTTCCCTTTAGCACATGGGTGTACTCATTTGTTTGTGCTCTATAACTATGGCCATTTCCATTTGGTTTGTTAGTCTCCGATTTATGGGGCATTTCTAGTGTGTATGCAGGATTATGTATTTCTTTGACCCATACCACATAAGCATATACTGGCCCCTTACATGGTTAACTTAGCTTCTATTTTTGTTCTTGTTTTTACTTGTCACATTTGGGTAGAGAAGATTAAAAGGCATATGTGGACAGCGGAGACATGGCATCTGGATCGCACTCTTGTTGCAACTCTCCCTACTCACTCCTAAAATGCCCAGAAAGACTCAGAAACAAGAAAGATGGCTCACCACAGCCCTGAACAGTATGATTGTCAAATAGCCTACTGCCAAAATCTAGGAGGAGTCTCCCTGAGGGAAGGGCAGAGGCAGAGGGAGTGGAGAAAGGCTTTTTATGCCTTCCTAGAATCTTCGATTTGAAGAAACCATTGGTCTATTCCAGCCAGAAAGCGAGTATCCTTTTTCTTACCTCTGAGGGGCTGCTTCCTTTTAAGGCAGCCACAAAACCGTTTCCCATTCACCCTTCTTTATGCACCCAGCCTCAACAACAACCCAAAACCAACAGATGGAAAAAATAAAAAGACCTTCCCGCCACCCCCCCCCCAAAACATGTGTAATGTGTCGTTGCATCCTGGGAAGTATAGTTCTATTAGTTCAACACTCAGATGGGTCCAAGAAGTAAGATATAGGGCAGAAGCACTCTGTATGCCAGAGTTGTAGTTTCTCATGTATACAGAGCCAACGCCTCAAAGAACCAGACAATGGGGGGTTGGAGGAGATGCTGGAAGTTGGCGGAGAACAGAGCTGCATCGGGCTCTGGCCTTTGGTAGAAGCTGCACATCCACCTGTCCTCCAGCTGTAGGAATGAGATCATCGTAGGGAGGGAGGTGGGCACTGACAATGCCAACTTCGTGCCATGGATGACTGTGGACACTAAGTCTGAAGAGAGCTCACCTTATTTAAATAATCATACTGAAAGAACACAATAATACAAAAGACTACTTGGAACCAGTGGAAAAAATTGCTGTAGACCCCAGAAAAAGAAACATGAATCTTAAAGCAGAGAATGAGACCTCTGAAAATTGTCTGTTGTAAGAACCAGAAGAAAATTTCAAAAAATGTATAGGATTCAAAATATCTTTTTGAGATTTAAGCCTTTCTTAAGGCAGGAAAGACTGTCTACCTTGTATTACGATTGTTATGATGTGCATTTCTTAATATATATTCTCGCATGCTCTGAGAGTAGGGGACATAACTTGCTTCAGAACCTAGCATGGGGCTCGGGACGTTATAGATTCTGAATGAATGAATTCCAAAAAGTGGCAAAATGTGCTTTTTGTTTCTTGTTTCGTGTATGGATATAATCATCTGTCTATGTTCTATATGGCCATTAAAAAATAGAAATAGAAAATCCCAAGGTCATAGGGATGGGGTGGAATGAAATGAAAATGAAAACGAAAAATGGGAAATAATATGACTGAAAGCTAAAATCTTTTTAAGGAATGTTTATTTATTTATTTTGAGAGAGCGAGAACGTGAACAGCGGCAGGTGGGGGTGGGGTGGGGTGGGGAATGCAGAGAGAGAGAGAGAAAGAATCCCAAGCAGGCTTCGTGCTGTCAGCACAGAGCCTGATGTGGGGCTCGATCCCACAAACTGTGAGATCATGACCTGAGCCAAAATCAAGGGTCAGAGGCTCAACCAACTGAACCACCCAGGTGCCCCATGAGAGCTAAAATCTTAAGAGCAGAATGAAAATCCTTATTAGAGGCAGCAAATAACTGAACTGAGTCAGTGGAGGACTGAACCCATTACAGAGAAAATAAATTAGAAATCTCCCTCAGAAATGCAGAGGAAAAGGAAAAAGATAGGCCACTGGCAGGAAAGATGTTGTTAGATAGGGAGGGCAGGGAAAGGAATCCCAACCTAAAAATAATAGACATTTTTGAGTTAGTAAGAATAACTGGAATAAGAATAATTATAAAGGATCTGAAAAAGCAATTGTCTGTGCTGAAACTAAGAATATGGTCATCACACTCCAGGCAAAATGAATGACCGTATTTCTGGATCACGAGGATAAAGAAAAATACCTTGCAAGTTTCTGCTGACACTGTCTAGCTTCATGGCCTGGGACAATTTTTCTGAACCTCAGTGTCTTCATCTTTAAAGGAAAAGATTGGCGGAGAGTCACTAGGTCCCTGCTATACTCGATTATCTTATGATTTCCTAAATATTTTGAGAGTCAGAGTGTCTAAAACAGTGATTGACAATTTTAACATCGCATTTGAGGAAAGTCAAGCAATTGATTTCAGTGCTTGTGAGTGCTCCCACCCTCCACCAACAAGGTGTTACTTCTCTTAACATCATTTGCTCCAATATGGTAACTGGGATTCTGGGAATATTTTTATTTAATTTTTTAATGTTTATTTTTGAGAGAGAGAGAGAGAGAGAGAGAGAGAGAGAGAGAGAGAGAGAGAGAGAATGAGCGGGGGAGGGGTAGAGAGAGAGGGAGACACAGAATCCGAAGCAGGCTCCACACCCTCTGTCAGCATAGAGCCCTACGCGGGGCTTGGACTCACAAATTGTGAGATCACGACCTGAGCCAAAGTCGGACACTTAACCGACTGAGACACCCAGGTGCCCCATGGGATTCTGGGAATATTATAAGCAGCTCGGATGTTCTCATTGGAAGATCAGGACCTCACAGTCTCCAGCTACATTCACTTCTTGCTCTAGTCCTCCCCTCCAGGAGACTCACAGGCTAAAGCACTTTCTCCCTAAGCTCCCTGTAAGGCCTGTGTGCTCTCACTCCCTATCATTTTGGGATCCCAAATGGAGCCCCTCCTCTCAGCCTAGACACCAAGTAACTTTTCTGACAGCTTATTCGGCATTTAAATCAAATCTTATCGGTGGATGCAGGTTTCCTTTTTGATCATATTCAGATCCCCGACTATTGGCTCTTAGGAGCTACCTTTCATCAAATGGCAGGACGGCAGACCCAAATCGTGTAGACCTCCACTCTCACCATTGAAAAATGGAGCTCACTGTTCAAAGTTCTCACTTCCTCTGTGACTTGACTTGGCTGGAGTGAACACTACCTCACTTCCTTCCCTCCTGATCTCTGGAACCAACTCTAGTGGACGTGTGTGCACGTGTGTACACGCGCGTGTGTGTGTCTGCAGACACGCACATACTCAGCCCAGAGAATGGACGTGAACTACACTCACGTTCTCCCCTGTCCTGCTAAATCCGCTCCAGGTTATCCAAAACGTTACTCAGCTGCCATATTTTTAGCAACAATAAAAATGAGCAGAAATCATCGATTGTATGAACAATAAACACATGTAGAAAAAAGTGGCAGATAGTAAAGGCCGCTGGGAAGTGTTTCAAAGGCGTCTTTTCTACACATGAGCCTGCAGATGTGCAGCTGCCAGAACGCCCCGGCTTCTGCATTTGATTTACACAATAGTCTGGGTTGCCCCAGTTGTGACCACGCAGCTTGGCTCTGAGCTTTATACATCCAGACCTGAGAATCCAGTTTATTTGTGTTATGACTCCATCCAAAACGTTCCAGGGAAGCCAACTCCCCTCACCCCATTAAAGGTATACTACGTCATTTTACTAGCCTGTGGAGCTTGGCATTCGGAGGTAACAATATGTGCTTTGTTCCCGCACAAGTTTGCCATGAAGTGTGCCGCGGTCTTTGCCAGGGGTGTGCTGCTCCTTCCCAAGAGGGTTCACAGCCCCTGAACACTTCAGAACTGCTTAACAGCCTGCTCGAGCCTTGCCTTTTATGGTGTTTTCCTTCTGCACCAGGGAATGACAACCACTTCGAGTGTCAGCCAGCGAGAAACAGATGACAGCAAAAAATCCACTCTGCTCTTCGCTCCAGGATGTCCTATCTGCCTTGAACTACTGGTCTTTGAACCCACTTTCTGATAATGAATTTGGGAATGCCAGGGGGTCTGGGGGGAAATAGGAGTCCCTTAGAACAGCTAGCCAGATGATTCTATTTTAGAAAGCACAGAAGAATGTCTCGTCCCCACCTTGGTAAGTTAGTTAATAGGTACAGGGCACAAGAAGCCCCCAAACAAATGGAAGCAATGGAACAAAACGGAAGCTACAAAGTAGGTGTTTGATCACATATGCTAATATTTAGTAACTCAGAAATAGGCTTCCTTATTAATTTTTATTCATTATTAATTGATAGCTATTAGAACCATATCACAGGGCCCTCGTACTCATAGACTCATCTAGTGTGCTAGCCCAGTGAAAAGAAGCACCAGCAATATTCCCTGGAGGTTGAAGGGAGGACGGTGGAGATCTGGTGCAGGCACTGTTGTGTTTTGGATCTAGTATCTCACTTAATCATCACAGCAACCCTATGAGGTAGTGTTGCTATTTTCCTCATTTTGCAGATGAGGAAACCAGGGCACAGACAGGTTAAGAAACTTGCCCAAAGTCAAAATTCAGTTGGATTGGAGCATATTTACAAAGTGGGGGAAAATCACCCCAGAGACATAACCTACCACCATATTGTGGAGGGCTTTGAATGCGGATGTGGATACACCAATAATAATAATTATTATTATTACTACTACTACCACAAGCCAATATTCTCATGGTTTTTTGGTGTTTATGGCATCCGGACTAAATATGTAATAGTCTAGGTCTAGCAGGTCCCTAAAAAGGGCACCAGCTGACAAATTCACCAGCCTCAGTTCTTTTTGCCCTTGTCTTACAAGTGGTTCATGTTAAGCCACCACACTAGTTTTCAGTTAGTCTCTGGTTTTGGATCTTTCATTAAAAATGCCTTGGGTACAGAGCCTACTTTATATATATGTCTATATATGCACACACTTAATATATATACATACATAGATATACACACAAATACATACGTGTGTGTGTGTGTGTGTGTGTGTGTGTGTGTGTGTGTGTGTATGCATGTATAATTGCACTAAATGTTGCCTATCTGGTAGGTGTCAACAAATAGTGAATCAGGAAGTAAGATTCTTCCCATTTCTAAAATGTTAAGGACTCCATAATTTTAAAGACCATGAAATGGATCCAGCAGAAGTTGTTCTTCTGACCAATTTCATTAAACTATTTACCAGCTCAAACTGCTTTTTATGCTGTTTGGAAGGCCATCTTCTTAATTACGTAATTTATTCTAGGGCACTTATTTGGCTAATCACTTGGAATGGAGTAGGTTTTTTCACTGTAAAGGAATGACCAAGCACATGAAGGAGAAAGAATATGAACCATGGCAAATGTGCCCAGCCTCTGTACTCCTTCCCCTTGGACTTGGTGAGTTGGGCTGCCCCTCTGCCCCAGGGGCATGTCACCTGCCCAGGTCCTTATTCCCAGGAGGGCATTAGAATCTGTAGGTAACCATGTACTATTGGCAGAGGAGTAAGAAAAATTTGAGTAAGGGAGTCTAAAAAGTGGCAATCCCAGTTTACCTTTGGTCTTTTCTAGACCTTAATCAAATAATGCGTGGTCTTTAGTCCATTGTATTAGAAACAGAGTCATGATGTTTCATAAGTTAGATGATTGATTTCATCTACCATCACATGTCATGTTCTGTCATGACTACAGTTACACGTTTATGTTCTGGACTTGGGAGTTACAGTTTGATGTTGGGGCGGGATGGGTTTGCTCTTAGGGTTCCCATGACCACTGGGACACCTGCTTTAAGTCTGAGGTGGGAGGAGCAGCTCTTGTATTTCCATCTCCATCCCCCTAGGCTGCCCATTAGCCTTTGCAGGAGCCGGCCTGACAGGTTGAGGGGTGCCCTTCAGAGGTGCCCAGGCCTCTCACAGTGTGTAAGCAGGGAACTTCCCCATTTCTCCAACAGACTGTTGAAATTGGTCATGTGTCCTGCCATATTAGAACTGCTTCCTGGGCTTGGGCAGATCCCTAGGGCTGAAAAACAATCACTGAACTAGGAATCAAGAGATCTGGTTCTTATCCAGACTGCCAATAACCTACTCTAGGACAAGTCTTTTTCTTTTCTGGGACTGGTTTCCTCACCCGAAAATTATGAGCTTTATGATTTGTAAGGTCAGCTATATGTGAATTCTCTAGTAAGTACAAACGTATTTTTAATAGTTGGGGAAAAAAAAACCCAGAATGTTTTCTAAGAATTGGGAGTTTTAAGAACCTGCAATTTCGTAAAAATATTTTCACTACAAAAATTAAAATATTAGGCAATCTTATAGAAGGATTCAGGACCATTTTGTTGTTGTCTAGAATTATACCTGTGATCTCAAGCCTCTCCATTTGACAGACATTTTCTGAGCACTAATTTCATACAAGGCAGCAGGGCTGAGCACTGCAATTAGGACTCAGTAATTCAGAGACAAATAAGTCCTGCCCCTGCTCCCAAGTTTCTCATAGTAATCTGTTTCCTTCTTTGGATGTTCAGGACCCTTGGCTAATGTCAAAGAGATTTATGTTGGAGACCATGAGCTTCGGTTCCTAGCTGTCCTCTGGCATTCAGAGCCTAAACAGCTCCAAGATGGTAGAGATCATTGACATGCCTTTATTGCTCCTACGAGTGATGAAAAGTGTGCCCTTTAACCTACATGAGTGCAGTAACAATGATTTCACTATGACCAATATTGCCAGACCTCATGATTTATCAAGAAGAATCCAGAAATCAAGACTGTAGGTAATTACACCCTAGAGGGCTATATTTAAGAACAGGCAGACAGGGAGCCAAAGGAGGTGCATGAAATAAGAGATGCCAAGGAAAGGTCTCTCACTTAAGACAAAGACTATTGATGAAGATGTTCCCTGACACTGGCATGTTTGGTTCTTCATTAAAGAAGAGAGAAAAAGAGAATGTACAAAATGTAACGTTCGTAAAATTCTGCAAAAGTAGTATAAAGAAAATAGAAGAAAGAGGAGGAGGAGGAAGGAGGGGGAGAGGGGGAGGAGAAGGAGAAGGAAAAGAAGGAGAAGAATGAAGAAAGAGAGAGAGGAAGAGAGAGAAAGAAAAAGAAGAAAGAAAGAAAGAAAGAAAGAAAGAAAGAAAGAAGGAAGTTCTGTTATCATATGAAAAAGAGAAATCATGAGATAATAAGGAAGGTACCTAAATTAGAATGGCCAAAGGTCTGGCCGATTGGTGGAGACAAAACTTTTTTTTCCTCATCCTGAGAGCTGCCATGGGGTGTGTGTGTGTGTGTGTGTGTGTGTGTGTGTGTGTGTGTGTTTGTAGGACCTGGGCCAGTTAAACAGGCGTGGTTGGGACTGGGACAAACTGGAATGTATTTCTAAAGGTGATTAACAAATGGGTTCTATTCTGATCCAGCCATTTGTTGCCGTGCAGAACAATTTTAAATGTTGGGCAACCAATTTAAGACATCTTTTTTTAAGATCTAGTGTGGCCCAAACAAAACATGCCTGGATCACTAATGTGCAGGCTCTTTTCTAGAGCATCTTTCATAACTTTATATATTACATGCATGATCTGAAGCAGCAAGTGCAGTTCAAGACAAGTTTCTTTCCCAATGCAGAAACTTCCAACAGAAACCAGAGCAGGGAGAGGCACTGGCACCCCCACCGCACCCCTACCCTGGCTTCCTGTGCAAACTGTACAATCTACTTAACGTTCTATGTTCATGTGAGTCTTTCAGAATATACTTTCCTCCAGCCAGGCGATCCTGGATTTGCACAGGCAATTCTGTTTCATTTGCTTTCAAATGTTCTCTACTCAGAAAAGGTCTCAACTGAGTAGGAACTACAGTTGAGTTGGCATAGGCGAGGATATCTTCAGTTCTGAATCTTCCCTAAATATCCATGGTAAAAAAAAAAAAAAAGTTTAATAATAAATTATTCAAATGCGCATTCATTCTTGAAACATTTTAAGGATGTTTACATTGAAACCAGATGCCTCCCCCACAGACAGCCCCCATTTCTGTTGATTTTACAGCTCTACTGCTCACTTCAGTCTTCTCAGTAGGGTCTTTGTTTCACTCACGAGGAGAAAGAATGTTCCTTTTGTTTGCTTTTCTTGCCATCACTGTGGCCAGCCTCTGGAGGGAACTCCCGCCATGCTGTGATTTGGCCAGCATCCCTTTCATTTCACTCCTGAAAGTCACATGCACACATGGTGGTAAATGGGTTCTGATACACCACGTGCTTGGGCTTTTCCTACAGCCCCTGTCCTCTGTGTGGTTGGAATTCTGCAGGAGTTTGAGCTGCAAAATAAGAAGTTGAGTCAGTTTGGGAAACGCATCGCATAGAGCAAGATGAAGGTAGGATTTCTAGGGAATTTCTGGCCCTTCAAAAACGTCATCTGAACCTAAAGCTTTTATTTCTAATCTGAGCTGAATCCATAGGCAAGCAAAGACTTAGCTGGAAGAGTCATATTTGTTAAAATGCCTGAGCTCTTGCCATGGGGGAGGATGGGGAGCATAGCTATTTCCAGGGGTGTGCTTGTTCTTTCTCGATGGGTTGGCAGTTGAACGTATAGCAAGAACCCAAAGGGAGAAATGTCTGAGAGTAAGTAAATGTCAAAAAGATAACCGAACACATTTCCACACATTTTTATTTGGCCTGGTTCATCCATTCATTTATTCGTTTGTTAAAGAAATATTTATTTACACCTGTTACGTATTGCTGGGCTCTATGCCGAGGACTGTGAGATAGCAGTGCATATCTTCTGGTAGAGGTGAAGAAGAATCCAGAAAATTATTAATGTGACAAAAAATATGGAGGGAAACACACGGGATCATGGGAGACCAGAGAAAGGCATTCAGTGTGGACTAGGTAGAATAAAGGTAGAGTGAAAGAAGCCTTCTGGAAGGAGGTCACATTCAAGGTGACTATGAGTAGGGGTTAGCTAGACCAGGGTGTCTCAGACTTCCATGTGCATAGTAATTATCTGGGGATCTTATAATATTCGGGATTCTGATTCCAGATATCTGGGGCAGAGCCTGAGATTCTGGATTTTTAAGGAGCTCCCTTCCTTGACAACTTGATCTGAAAATAGCACCCAGCCCCCACCTCCACCCCTCCCCTGTCCCCTTATCCTACTTATTTTTCTATAAAGTCCTTATGAATATCTGATATTAAACATTCATTTATTTATATATTATATATGGGGAGACCCCACTTAAAAAAGGGAAGGGACTTGTCTGTGGTCATAAAACATAATGGCTGAATGAGGAGAACATCCCAGATTTCTCTCTTTTCCCCCTTGGTTTATCTGTTTTGATTTTTATTAATTTTAAAATTGTATTTATTTTTGAGTAGGTAGTATGTTCACGTGGGCTAAAATTCAAAAGACACAAAGATTGCATACCACCAAAGCCTTCTGTCCCTCCACTCCTCTGAGGTTCCCAATAGACAAATCTGTTACCAGCTACCTGCATATCTTTCCAGAGATGGTCCACGTATATATAAGCAAATATACACATACATTCTCCAACAACACCCTCACCCCTTCCTTAACCTAAATGTTAACATATGGTTCCACTCTTCTGCATTTTGATTTTTTTTTGTTTCTAATATGATTAGATGATTGGTCCTTATCAGTACATGAAGAGCTTTCATATTCTCTCTTACAGTGAAAGGTATTCTATTGTATGGTATACAAAAACTCAGCCCTACCGAGGGGCATTTATTTGCTATTCTGCAGTGAGTAACATGTCATTTTTGCACACAGGTGATCAGTAGGATAAAATTCGTAGAAGTGGGATTGCTGGGTCAAAGTCACTGTGCATTTGTAGTTTTAATAGACATTGCCAAATAGTTCTCCGTAAAACTTGACCCAGCAGCAGCGGATTTTCCTACACCTTCATTAACGCTGTGTTAACAAACTCAGAAACCTTTGCCAGGTTTATGAGTATGAAACAGTTCAGTTTTAATTTGCCTTTCTCTTAGTATGAGTGAGTTTAAGCATCTTGTTATATGTACCAAGGCACTATTTATATTTTCTGGTCTATGAACTGTCCATTTCCTTTTTTTTTTTTTTTTTAATTTGTTTGTTTTTGTACTGGATGGTTGACCTTATGTCTCACTGATTCATAGAAACATATATTGAGAAGTTACCATTTCACTAGTCACATTGAGATTGAACATCTTTTCATACATTTAAATGTCCCTGTATTTTCTCTCTTGAACTGTCTTTATATAGTTTCCCTCCCTTTTTCTTTTGGATTATTGATCTTGATTTGTAGAGCCACTTATGAATTATAGAATCAGGCTTTGGGACCCCATTCCAACCTCTTACGCGTGGCCATGCTGTCTCCTCTAATGACATTGTACTTTTCTTCATTTCCTAGAATGGAAGAACATTTTATAAGTGGACATGTAAAAACCAATGTCCTAAATACCACAAACTCAGAAAACGTAGCCTCAAAACCGATTGTTTTTTTAAGGGGCAGGATAATGTGAGTCACTTAATTGCTGGCAGACACATCACACATGAACTTTTAGAATAGAAAATGAAGCAAACCTATAACAAATTTTGCAAACAACTTATAAACAGAGGCTACGGTCTAAGATATTGATCATAGTTGGTAGAGAAGAAAAAAACAACCCAGTGATTAACTGCAATCTTCAAACTCAGTTTAAATGCAACCTCTTCCATGATGTCTTGGTATCCCTGGATGGATGTTTCTCTTGTCTCTGAATTCCCAGAGAACTGTGTACCTCTCTTAGGATGACTATCAATGTGTGTTTTTGTTATAGTTTCATGCAAGTGTATTCCCAAGAGCATCACTAATTTCCTGTATTGCTTATAGATTTTTTTTTCCTGAAGGAAGTCTTGAAGGCCCTAAGCCACAGTCTTCTTTTTTAAAGTCAGGTTTATGGAGGTATAATTTACATACAGTAAAATTCACTCTTTGCGAGTATACAGTTTAGTGAGTGATGACAAATGTATACAGGTGTATAATCACCTCCAAAATCAAGATACGGAACATTTCCATCACCACAAAGTGTTCCCTGGGGCCCCTTCACCATCAGTCTGTCTCTCCATTTTCAGCCCCTATCAATCACTGATCTGATGTTTGTCCCTATAGTTCTGTCCTTGCCAGAATGTCATATAAAAGGAATCATATACTCTGCAGCTTTTTGTGTTTGGCTCTTTTTTACGCTAAGCCACAGCCCTTTGCAATGAAACCCAGGGGAAACAATTTCCCCATTGCTTTGTGGAATTTAGGCTAAGTAGGCTTGCTCACCAAAATTATGTGAGTGGTTAGACAGTGGTCACAAGGAAGGAGTGAAAAGGAAGTGGGAGAGAGGCAGAGCAGAAACTGATACGAGACAGAAAAAAAGTTTAATATTTGTTATAATGTTCTTTATTGCTTACTTTACTGTTGCTTTGTATGGAGCACTGCCACAGTGCCCAGTGTTTTGTGTAATCTGCATGAGAACCTTACAAATTGTTATTATTCCCATTCTGCAGATGAGGACACTGAAGTTCAGGTTGTTTATGTGGTTTATCCCCAAACAGAACTCTAGTGAATGAAGTACTGGGATTGAACTGAACTCTGATTTGAAAGACTTTGTTTTATGCACTTCTCCAGGCTCCCTCTCCCCCAACATCTTGGAAGGGAGAGGTAAAAAGAAGATCTATAAGCTCTGGTTGGAGGAGTTTTCTTTCACTTACCAGAAATTCACTCACTATAAGCCCAGAAACTAGCACAGTCCCTATTATATAGTAGGTGCTCATTAAATACTGTTAAGTGAACGCGTAAAAGAGGAATCTTACCTTTCTGATCCTTTTAATGCGAACATACTGAATTTTTTTCCCCAGTGGCTCACTGGTAGTTTTTCAAGTATCAAATTTTTCTTATTTTTTAAAGTTTGCTTTTCTACTCCAAGTAAAGTGCAAATTATCTCTCAATCTCTGATTTTGTGTCAGGGTATGTTATCTCAACATGTGTATTGAAGGAGTGTGAGCAAGTTTTAACTATCTCCTTTTGGATTGTCTATTGTTTGAATGAAGGTTCATGTTCATTAAAGACCACTCCAGAGGCAATATTCAGTTAATCATGACTTACTGTGTTCTATTTCTAGACTGTAAGGAGCAAAAGTCAGTATTAAGTAAAATGAACTTAATATGAATACCTAGACAATTTTAGTAGATATTTGATGTCTTAGATATATTTGAATACACAATAGGATATATATATATAAAATAGTATTGGAATTAAAGGAAAATCTAATCTTATGGTACTTTAAGTTGCTGGCAAACCAATAGGATACATGGCAAATTTCTTCCCAAATAAGACTATTGCTTTTCTAAAAACAATCTGAATGCTTGAAAGCAGATGAATATGTCAGGAATGTTGACAATATCACTTTGTGGAATGTTGCGAAATGATGTCTGAGGACAAAGATGAACAATGTAAAACATAGCATTCTATCCTATAAATGCATGCACTTTCCAAAGAGGTTTCCAAAGTATTTCAGGGATGTTTTCAATCCTTTGAATTTCTCATTATCCCTTTATGTAATTCTGTCTCCCAAATAGTTTCTCTTTGGGCCACGAACCTTGTCAGTGGAAGTAAGTATAGTGACACCTGGGTTATTGGTCTAAGTAACCACTTTTTATTTAAAACATTTGCCCATTTGATATCCTGGACCTTCCAATGAACTTTTGTCTCAGAGTATAGTAAAAGCCTATTTTAATGGCAGACCTGTAGAATGATACTAATACCCACCTTTAAATTAATTGGTCAATTATGCCCACTGGCAGATTTTCTACCAATCTGCAGAGGGAATCGTAAGGGCTGGCAATTTCTTGAAATAGCAATGTACACTTCTATATATGGCAATAGCACAGCAGACCCTGTGCTTTATCATTGCAACCCAAACTAATGGAACGCACTCACTGTAGACCAAAGAAACAAACAAAAAACAAAAAACCAAAAAAACCCCCCAAAACCCATAAAAAACTCAAAAAGGAACCCCACTAAATTATTACAAAGAAGCAAAAAGTACTTTTGAGCATTTTTTTTTTTTTTTTTTTTTTTTTGTCATTTGCCTTCAGCACGGCCGTCAGTAAAGGAAGGGAAATTTAACAAAGGGAAATAGGAAAACAACACAGAGGAAGTGAACTTTTGCTTTAGAAGACAAGGCAAGGCTGGTTTTCCTACCAGCCCTTCACATGGATGCTGCCTCTTCTCATTCTTCAGGGGGATGGGGACAGGGGAGGAAGGGGACAGGGGAGGAAATGGACAGGGATGCTGAGAGCAGAAACTAGAATAAACATTAGGATTGTAGGGTCAGGAGAAGTTAAGTGCCAGGGGAGAGCTCAAAGCTGTCAGAACATGCAGCCAGAGCCAGAAGAGAGAAGGAGGCATCAAGACCACTGTCCAGGAAGTCAAGGAGTGGGGCCATTTCGAGGACATATTTGGGAAGAGCCCTGGAGGACTCCTTGAGAAGCAGATGCAAAGAACAGGACCAGAGAGGTGGACAGGTTAGCACATCCTGGGAGGCGGCGTGGCATGGAAAACAGAAGCTGATGGAAACTCAGAGGTTGGAGGCACCACAGCAACCTGAAATCTGGAGGGCTCAATTCCTCCTGCCCACCCTCCAGATACCCAGTTAACTGCCATGTAATGTTAATTGTAATTCTCCCCACCTCCTCAAGTCTGCTTCTTCCTCTCCATCTCTCCCACATTAGACCAGGCAACTGAGACTGCAGGCTCTCCTCCCAGACGGCCTGTGTGTAGAGCCCTTCTCTGCCACCTACTGGTTTTGTAACCCTGGGAAAAGTACTTAGCTTCCGTATGCCTCAGTTTTCCCATCTGATAGATGGGAATGCTAATACTAGTACCTACCTTACGGAACCGTCGGGAGTGCGAAATGAACTAATGCCTATGAACCACTCACATGGTACCTGGCATAGAGGAAGGACTCAGTGTTAGTTGCTGTGTTAGTTTCCTAGGATGAGCAAGTTACTCCAAACTGGGGGGCTTAAAATAATAACAATAACAACGTATCCTCTCTTGTTCTCGGTTCTTGAGATCAGACGTCTGAAATCAAGGTCTCCACTGGGTTGCTTCCTTCTGGAGGCTCTGAAGGAGAATCTGTTCCATGCCTCTCTCCTGTGTTCTTGTGGCTGCCTGAATCCGTGGTGTTCTTTGGTCTGTGGCTGCCTAACTCCAGTCTCTGCCTCTGTCTTCACATGGCCTTCCCCGCTCTGGGTCTGTGTGTCCCAAATCCCCCTTTCCTTTCTCTTATAAAGATACCAGTTATTGGGGTTAAGGCCCACCCGAAATGCCAGGATGACCTCATTGGAAGAGCCTTAATTACATCTGCAAAGACTCTGTTTCCACATAAGGTCATGTTAACAGGCACGGGGGGTTAGGACCTGGACTATTCAACTCACTACCATTATCACAATTATTTTCAATTCAGGAGCTTCCCATCTCTCTTAAAGACTCTGAAAATAGTCTCCCTGCATACAGTCTTCACATGACAATCCTTTCTCAATACATAGCCCCACTGATCTTTCCAGAGTAACTTCCCTGTTTATACCCTTCAGTGGCTCCCCACCACCTGCGGGAGAATATGTGACATGCTGAGCGAAGCCATGGCCGGGTGCCTGCCTCATCTCAGCAGGGCCATCTCCCACGTCCCTCCACTTTGCACGTACCTCTCCAGAATAGGACTGCACTATTTCCTGCCTCCTAGCCTTGCCTAGTCTCTTTCCTCTCCTTACGTACCATTCCCCTCCTTATTGAGGCTTTATGCAACCTTTGCAGTGCAGTTCTTACTTAATCTCCTCTGAGAAGCCTTCATGGGAACCACCAGCTCCTCCCTCCTGCCTGGGCATTCTCCCCCAGACCCCAGGAATTGGCTTTTTCCTCTTTACCTCCAGTGCATCTTTGATTTCTCCATCACCAAACTTTATTCATTGTTCTGTAAAGGCCCATTAATGTTTTTGTTGCTTTGTGAGGGTTGCACCCTACTCAACTCTACATCCCAAAGCCAGTGTGGTCGGTAATTGAAGGCATTGAGTAGTAGATGGGTGGATGGTTGGATGGATGGATGGATGGTTGGATAGATGGATGGATGGGTGGATTGATGGATGTGTGGGTGGATGGATGGATGAATGGTTGGATGGATGAATAATAACTGGGAAAAGGAAAACTGAGTCATGGATCATGTGGAACCACAGGGAAAAACCTGAACTAAAACTGGGGCCTTCTGCAATGAGAAGATCTGACCAGTTAGTTATTAGAAGAAGGAATGTGGCTACTTAGGACTTACATCTGTGTAGTGGAAATTATGAACAACTATGTATATAAACAGTCCTGTACATGATGCTCAAGGTAACTGCTGAACAAACTCATAGCTCCCCAGGGTACCCTGATTCTTCTCCATTTCCAAAGTCCTAAATTAACAAACCACTTTGGGACTGGATAAAACATGGTTCTCACCTATTACACTTTAGTATGAAAAAGATTCACTGGTGTATAAATTTAAAATCAAGCTCCCTAGACCCCATCCTCAGAGATTCTGATAAAATCAGCCTGGGACAGGCTCAATGATTTGTAAAGAGGTTAAAAGTGCAAATCCTGTCTCTACCCAATCCACTCTGTGTGACCTTAGATTGTGTCTTAATTCTTCATCTCTGAAGTGGAGAAAATAATAGTTCCCCTTCATAGGACTTTGGTGAGTGAAGATGGCAATAAGAAGAGTCTGACATGGGGAGGTGCTCACAAAAGGTCCCTGCAATCATTGCTGTCATTATCCATATCCTTATCCATATCCATACCACCACCATTACCACAATCATCTTCTTCATCAAGGATTCTAGATCAGTGGTTCTTAATCCTAGCTGCCTAATAAAATCACCCGGGAAATTTGAAAACAGATCCTAATAGACTTCTGGAGTGGATCTCAGGGAGCGGCATTATTTTAAAGCATCCCGAGCCTCCACTGCGTTGTCACAGTTGGGACCCAGCAGGCCCTAGACCGGCACTTCTCAAACTTGAACGTGCACACGAATCACCGAGAGATCTTACAAAAATGCAGATCCTGACTCAGTAGGTTTCAGGCTAGCTGAGCATCTGCATTTCCACCGTGATGCTGGTGTTGCTATGCACAGACCCCTCTGTGAGTGCAGCCCCTCAGCCCAAGCAGATGTGGTGGGCGCACGGCTTCTTCAGGGGTTCGATGTCAATACGGGGACCAATTGTGATGGATGCCATGTGGCTCCTGGTTACACCCGGGCCTGTCACATGCCTCGTGCCACACTCTGTCTGGAAGCTCCCCCAGTTTGTCACTAACACTGCCAAACCCTGGGAGGAGACACAGGCAGGCTCGCTCTGACTTCTCTGATAAGATATGTCAAATGAACATTCATTACTGTCCCAGGAGCCCTTTCAGAAGGCATTTAAGGAAATGCCACACACTTAGCACTCTAAAGATTTCAAAGCTCAGGGTCATCGTTTTACCCATAAAAGGGCCATTTGTGTGTGTGTGTCTAAACTGCTAAGCCAATTGCTCTGCTGAGTGGGAATAGTATTGTCGCCTCTGTTTTTGGCACTAATGACTTGTGTGTTTTCTAGACATCATTAAATACCAAAGTCCCTGGCCCTCGATTTGGTCCAGGTATAGTGACTCAGAGGTCTCCAGTCACACTGGGCAGGGGAGGGAGTGGAAGGTTACAATCAGAGCCGGCTAACAGAGGATGTTAATTCTCCAAGACTGCGTTGGCATCTTGCAAACTCATTGTGATTTCCTCAAAGCAGCCCCGTCCAAGGTTTAAGTTGTCGGCGAGGCCCTCGCTGCTGAGTATATGACTGGACTCACAGCATCCTGAAATCACCCCAGAAATGAAGCCAAGAGCAGCTTCACTTATCTCGCGTGAACTTTTGGCTGCATGTTGATTAGGCAAAATTATGAGTTATTTAAATACCTGATTACAAAGACTCTTACTGTTTACGTGGCAAACCAATCCTTTGGATTTTCATTTCATATTTTATGATTCATAAGATCTAGAGTCAATACTAATTATATCTTTTAGAAGGCATGCATTATTTATCATCCTCATTGCCAGAATAATAAAGGCCAAGACAGACCTTTCCACGTAGCCCATAAGGTAGATATTATTAGCCTCAGGTTACTTAGAATGAACTTGAGGCACAGGGAAGGTGAGCACCTTGCCCAGGGTCCCCCATCTAGTAAATACAGAGCTGGTATGTGAGCCGAGCACCCTATCCTGGCAACGCTCTCAGCCGCGGCACCGGACCCCTCTCGTAGGAATGTTGCTGTTCGGCGTTTACGAGAGTGCTCGGTACCTGCCAGGCACCGGGCCCAGGGCTCCACATGGATTGTCTCCTTTCACCCTCGAGATACCTGTATGGGTTAGGCACTATTAATTTCGTTTTCCAGTGGAGGAATCTGATCTTGGAGAAATGATGTAACTGGGTTTGAGCCAAGGGCTCATGTCCCCTCTCCTCAGTCCCCTGCCGCTCCTTCTCCAACCTGGAGTGAAGGCTTTCCGAGTCTGTCCATGTGACAGTTCCCTCAGTGCCCACTCCTGTCCACTCTGCCAAAGTCCCTTTGCCATGTAAGGTAACATGGATCAGCACGTGGATCAGCATGTGATTCCAGGATCAGCCCGTGGATCAGCATGTCAACATCTTTGGAGGCCATCATTCTGTCTACCACTACCACCTCCCATGTCAACCCTCTCTCATGTCAACGCCACGCGATTCTTCAGCTGGTCTCCTGCTTGAATCTTCTCTCTCTCCTGCCTCCTCCAAGGCAGCCGGAATGATCTGTTACTTTTTTTTTTAATGTTTATTTATTTATTTATTTATTTAGAAAGAGAGAGAGAGTGCGAGCGGGAGAGGCAAAGAGAGAGGGAGAGAGAAAATCCCAAGCAGGATCTGAGCTGTTAACACAGAGCCCAATGTGGGGCTTGATCTCACGAACTCATGACATCATGACCTGAGCCAAAATGAAGAGTCAGATGCTTAACCAACTGAGCCACCCAGGCATCCCCAGAGTGATCTTTTAAAATATAAATACGTTCCTTCACACCTTGTCCATACCTTCCTGAGGCCGTGCTCTGACCAGGCCACTCTCTGTCCTCCTTTCCCACAACTATCACCTCACTCCCTTTGCCCCTGCCACACCGGTCTCCTTGCTGCCTCTCCAAGGTGCTGAGCACAGCCGTGTCCCATCACAGAGGCTTTCCGTTGCCTGCTCCCTCTGCCCGGGACACTGTTCCCTTGATATTTACATGGTTCTGTCACTCACTCCATTCAGGTTTCTCTGATAGAGTGTCACTTATTCATCCCCATACCACTCTCTCCTCTTAGTGTGGTTAGTTTTCCTCAGAACATTTCTGAAGTTATATTGTAGATTTCCCTGCTTTTCATGTCTCTCTCCCTTCCCTGGAATGTAAGTCTTGTTCTCTGCTGATCCCCAGGACCTGGGACAACGCTTGGTGAGAAGTGTGTGCCCAATACTTGGACCAGGAAGGATGGAAAGGAGGGAGGGAGGGAGGAAGGCAGGCAGGCAGGCAGACCAACAGGCATACAGACAGACAAAGGGATGGGAAAAAAGAAAGAAAGGCATGGTGGAAGAAACTGACTTAGTTGATTCCCCTTTTTATGGTTGTATCTGAGGTCTTATCCCTTCAGAAGGATGATGATCCAAGTACCTCAAAATGAAAGAAATCACTTTTACTCTTTTAATTGCATATTATTTATAATGCAGTTAACCGCCGCCCCTCCCCCCCACATTGAAATAGCCCCACTCGGGTACAAGCTTCCAACAGCACAAGCCTGTTACTTGATATTATTACATCTGCCACCTAGAAGCTGGGTGGAAGCTCTCTGTGTCTCAGTGTCCTTGTCTGTAAAATGGGTATAATAATGCAGCCCGTATAGGGCTATTAGGAGGATTACATCAATTAATGCTTGCAAATCACTTAGAAGGGATCCAGGGACAGAATAAGCATCATGTACATGTTTATAAATTTAAAAAACCAAAATTTTACCCTTAAATTCAAGCTAGTCTCTCTAACACTCCATTCAAACCTTTATTTAATTTAGCAAGACATTTGGAAACGTTCAGCTTTTTACTTAAATCAATCTGTTTCTGCTTTCTTACAAATCAGGAAAGCACTCGTTCATATTTCTGTTAAAGTAAAATGGCAAAGTGTATCTTTGCCCATTTTTTTTTTTTTTTTTTTTTTCTGACAATGGTCATATTCTTACCAAATGTCTCTTCTACGGACTAGGGCTGTTAACGACGTTTTTTAAAATAATGGGATTATCAAGTTTAGGATTTCACTTGCTCAGACTGTTTTACTTCAATCCTTCAGACTGCCCTGAAGTCATCCTAAAAGACACTGTCATTTGCCTGGCTTTCCAGGGTGCTGGGGTTTGAAATCTGACACTTCATTTGCTGCTTGCCTCACCACCTTAGAAAGGCTGCTTCCCCCTTATTAAGGAAAAGGCTGCTCCATTTGTTTTGGCTCCAACCAACCTAACAGTGTCTTTAATTCAGCGACGGGCTGTTTTCCTTGGAAGTTGGAGAGTCCAGTGGTTTTGGGTCAAGCTCGAATTCTTGCTGGTAGTTCCAAACTGGAAGTCAAATGACTTCCCTCAGCAGTGGTGGAGGCAAGAAAGTGGGGCCAGCCTTGGAAAGTAGATTTTGAATATTGTAGGCTATTCATAATGGTGCCTGATGAAGTACAGCCTAATGCTGTTCGAGGGTGATATGGACAAATCAGTTCATTATTCTGTTCAAACGCATGGTCCTGACACCTGTATTTGTTTTGATAGAAAGCAGTTTCAAGCTAATCCTAGGAGTCAAGAATAGATTGAAAGATTACCTGCTGTATACAGATGCAGGACAGATCTTTTCAGGGGAGATCAAGTGAAGGCCATTCTAGAAGGACTAAAGGCTGGATAGACATTGGTCAGAGGAAGTTTCAGGTTGGGAGAGAGAGAGAGAGAGAGAGAGAGAGAGAGAGGTAGCTCATGCCCAGGGAGAGGGTTCATTGGCCCAGTGCCTTTTCTCTGCCAAGAGCTGTGATTTGGAACAAAGGAAGGCAGCTCTCAGAGCCAATAGCAAGCAGCTTGGGCAGCTGTTGTCTAGGTCAGGGGCACGATGAGGCTACGCATGAGTTCTCCAGACTTCCCGCACTCTTGCATTAATAACCAAGGTGAGCTTCTTGGATCTTGGAGATAAATCTTTTCTCTTGTCTCTCTCAATTGTTCTGATATTCTAGGTTCCAGAGCAGAGAATTTTTTTTTTTTTTAAAACCAGAGATCCATGGATCTTCTCAGGGTATCCATGGAAGAATTCAAAAGGTTCCTGAAAGCTCAGAAATTGTCCACAAAATGTTGTATGCATATGCATTTCCCTGGGAAACATCCCCTACTTCCTACCAGATTCTCAAAAGGATTCTGTGATTTGCCCTCCCGCAAAGCTTAGGATCACTGTTCAAGATGGTAACATATATCACTTTAGAACACTTTGCACTTTTCTCTCTTTCAGTCTCTCATGATATGTGCAGACTTTGGCAAAGCCAAAGTGTTATGAAAAAGTTTGCACACCATCAGAAGACCTTGGATAGCAAACTCTAGTGGTAAGGGTAGTCGAGAGCCTTCACGAGCAGCTCTAGTCTGAAGGGCCATATGGGCAGACGTAGTGTCTTAGTCAGCTGTGAGCTGCTATAACAAATGACCATAAGGTGCTTAAACAACAAACAACGTTTCCTTACAGTTCTGGAGGCTGAAGTCCAAGATTAGGGTGCAGATAGACTGCGTTCCTAGTGAGGAACCTCTTCCTGGTTTGCAGATGGCTGTCTTCTCACTGTGTCCTCATATGGTGGAGAAGGAGAGGAAAGCAAACTCTCTAATGCCTCCTGTTCTAAGGGCACTAATCCCATCACAAGGGCTCCACTCTCATGACCCAATTACTTCTCAAAAGCCCTGTCTCCATCACATTGGAGATTAGGGTATCGATATATGTATTTTGGGGGACACAAGCCTGCAGTCCATAGTACCCGGGGCTGGCCCAAACAAGCAACTCAGGAGCCTTCCCTCGAACACAGGCACATCCAGGCAAAACTATCCAGACTGATACAGGTATCAATGAATAAATAGGATTATGCTCATAATAATAAAACTATTCACTGACCACCTACAATATGTCGGGAGCTTTGGCTACCTTACCTCATTTGATGGTCACAATAATCTCATGAAATGGATACTATTATCTTTCCCATTCTACAGATAAAATAACTTAAGCTCAAAGAAGTCATATAAATTTCTCAAGGTCATTATGTGGTAGAACTGGTATTTAAGGCCAGGGTTGTCCAACCCATGCTTCCTCCCAACTTAAGTAGCTTTGTGACATGCCAACAACCATCATGGCAGCCTGAGGGATACTGATTAATTTAAGGTCTCCTTCAGGGCTCTGATTTTATGATTTTTAAAGTTAACTGAAAGAATCACAAATCAAGCAATCAATTTGTAAGTCACACACTATGTTAGGAATTAGGAGGGATAACCAATTTTCTTCCCAAAGGGACCGCCAGGCATACCCTGAGGGGCTGGGATTTCTGGAACTCTGTGGAGTTAACAAGAGGAGACTTGGAAAGTTAGAAAAGCGAGGGGGAGGCTACATTCCAGACATAGCATATGGTATGAGAAAGCACCAAATTTGGAGTGGGACAAACAGATGAAGAAGGTGTCAAGTTCTCTGGGGAGGAGTAGAGAGTAGGAGAGGCTATACACAGGGTAAAGCTTGACAAGATGCTGGGGTGACTTAGCTGAGCCTCAAATAAAGGAGAACCATCCCAGAAGCCAAGGGGCCTCCCCCCCCCCCATCCTAACAAAGGGATATTTCCACAAGACAAGGGGGGACCGAGTCCCAGATGGAAGCTGACTGCCTGTTCTGTAGGGAAGTCTTCGCTTCTAGCAGAGAACTCTCCAGTCATAGGAAAACCTATCTGAGTGGCAAGGACTTGTCCATTTGCAAACCATGGCCCACTGAGGGCTTGACTCGGAGACGAGTGAACAGTAAGGAGTTAGAGGAGGAGAGTGGTAATTGAGTGGGAAGAAGAGAGATCACAAAGGACTGAGAGAGGGCGGTGGCTGAGTCCCAGCACAGGCAAAACCATCTTGTATCCGTTATGGGTGCATAACACTTAATGCAACTCAGATTATGAATGCAACAACCTCCTTCTCCCCACCCCCTATCCTAAGAAAGTTGCCCCAGGAGGGAACATGTCTGGAATGGCACCGCCACGGAAGGCAAGCTCAACTTTGCGTCAAAAGCAGCCCTGCCAGCCTCCCCGCTACTTTTCCCATGGGGACAGACACTGCATTCTTTGGGGGAGGCCTGGAGAGCTGCTGAGTGTCCACTACCTGAAGGGCTGGGCCAGGCATGGGAGCTCATGAGAGTCGGGAACCGCTTTCTCCGACACACAAGATCAAACGTCTTGTTGGGAGCTCACATGCTTCTCAGAAATGGAGGGCACATCTGCTCTAATGAAAACATGTCCCTTTGTGAAGTCGCATGGACTCCATCCTCGGAGCCTCCAGAGGGGCGATCTTCCCTGTGCTGGAGCTCCCCCAGTGCTCCTGGCTCCCAGTCAAGCATCCGCCTCTGTGTCGGCTCTTTTTCCACCTCCACCTCCCCAAGTATGCCTTCCCCTCTAGTGGGTTAAATTTAGCTCTGAATGAATGCAGAAAGGAGAACACATTCATGTAAACACAGATCAAGTAGCTTTCAAATATAGGCTCGACACATACAATTGGCACAAAAGATCCAAGCTTTTCTGTTTCCTTCTCTTTCTCTCTGCTTTTCCTGTCTTATCGTCAGACCCCTACACACTTTTCTGCATTTAGTGAAGCTAGTTAAATATATAGCTCGGAATGTGGGGCTGTTTGTCTTTGGACCAGAGAAAGCAGAATCACTTGAGTGATTGAGGAACATCAGGAGTCAATGAGAGTCCTAGGTGGTGGTGATCATTTTCATTTATTGATTTGATGGTCTTAGAAGCCCATCAGAAACTTGGAAGCCTCTTTTGTCTCATGTATTAACAGGGTTTTTTCTCCCGTGGACCAAGCCTGTGGCTGCTACAGTGTTGCACAGATCTGCAAATATTTCCCCGCTGACCAGTCATTATGTCCCTAAGTCCCTAACTTTGAGGTCACCCCTTTCCCTGTAGTCCTTCACACTCACAGAGCATTTATAGTTCTCAGAATACTTTCTCATTCATGAGTTCCTTTCATCTTTATAAGAACCTAGTGAGGTAGTTAGCTGTCCCTCTTCCCAGTTTACAAACAGAAAGCCTCAGTGCGGAGAAGTTAAGTGACTTGTTTGAGGTCACACAGTGAGTGGCAGAATTAGGATTAGGACCTAAGATCGACACTTTTTCTTATGCTCTTTCCACTCTACCTTGAGCTGCTTTGGGGAAAGGCACTTTGTCCAGGGGGCCCCATCTGGGAGAGTTGGATTTCGTAAACATTTGCTAGCGTATGGAGGGTGAGTAATCATGTGAGATTGAGACCCCAGACCTTACAAAGGGCATCATGCGGGCTTAGCATCTAAACGTGGTAGGGGCTGAAGCTAAGCTTTCCCAATATGATTACTCATTCTCCAACCAGGAGAGCACACAGGACTGAACTGATAGGCCATTGTCACTTCCCAGCCAGCACCACAGGACGTCTCTCTCCTGTCAGTAATGCTGACTTCCAGAATGTGTACAGCATTATCGAGTCATGGCTAACAATGAAAGTGTCGACGGCCACACTGCAACAAGGGATTCCAAGCTGACAGGGCACATCGTGATCATTGTACTAGGGCAAACTAGACTGGCCCCTAAGCTCTCTGAGAAGCCAATGACCCAATTGTGTCTGCTGGCATTACATAACCAGACTGGCCTTCCCAAAGACTTTTTCCCTTTGTAGCTAATTTGTACCCAAACCTAGAATCAACTCCACCGAAGAGCACCTTTAATACCTAGGTATGTAGCTCTCTTCCCAAACATCCCCAAATCAAGCCTGTTTTCCATCTTTTCCTAGGACTTCATCCATCTCTTCTTAAGCATTTCCTTCTCATTCCTTCTTATTTATAATTATTAAATTGATCCAGTCCAAAAGATATGACTGTAAGTGTCTATGAATCGTTAAAAAAAAGAGCCTGGTAATGACGTTTCTAGACAACAAATGACAGAGCAGAATCCCCCTCTATGAGAAAATACAAGTACCAACTAATGTGAGGAATTTTAAGAATAATAATAATTCACCCCCTTTCTTAAAAAAATGCCTACATAAAAGGATGGATAAAACCAAGTCACTCACTTGGTCCCATCTATGACATTATTAATGAAGCAACATCGGGTTGAGTAATTAGGACCTACTGGTTCTGGAGCAGCTGCTGTGGTCACTCTTTTCAGTATTTTATGCTGATGCCCTGATCTCTCACAACACCCCAATGAGGTTAAAGTTATCATCCCATGTTAAAGAGAAGGAAAGGGCACCTAAAAGAATTCAAAGGGTGTAGTCGATGAATCTCTGGGCCGGGATTCACACTTGTCCATAGAGTTCATGCCTTTTTTCTGTGTAACACCCACCTACTACTTCCTAATCCCACTTTTCAAAACTGTTATCAGTAACAGGATTATTATGAGCCAACATGTGAGTATCAAGCAAGACAAATGTAGAATGATCCTTAACTACCGTGCTCTAATTCCCATATACCTTCCTTATACCACTTCATTTCCTCTCGTGAAATGATGCTGACCCACAGCATCAGTCAGCTGACATGTCCAGAGTGAACCAAGAGAAAAGGAAGCCATCAAAACTAAGATACTAACGTTCACTTCTAGATAGATTTCCAACTGCTCATTTTGAATCTTCCATGTACAGAGCCTAGTCAACATATATCTTAAGTGACATCCAGCCTAATCTTGGTTGGTTCTGTTTTCTAACTTCTCTTTCTTGCCCCATGGAAACTCTCTAGATGAATCTATCATTCGAATCACATAGAGAAACACAGCACATACTTGAAATCCCATCAACTTTCCTAAATTGTTCACAACCAAAGGAGCCAAAAGCCTCCAACCACCGTTCCCCTCCTTTTGATTCTGTGCAGAGCTACCACATGTGTTTTGAATGACTACATATTCTACAAGACCCTAAAAGGCAAAAGAGAGCTCATACGAATACAAACACTGTGGAGGACCCGGGCATTCCTTTTAAAATTACTTTTGTCAAGAGAAAGCTTCAGGTTACTCTGAAATTTCACGCTCCTAGCTTCCACTTAACAAGACTTTAACTTTTACTCACTCAACGGGTCTTGGCAAGTCATTTCCCTCTCAGTTTACAGGGCTCCTGTTTTCCCCCCAGGGGAGTAGGCTGTGTTCATCTGTGGTTCCCAAAGGACTCATGCTCTAAAATAGACTGAAACTTTTATTAATAAAACATCTATTTTGCAAATCTAGCATTCCGTATTCTCTCCATGTAATGCTTTGGAATGCAGCATCTATCAGAAAAACCATTAAACAATACGGGTAGTGCTTACACAACACAATTTAATATCCCAGCATGAACTAGTGATTCGTTACACACATTCTGCACCATTGTAATAGATCTTTCCAGATTGTAAATGTGTGGAAGACAACAAGTCACCAATATTAGCACTGGACTATGAGTTCTTTGTGATATCAAGCCATAGCCTAATGTTTAGTACAGAATAGCTACACAACAAAAGTTTATGAAAGAAGTGGCATAATTTGGGTTAGAAATGTCTGTGTTTGTAATGGATTCAATGATTTTTCAAATTCTAAAATGTAGAGATTTGAAGGCAGCCGTGCTGTGAGAGGAGAAGATATTTTCCCTCTGCTCTGTGGCCAAGCATCAGCCATTCATTTCACAAGCCTTCCTGTTTCACTTAGGATTCTTAGTGACAAGCAATAGAAACTGATTCCAGTTGATAGGAGCAGAGAAGGCAGGAACTGAAAGTGTATTCACAGAATAGCCGAGAAGGCTAGAGAAGGGGCTTGGACAATGGGCAGGACCAAAGGTGAGCTACCAGCCTGAAAGAATTCTCGATGCTGTGTCTTCAAGATCCTTGGCAGATGCTCATGCCTGACTGAGCCCAGATTGCATGCCATATTGTCGCTTTTGTGGGATCTGGGGAAGCAAGTGTCTGGTATTTCCCAGGTTCTATGATGAGAGGTGGCTCTCAACTCTCACTATGGCTTGTGATATGGGAATTCCCCAAAGAGGAAAGGGGTTTGCAAATTGGGCATCCAAACAACATCAGTCGGCTACACCTCCACCTGGACAAAACCCCAGGGTTCAGCATTCTGAATCTCATCTCTCCTTTGACTTTTTGCCATACATGCCTTGACAGTCTTCAACGCTGAGTAAACACACAACCAGTGTGTATCATGGGTCTTAGGTAGTTAGAAACCACTGAGGAGGTATACACAATTGATCACGAATCTTTTGTCTATTTCTAGTAAACTCAGTACAGTGGTTCTAAACCCATCCCTAACCCCTACCTCACCCCATAGGAATTTATTTCTGTATATGTTCAGGGAAATGTGCTCCAGGAAATTTTGATGCAAACTTCTGGTTGGGAACCATGTCTCAATATTTCCCATTTTCCACAGCTTCTTTACAAATCATTTCTGTTCTCTTGAAGTCCCCCACCCCACCTCCACCCCAATGATCCTTCCATTAGGTGGGAAAACAAAGCCACGTGTCACACACTCAACTTTTCTCTCCTTCATCTTAAAGTTTCTTCTTGTTTCTACCCATTCCATCCTCCTGCCCTGCTTAATTACTCCTTCCTTCCAAGGCTACCAGTGCTCATGGTCTAATCTGAGACTTAATACTTATTTTCCCTTCTGATCGTGTCTTTGGCCTCACTTTCCTGATGCCAAAATTCCCTTCATTCCAGAAACATTTCAAGTCTTATCTGACCTAACGACCCTTTAACTTGACCCTGCTTCCCATAGACCACCTTCCTGTTCCTCCAATCACCTTCATCTTTCATATCCAAAGATCTGAAAGGAGTGGTTTATACTCATAGATGCTTTCCCTTTACTTTTCATTCATTCTCAACTCCCTATAATCACTTCCGGGCTGACTTTCCACACACACACACACATTACTGTCCCAATGTCACCTATGGCTTCCTGACTGCCCAAGCCAATAGCCTCTTCTTAGTCTGTATCCTTCTTGACCTCTCAGAAGCATCTGACCCTTTTGAAAACCCCTTTTCTCCTGTTGTGGCTTTTGATACAAACACCCCTCCTGATTTTTCCTTCTGCTTCTCAGATGATATTTCTCAGACTCCTTTACTGGGCTTTCTTTCCTCCTCCTTCTCTTCTGAGAGAGAGAGAGAGAGAGAGAGAGAGAGAGAGAGAGAAAGAGAGAGCATGAGCAGGGGAGAGGGGTGGGAGGCAGGGAGGGAGGGAGAGAGAGAGAGAGGGAGAATCTTAAGCAGGGTCGACACTTGGCACGGAGCCTGACATAGGCCTCCATCCCACGACCCTGGGATCATCACCTGAGCCAAAATCAAGAGTCGATGCTCAACCACCCAGGTGCCACTCTTCTCTTCTTGTTCTGTTTTCTCACTCTGGCCATTCTCATTTCTTTAGCTATAACCTCAAAATAGATGACACCCAAATTTATATCCCCAATCCTGATTCTTTTCACCTGTGATTCAGAGTTTTCCAACTGGTCATTTCCAACAGGTGACCAGGCTCTTCTCCCATCCCATCTCCCTTCTTTACTCCTTTAAAAAAATTTTTTTTTGTGGTAAAATATACATGACATGAAATTTACCATTTAAACAAATTTTAAATGTACAGTCCAGTTCTTATTCATTACTTGCTTATTACAGGGGTCTGCTCCACCCCCCCCCCCCCCAACCGTATCACTTGCTGAACCTGTGCTGAGTGCTAAAGAGCATGGGCTCTGGAGAGTCTGATCTGAGTTTAAATCTCAGCTTTATGGCTCTGGCTGAGTCTCTCAACCTCATGGGCCTCACTTTTCTCATCTTGTTACTCTCCACTATTGTTGGGTACACAGTCACTCTGCTGAAGCAGTAACAGCTTGGTTTATTTGTGAGCAAACACCCTGGAAAGAACTTGTCCTGTGGGAGCTGGTGCTGGAAGTGAGGAGAAAATGAAGTATTTGAAGAAAGGGATAGATCTCAGCCAGAAAGTAGGAGTTCTGGATATATATTGGAGTGAGAATGTGGAATCTGGCATTGGCTTCGATTTATGACACAGACACAGCTCCACCCACACCCGTTATGAAAAGGAAGAGAAAACAATCAATCAGTAAAACTGTTTTGGGGACTAACTTCAGTCTTCGGGCAGAGGAGTAATTGCTCATCAAGTGACAGGTAAAACCTCTGTGAAAGTTGAAAAGGCAATTTAGTTGAACTGCAAGAATTTGCCCAGGAAAGAGGTGATTTGGGGAAATTTGATGTGCATGCCTTTTAAAATGCCTTTCAAGTCCTGTGTTTATAGAATCATCAAGGGTCTATAGAGGTCACATTGCCTTTTTTTTTTTCTTCAGTGTTTATGATTTCATTTTATACAGGAAAGCTTACTTATGAATGTTCGGAATTTTAGCAGGTCCCTCCTGAATATTAAGAAGTATTTCTTTTGTTTTTAGCATTTATTTCCTTTTGGACTGGGTCTGATCCATCTTTCACATTCAGCCCAGGGCCTGTCGCAAAAGATGCACTTTAGTACTATTTAAAGAATAGGTGAAGCATTTCAGTGACCAGATCCCACTTGCCCTTTCCAAGACGGCATACGGAAGAAAAGACTCAACGTTTCAGCCCAGAATGTCACAGGATAATGATCAGGACAGATTGCCCTTTACAAAGCACCTTTATATAGTTTATCTCATTAATCACTGAGGACACTCCATTTTTCAGATGAGGAAACTGAGGTTCAGAGCGGTTAAGTGAGCTGCCCACGGTTTCACAGCTAAGTTGTGAAGCCCCTCCTGGTGGAGCTCCGAAGGCTACAAACTCTCTGCTGTCTTCCTAAGTCGCATTTGGCCTCACAGAGGGGTGGCCTGTTTTAAGCTATACCCTGCCCTCGGTCCACTTGACGTTCGAGGACCTCGCCATCTAAGGCATGCGGGCGAGGCAGCCCTTCCCTACTGGAAACGTCCTCACGTGAAGCCCAAGTATCTGGCATGCGCTAGAAGGCGGCCAGAACACTCGGTGGCCACAGCCCACACGTCACAGTTCGCGCTCGGGGCCCCGCTTTCTGCCTCAGGCCCCTCTGTTGGCTGGCACTGGCGCCACCTCGCCCTGCCCGGACTCAGCGCGCGTCCACCCCGGAGCCGGCCGTGCGCCCTAGCCTCTCGCCGTGCGCCCTCGCCCCAGGTGCCCACCCGCACGCGCGCTCCCCGTCCGCGCCTTGGGGACCCCACCTCCCCCGCCGCGACAGCCCGCCGTCTCCTGCCCGCCTAGAGCCAAGGGGGGCGGCGGCCGCAGGTCCCCCACACCCCAGGGGCGGAGCGAGGCGCCGAGACGTCAGGGCGGAGGACCAGCGCGGGGCGGGCGCGCCCTCCCGGCGGCTGCCCGTGGCCCACGTCCCCGACTGGCGCGGCCGCCGGCGGCCGGGAGCTGTGCAGTTAGCGGCGGCGCTGGGGCGCAGCCAGGCGGGCGGGGGCCGGAGGCTGAGCCGGCAAGCCAGCCGTGCGCACAGCTCTGCCCGCCACCCCAAGAGCGGATCCCCGGCCGCCCCTCGGCTCTCGCCGGGCTTCTAGCGCAGCCCCTCGGGGTGCCCATCCATTTCCTCAGGTCACTACAGCGTGTGTTTTGTTTTTCTTTTTCCCCTCCCTGTGTGCCCTTCTCCAGGATGGCAGAGGCGGAATTGCACAAGGAAAGGCTGCAAGCCATAGCAGTAAGTCCACTTTCATTTTATTTCCTTGCTCTATTGTCTGGGATGGAAGGGGACCCCGAGTGTTTTGGGGCCATCGACGTTCCGGCACAGTAGCCGCAAGGCATGTGTTTGGGGGATAAAAGTCTGTCAAGGCTCAGCTACATTGCCTTTTCTTTTATTACGTCTGTAGACAGAAACCCCCAGGGCGCGCTTTGGGCTGGGGATTTGAATGTGGAAGATTGGCTTAGAAATAAAATGCTTGCTACTGGGCTTTGGGAAAAGACCGAACAGACGCATGGGGGTGGGCTTGGGGGGAAGGGGCGATTCCTGGAATATTATCACCCAGTGATCCCTACTACTCTGACTGCATACCCTGGAGAACCAAGAGAACGGCGACCTGAGTGGTGGCTGCCACCCTTCTTGTGGAAGCTGTTCGGTCTCCTAAGTGGGAAACCAGCAGTCAGCTCCACTGCCAGCCACGCGGTAGAAACCTCCTCCTGAAACCGGGGCGTTAATTTCCCCTGTGCTGTTTGATATTGACAAGGACGCTGGCACAAGCCTCCATCCGGGCGGGATCTGGGGACTTCTGCTGACGACTGGGTCCTGGGCATAATGTTCCAAGAAAGCATCCTTCTTAAGGGGGTGGATAATCTGAAACCTGTTTTTAGCATACAAAGGCACAACCAGTTTTGGCAAAGTTTACATGCACTTTCAGAAAAGTGTACCCTCGTGCATCTTGAGTACAAAAGAGAACTTTCTGGGACTGTGTAGATTTGAGCAATCTTGCCACAGTGTTGCCAATGATCCACAGATGTGGTATTTTCACTGGAGCCACCACAGCTGGATTATATATTTCCTTTGCAGATGAGGGAATGATTACTGCTGCTATATGAAATAATAACAATTAAAAGAGAAGGCCTGTTAACATACTGGCATAAAAGAGTCTCCAGACGTTCTTCTACCTAAGTACCTTTTTTTTTTTTTTTTTTTTTGGTCCAGGAGTTCTCTGGAAACACATATAAATTTGTTGGAGAAACGATGTGTAATGTTTTGGAAGCAAAGTATATTAAAGTGTTTTCAAAATCCTTTGGACAGGTTCTTCATAGGGAAAATGCATACAGGCCCTTCTCTTTAAAAGAAGCATTTGATATGATTTCCGTAGCACTGAGAACCTCTTTATCAACGACTTCAAATCTGAAATGTCTTGGAGATTTTACCACTGAAGTGAGAGGGACATTTGTTGGCAATGTTGAAATGCTATGGTTTTTTTTGCCTGTTGGGCAATCTTTGAACTTGGTCTTCAGAACTCAGGAAAGTTTTTTTTTTTTTTTTTCCTTTCCCTTTCCCTCTGTGCATGTGTATCTTGATGGTTAATGAAGTTGTTTATGGTTTCTAAACCTAGTGGCAAGGCAGTGTGGCCATTGTGTCACGAACTTGGTAAGAATGGAGATATTCAGTTATTGGTGCCAAGTAGCTGGTGGGTGTTTTATATAAACTGAATAATAGGCTGCTTTAACCGCCCATGAAGTGACTGCTCCAGAGAACGTTCAGTTGCTCCCATAGGCTGTGGGAAGGTTTCCAACAGTTGTCACATTTTCTGCTTTTGCGTGACCAGCTTTACTGGATGCCTGAGGAACAGCTGAGCTCTATGAGAGGTCTTGCTCTCTGAACAGGGAGCCAGTAGAGCTCACACTGGGGTCACCCCTTTCCAAATGGAGTTGGGTGATCCCAGCAGGGGCCAAGTGGATTTTCAAGAAAGATCCAGCCAGTAGTTTGGAATTCTCTTGACTATATGATTAGTACACGCACAAATACTTGTGCATATTCAGTTGTGGAATTGAGTTTGTCCTGTACTTAGGAGGATGTTGATGATTCTCATGAACATATCAGCCTCAATTAATGTATGCGTTGTTATTGGTTCAGATACTCTCAGTGAAATGACTGTGTGTGTGTGTGTGTGTGTGTGTGTGAGAGAGAGAGAGAGAGAGAGAGAGAGTGAGAGAAGGGAGGGGGCAGTGGGTCTTGAGACCATATCAATAAATCATTCTATGCTACACTTTGGCCTAGTGCACACTCTCCAAATTCGGCAAACCGTGCCTCTCTCTGCCACCTTCCTAGAGTTCTCAGGGAACCTTCGGGAGCTCACAAGCCTGCCTCTGGAGCCTAGCGCTCCTGAAGTATGTCTGGAGATGTGAAAGAGGAAGAGAATAAGTCCCTCTCTCTTCACCAACTTGGGCTACTCTCCAAAAGGCAGAGCAGACAGATGAGGATTCTAGTCTGTAGGGTCTTGGGCTGTTGTTAGCCTGGACCACTGTTCCTTCATCTGTTAAATGAGCTCGTGAGTTCTACTCATGGGCTGGTTGTAAGGTTTAGATATGATGCAGGTGAAGTACCAGGCATGTGGTTGTCATTAGATGATGTCGAGGCAGAGTCCTCACTTCCTATTTGCAATGCTACCCTGTTCCATGAGGGTTAGAGACAGTACCTCTGAAGCAGGAAGAGTCTGAGCAGCCTTTAAAACTTTGCCCTTTAATTCTGAATAAAGGCCAGGGTTGTGTCCAGCATCAGTTCCTCTAGCTGCTTCAGACACAGGCCCAGAGCTGCCACTCAAGGATTTATCCATCCATTCATTAGCAGGTGCCCACAGAGCGCCTCCTCTGGGAAGGTACTATCAATATCAAAAAGTCAGTGTCCCCAAGTCTCAGCCATCAGATGGAAGATATTACTTTTTACACACTTACATCCTGAAAGAACGTCCTGTGACCCATTTGTCACATGGTAGTCTGGGATTTTGTTTTTTTAACCCACTAGAGAATAAAGTACTCAGAGACTATGGTACTGTAATTGATTTTTTCCAGTTGAATCCAGAGCCTAATCAACAAGAAAAGATGAATCTCATCCTACTTCCTGACAGAAGAAGAACAAGTCCATCTTTGACAACTGTCTCTACTCCCAGGCACTCCTTCCATCTGTAGGGACACTCCCAAAGCTATAATAGTAGGAGATAGCAAACTGCCTCTGTAGCAGAATTAATGTGAATAATAATTCTAGGGAATTACAGTACAATTGCCATTTATTGAACATTATCTATTCAACAAGGTACTGTGTGATCTGCTTTTTTGTTGTTGTTGTTAAACCTTAAGTTGTTAATAGTCTGGGGGCGCCTGGGTGGCCCAGTCGTTTAAGTGTCCAACTTTGGCTCAGGTCATGATCTCAAGGTTGGTGGGTTCGAGCCCCCACGTCACTCGGTGTTGACAGCTCAGAGCCTGGAGCCTGCTTCAGATTCTGTGTCTCCCTCTCTCTCTGCCCCTCCCTGCTCGGTCTTTGTCTCTCTCTGTCTCTCAAAAATGAATAAACGTTAAAAAAGATGAAAAAATCTAACGGAGAAACACACATAAACAGTTACTATGTAGTGCCAAGAGCACTTACGCAAATGAGCACTCCTGTGGAGCAGGTGACCTAACCTCAAGGAGCTGTGGAACATTCTTCGGATGGGAGACGTTGGAGCAAGTCCTGAAGACTGGGCAAGATAAAATATAATCACCTCCTGGTTAGCAGAAGATATTTATTTATTTATTTGTTTATTGTTTGTTTATTATGTATTTGGAACCGTTAATAAGAGAAAGGGAAAGCCAAAGGCATGTAGGAGTTAAGTCGGTAGCTGAAGGCGCGAACTCGGTAATAAGACTAAAGTGCATTTTAACACACCTTATGTCATTTAATGCGAGTAAACCGATGAGGTAGGAATCACTGTGTTTACCCAGATTTTATAGGTAAAGAGCCCAACATTAACAGATAGTGTCAAAGCCAGGATTTGAACCCACACTTCAGGGTGCTGGAGCCCCTGTATTGCTGCCTGGATGACTGCCCTGAATTGCTACCCCTAAGACGGTGGCCCATCTTCTGCTTTTCCTACGAGCACACTGTGCAGGTGGTTCCAACAACCTCAGGGTGAGCCAGCGAGGGGGAAGCAGACTGATCCAGTAGCACTGGGAAAGGCCAAGGCAAACCAGGAGGCCCACATCCTTTTGAGTGTCTTCCAAGCTGGGTTTTGGTGCATGGAGAGATCTGATGTGAGTTCTGACGGAATGAGTAACGCTCCCTTGGGGAAGAAGCTACTGTGTCTCAATGGGAATCAACTTTGGGAGAGGATGTTATGTCTGTGCATCCGGGAGGAAGACGGCCTTCCCTGGACCTGTGGGAAGATAACTAAATGTTGCAGAGGTCGTCTTGGGCCAAAGCCCCCGGAGCCATATGGACAAGGCCTGGGGCCTGTACCGGGGACCAACATGAGCATGTCCCCTTGTGCTAAAAATATGAAAGTCCCATCCAATCTACACAGGCTTTTTATTTTTTTATTTATTTTATTTTATTTTTTCAACATTTATTTATTTTTGAGACAGAGAGAGACAGAGCATGAATGGGGGAGGGTCAGAGAGAGGGAGACACAGAATCCAAAACAGGCTCCAGGCTCTGAGCTGTAAGCACAGAGCCCGATGCGGGGCTTGAACTCACGGACCGTGAGATCATGACCTGAGCCGAAGTCGGCCGCTTAACCGACTGAGCCACCCAGGTGCCCCTACACAGGCTTTTTAGAGAATTTTGTCATTTAATAAGAACCCACTCTGTGGAATAATAAAAATGGTCTTTTGCATTTGTACACCAGTATGTGATTTATAAAAACCGGCACGTGTTACCTCAATTCTGAGCTGTGTGGGGCAGGTCTCGTTACCTCCACTTTACAAATGACTCTACAGAGGTATCCAAGCCCACACAGTGAGATGTGGAAGAGACGTGTTGAGGCCAGTCCCTCCTGAATCCTGATCCCTTGTGTTAGTGGCACATCTCGCTTGGAGGGGTGCCCTGATGGGGTCGGGGGAAGCTGCCACAAGGATCCTTTGAGCTAGAGTCCCACAGTCAGGAGGAGAGGGATGACCTTGAGGACATGTGGGCCTGGATGTGCCTCTATGGAATGTGCCCTTTTGGGGATCTCACTTTGGGCTCCTCTGCCTCTTGAGACTTTCACGCAGAGAGCACAGTTAGTGGGCCTGTGGCTCCCACCTGCTCCCATTCTCTGTCCCGAGAAGGCCTGGATGTCGGTGGGTGGCTTAGCCTGGCTGTGCCCTGCACTTGCAGAGAAACACTTCTGGCATTTCCTTGCGTTCATGTCTCCATGCCTCTTCCTGCCGTGAAATGATAAGGGTTAGAGTGTGGAACTAGGGGCAGAGGGGGCCAATCAGCCTGCTTTTGATCCAGGCCACTTAGGTTGGTCTGCATAGCCTGGGAAGAAGTCCTTCCTGCAGTTTACATGTGATCCCCGTCCAGTCCAGCTTCCCAAGCCAGGGACCCCTCAGAAGGTTTAGACACTCAACCCCAAGCCCTATAGTAAAACAATGGATTCTTGTGGGGACCATCCCTGTACATGTCCCTTGTGAATCTGTGTCACTGGCAGGTGACAGCAAAGGAATGAAGAAACAAAGATCCTGACCACTCGTTTGTTTCTTCCTCCATCTCAGAAACAAGGGTGATACCGTGCTTCTAAAATTTCAAGTTCAGGCCTAAACGATGGTTTGCTCCAGATACTGGTGCTGAGGAAGTGTTCACCCCAGCTGAATCTGCGGGGCCACCCAGGAGATAGGTGCCGCTTTGGGCTCGTTTAGGGTCATTGCCAGGTCTGAGGGTGCCAAGGCAAGCCTTATACAAACATGCGCCAGGGTCATACACCTCTCTGGCCACTTATTTGGACCTCTGAGTATTTCAGGCTTTAGCCTCTTGGGACAAAGAGCAGCTACTCTGGCAAGGGCCCCGAGACATACAGCAGCCTTCGTTAAAAAGTCATCGTTAAAAAAGCCAAGCAGGTGGACTTGTGGAGTATGATTTGTCAATGTTTAGGGGAAACCAGGGCTCAGTATTGGTGCTTGTGCATTTCTTTGGGGCTGCCCAACACTTTTGGGACCCCTGCTGTTGGTCCTTTGAACTACCCGCATTTCATCACTGATCCCCTTTGGGAGTGTTCAACTCGCTTGACAATAATCACTATGTGGTGTGACATCGGTCATCATGTGGTGTGACATTGACTGAGACAGCGCATTGGCACTGATGCATGGAGACACTGGACAGTGGCCTCCTGGACTAGCAGTGACTCGCATGGTCTGGTGAGTTATGAGCAGGGATTCTGGTATCCTAAAGCCTTGACTCAAGTCCTGGCTTTTCTGTTAACATCTCTATGTCCTCACCTCACCGTCTCTTGGTTTCCTCATCTGTAAGATGCGGATAATCATAATACCTACCTCATGGAATTGTCGTGAAGGTTATTTGAGAAATTTCATGGGAAATGCCCAGAGCAAGGATATAGAAAACACCCAAAGTTCTCTGTTTGTATGTGAATCAACAAATCAGAACTCGTGGATCCTTAAACAGAAAATGGACACAAAGAGTGAAAGATGAATTCTACTAACTTCAACATTTTAGCCAAACTGGGAAATTTCAGATGACTATGGTAGCTACTGAGCATTTCCAGTGCAGGAGGATACTACTAATAATGAAAAGGGTTGTGTATAGTGGATAGGAGGTGCAAATTTCAAAGCTCCAAGGGCTAACAGGTAACGTAAAGGAGTGACACAGACCGAGTGGGCAATCGTGAGGACTTGGAAAGCAGACGCCTCTTCGCAGTTAGGACACGGTAAATTTATACCATGTGGGAACATGGAATGTATGTTGTCACATCAACTCATTTTCACCGGAAGCAGGAAATCTGCTTTTCGAAAATGTGAGATCTCCCTTTAAAAGAGAACTAGTTTCAACACTTTTAAAAAATTTGTGGACAAAACAAAATTCCTTTGAGTCAACAGGTCGACCTTGTGTGACCTCCAGATGTAGGTAGAACTTTGAACTTAACAATATGCTTTTCTTATGCATGGACTTATTTGGATTTCACAAGGATATTGTGGAAGTAATATTATCAGCATCCCCCTCGGTGTTTTTCACCAGGGCTTTGTGAGTTTGGTGTCCAAATGTTTGGATTGTTAGAAAAATAGTGCATATTTACTGTCTCTTCTGATATTAAGTGAGCTCTTGTAATCATTGACATTATGGTAACCCAGAATATTCACATCTTGGTGAGTGGCTGCTCTTTCAAAATTAACAGAAAAATTGTAGACAATCAGTACCTTGATGTGGGAAATTCCTGTTAGAGAAGAATCTTTAAGAATACAATATTCGAATCTGACGCCCTCACATATATCACCCAGGGTGTTTAGGTGATTTCAATTTATTATCAGCCTCAAGTAATAGACAATATAGGGAGACCCAGCTGGACTTAGAACTTCGTAATAGCGGCAACTGGCATTGAACATAGACATTTTAACAGATATGGTGTAGAACAGTGATTCTCAAACTTTAATGCATTAGGATTATCCAAGAGCTCCTTAAAACACAGGTTGCTGGATCCCGCTCCCAGGGTGTTTGATTCAGCAGGTCTAGGGCAGGGCCTGCTAATTTGCCTTTCTAACAAGTCCCCAAGCGATGCTTTCCCAGCTGCAGCTGCTCTTCTGGGGAGTACAAGTGGAGAATCTCTGGTGAAGGGCTAGATTAATGGTAAAGGAAGATCGTGGCCTGGGTCTTGATCAGTGCCACATTCCCATTGGGACATGTCCGGGAGTTTGTGAGGTGTGGATATCTACAAGAGGCGAAATAGAATAAAAGACCAAATGGGAGCCTACAGAGAGCTCAGTTTGAAAGTGATGTAGTATCTTCGCACACCAAGTGGCTGTTCAGGAGGAGGTCTTTGTTTGGGTATTTGTTTTAATTGATTTAAAGAGAGTGAAGTTTCTATGGGTCACTTGAAGACACCTGTTTGAAGGGTATGCTTCGGATTAGCTGGTTAAAAGCATGGGCTACAAAATTCACGCAGAGGGCCACGCAGTCGGGCAGATACCCGGCCGTCCAGTGGGAGGCCTTTGAGAGGGGCACGGTACCTATTACGGCGCTGTGGGTGTACCCCTAATAGAGGTCCCCTAGCAGATCAGGTGATGAGGTTTGGTAGCAGCCTCTCCGGCCCTCACACCCACTTCATCATGCAGCTGCTTCTCACGTGGGCAACTCTAACAGGCTGCCAGGATGAGCCGCAACTGAGACTCATTTAGTCGATGATGGCTATTGTTTCTCCCAAGCCAGTCTGTGCGTACACAGGGCTGGCTTGTCACTGGCCTATCAAAGAGGAGTTTATTCTCACCAAGAGGTCCCACGAGCTTCCCTCACCCTTACTTGTAGCGTCCATTGTCCGGCCCAACCCTTCACGTGCAGAAGGATTCAGCCTCAGCCAGACTCTTGCCTGTCTCAAAACACAACGCACAGCGGCCACGCCGTCCAGGACGCAGCCCAGGAGAACACGGACGGATCGTGGCTGATGGCCGCCCAGCGCGGGATACTTTGCAGAGGAGAGTTCGCACATGAGCGCTGTGGGTTTGGGAGAACATGCACAGCTGAGACCTATTTCTGACAGGAAATGCCAGCAGAAGCAGAGGATTTTGTGGGGTGGTGTGTGTTGGAGGTACATATGCCCTTGGTTAATTCTCATGTCAGTCTTTTCCATTAGTTTCATGTTGAACAAAATCTTCAAAAGGAGATTATTACATACGCGAGAGACAGACAGACAGACAGACAAAGACAACCCGTAGCCTGTTTACATAACACTTGAACGTATAGAAAAAATGCTTGGCGGTGATCTCTGACTCTAGTATCAATGCTTCTATTGCGTCACACGAGCTTAGCCGGAAGATGGGGATAGGGCACCTGGTACCTTTCCCTTGCACAAGATGGAAAGGAAAAGAAAAGCCACATGTGCCCCCAAGATAAAAGCCCTGGTTGTAGGTGAAAAAGGCTGTGGGCCAGACCTCAGAACACATCTTCCTTCCCCACCCACCCCTGCCCTGCAGCCTGTCTCATTACCCTGTGGGCTTCTAGGCTCATGACAGTCTGTGCACTGCCAAATGTCCTTGGGGCGTTTGTAAAACCCGCCCTTACCGTTTTGCTGAATTATCCTGGTTTACTGACTATTCTAGGTGGGTGGGATTCCGCCCCCTTCTTCGAAATTATAACCAGTCATCTGAGTATTCGCTTTATTTTTAAATTCAGAGCTGAAACTTAAAACTTTGAGGGTTAGAAAAAAAAATGTTTTTCTTAAGAGAAAAACATATGCTTGAAAATTTAACCCCTTCGGTGGTAAGGAGGGGGATCTTCTTTCTCTGAGTTTGAGCAAAAATGGCAACAACTTTGAGGCCGGTAACTACCACACAGGGCCTCAGGATCCGGGCGGCTCTGGTAGTTATGTGTGTCCCATATGTGACATGACAGAGAGGCTGTGATCTGTGAGAGGTGCCTCTTGGCTGAGAGGTATAGAGCCCTCTGTGGGGCTCCTGGTTGGTCCAAACACTGAGTTTCTATGGTCTGACTTGTCAGCTTGGGTTGATAATACCTGTTGCCTCTAATGGGGTGGGGAGTGGTTCAAAAATTTCCTTGTTCCACGGGGACTCTGAGGCATGTAAGATCTGAAAAGTGGAAAGGAATAGAGCGGTTCCTCAAGAAATTAGGAATAGAACTACCACGTGGTCCAGCAATCCCACTTTTGGGTACGTGTCCAGAGGAAGTAAAATTGCTACCTCCAGGAGATATCTGTACCCTTACATCCATTGCAGCATTATTCACTGTGACCCATATATGGAAATGACCTAAGTGTCCACTGACAGGTGAATGGATAAAGAAAAGGTGGTTTATATAATAATGGCATTTTTATTCAGCCTTTAAAAAGAAGGAAATCCTGCCATTTGTGATGACATGGATGGACCTTGAAGACATTATGCTAAGTGAAATAAGCCAGATGCAGAGAGGCAGGTACTGTATGATCTCGTTTATATATGAAATAGAGAAAAAAAGTCAAACTTCTAGTAATGCAGAGTGGAATGGCTTTTACTAGGGACTGGGAGGTGGGAGCAAAGGGGGATATTGATCAAAGGATACAACTTTAAGTTAGAAGATGAGTAAGTTCAGAAGACCTAATGTATAGCATAGTGACTGCAGTTAATAATCATGTGTTACATACTTGAAGTGTGCAGAGTAGATCTCATGTGTTATCATCACACACACACACACACACACACACACAAATGGCAGCTATGTGAGACGATGGATGTATTAATTACCTTGATTGTGGTAATTGTTTCACAATGACTATATATATATATATATATATATATATATATCAAAACATCACGTTGTACACCGTAAATATATACAATTCTTCTCAATCACACTTCAATAAAGCTGGAAAAAAACAATCAGTTAAAAAAAAAAATCTGAAAAGCTTGAAGTTAAATAGTGACCTTGAAAGGAAATACTGCTTATCCGGGCAAACAAAAACACACTGTGGGATGGTGACAAGCCTATCCTCTGAGATCCCCATTTCTCTTTACCAGGTGCTAAACAGGCAGCCTTGTGCATGAACAGTAAAGTCCGGGCATATGTGTTCAATACGTAGCGCTGTTCATCAAATAAAACTCGCAGTAGAAGCTGAAGGATATTTAACGGTGGGATAAGTCTGGTGGGGGTGGGTCAGAAGGCAGAGCCTGGAGGCTCGCTGTGGGATATACTGTCTAGTGCCACCAACTACTGGAAAGAAGACACTGGTAGCCTGATCACCCCCATCCTTATTCACGCCGGAGTGAGAATAATGGATGCCCCATCAGTATTGGATCTGATAGGGGAGAATGAAGAGAAAGTACTCACTCTGACCCCACAGAGGAGGCGAAAGGGAAAGTAATTTTGATTGCTCAGTTACTCCCCCCTCCCCCACTGCCGCCATCATCTCTGTCTGGACATGTCAGCTGCTACTGCCTCTGGATGATTCCAGCTCTCCACCCGTCCTAAGCCTGGGTCCACAGAGGAAAGCTGGAAGCAGACTGGCTTAGCAGTGGACAGGCAGGCGTGGAACATCTTCTCTATAGGGAGCCAGGGCACCCTGGGGCTCTGAAGACAAGTAAAATGTGGCAACTTCATCCTGTAGCTTTTTTAAGGGGGGAGGGAAGAAGGGTCTCCCAACTCCAGAGGGCTTCCCATGTGCCAGACACCCTGCCGAATGCCTGGCATTAAAAACCCAGATGTGTACGGGTGCCAGGTTGACATGGTGGCTGAGCTCCTGGGATTGTGGTCACCCAGAGAGGGCCGGCTTCTCAGGGGCAGGCAGTATTCAACTCTAGTTGATTGGTACTTTGTGAGGATACACGCCCAGGATCTTCTGCTTTTTCAAGAGGACCTGGAAATCCAGCTTTTGAAGGGAGTCTGTTGATGTTTAAATGTTCATAACGATTTAAACACTGTATGGGCCAAACCAAACATAAAGAGATTTTAGCACAGTGTGGGCTGGATTCATTTCCCATCCCACCTCCCTCCCTGCCGGCCCCCACCCTGGGCCACCAGTTTTCCACTTCTGCCTTTCACAGCATATTTTATTTAATTGCTAGGATTTTGAGGAGGTGACCGGGTGGTGGTACAGCTTGAAGCTAAGTGAGATGTAGATACGTTTAGGCATGTTGAGCAAATTGGTGGGTGGGCCTGTCAGAAACCCTTCGAGGGGCCCTGTGGGATGGGGACCCTGTAAGAAAGCCATGGTGTTGGGTTAGAGTCAGAACTGCTACGTCAATCAGTTCCTTATGCAGCTTGCTGGATGAACCCGTGAGTTTTCTGGAAGACATAACAACTGAAAGCCCACTTTAAAAAAGAAAATTAACAGAGCAAATGTGACCTTTTTGATGTACACTTCTCTGAATTGTAACACACGTGTAGATTTGTGTAACCACCAACACCCTCAGGATATAGACAGTTCTGTCAGCCTCCAGTACTCTCTCAGGAACCACTGGTGTTGGGCGCCTGGTTGGCCTAGTTGCTTAGGTGTCCGAATCCGGCTCAGGTCATGATCTCGCGGTTCGTGTAAGCAGTTCTGTTTGCACCCAACTTTACCAGAACAAGAAATCCACCCAGTCTTTGGTGCGTGACTCTTTCATAACAAGTACCCCTCCCAGACCTATAACAAATTCTTATTTTCCCCCAATATTGACCTTCTTTTCCAGGCTGGCCCTCTCACTACCCCCTCCCAGGGTTATCACATTTAGCAACTAAAAATATAGGATGCCTGGTTATTGCACGGGACACACTTTCATACTAAACAATGATTTGTTTATTTGAAATTCAGATTTAACTGGGCACCCCGTATTTTATCTGACAAGCCCATCACCTTCACATACCTGTTGCCTTCACCACTGATTCAGAACCCGCTTTTTCTAGGGCTGTGTTTGACTCTTCCATTGTGAGTGTGAAGATACTCATTGGTTTTATTGACTGTTTTTGTAAGTTTATGAATTTGGGAGAGAGAGAGGGCAAGCAAGCATGGGGGAGAGGCGGAAAGAGAGGGAGAGAGAGAGGGTCCCAAGCAAGCTCTGCATTATCAGTGCTGAGCCCAGTGTGGGGCCCGAACTCATGAACCACGAGATCATGACCTGAGCCAAAATCAAGAGTTGGACGCTTAACCAATTGAGCCACCCAGGCGCCCCAATACCCATCGATTTTAAATAGTAATATATTTGTAGGGAGATAGGATGCATATTAGAAGGATAAGAGTGCCTCATCAATACATTAATGTGTTTTCAAGAAAGCCACTGGACATATCTTTTCTGGAGAATATGAAATGGCCTAATGTGTGTTGGAAGGAGGAGAACAGCTGAATTTCGGAAATTGCTACATTTCCCAGCCCCCCTCTACTCCCTTCCCTTCCGACCTTTGAATAATATAAAACTGCAATAAGACTAAACAGGGAGATGGCTCACACTGAGTGAGTTTAAAAATACCACTGGAATGCTAGCCTTCAACAAGCCGTATATCTTATCCTGCATTGAGCAAGATGGGGCCTCATGGCATGTTGGCGAATGAGTCGCTCTGCGGCCACAACCAGATGATTCCCAGCCTGGATATTTTGGTCGAGAGGGCCGTGATGGTTGATTTTATTTGTCTTGTTTGTTTGTTTTTTCATTTATCCATTTTACTAGTGTGATTTCAGAATCACAGTGAGACAAGAAGGAAAATCAATTTGATATGGCAGCTTCAGAATTAAGAACAAATGAAAATTCTTATTTTCAGTTTAGGCCAAGGGTCAGCAAGCAATACCCACCCCCCCCCTCCCCCCACGGGTCACATCTGGCCTGCAGTCTGTTTTCATAAGGCCTGTGAGCAGTATGTCATTGTTACATTTGTAAATGGTTGGGAAAACAATTTTTTCGAGGAACATTTCATGACATGTGACAATTACGTGAAGTTGAGATTTCAATGTCCACGCATGAAGTTTTATTAGAACAGGGCCATTCTCATTCATTTATGTGTTGTCTAGGGCTGGCTTCATGTTGTAACAGCACAGCTGAATAATTCTGACAGAGACCATGTGGCCTGCAAAGCCTGAAGTATTTATTCTCTGACCCCTTATAGAAAAATTTTGCCGTCTCCTGCTCCAGGTGGCATGTCCTCTGTGGTTGTCTCTGCCATTAGGGCTCCAGGTGTCTTTTACCTTAGAGAAGTAACTGGTGTCTTTTTGCTGGCAGTCCAGAACAATAAAGCATCTCAGTCACGCTTGTAATGTTGTCTGGGCTACCACGATGGAAGGCTTGTATTCACTGAAGTGCTCACATGTGAGTTTTGCTCCTGTAGAATTTTCTTCTTATATCCTTGCCAGCTAAGCCAACTGCATGCTGTTTCCCTTTGGAAGCCAGAAAACCTGATGTCTTAGAGGTGATGGCTTGGCCCATCTAAAAATAAGTCATTACATGTAAAACCATTTTTGTCCCCCTAGTGACAGGGACTGAGAGGGTGGAGGGAAAACACTGGTGATTCTCCAGATCATTTTTCTTTCTCCCTAGAAATTGCCAGAACCCTCATTCTGCTCTCTCTGAGGATTTTTTTTTAATGTTCATTTATTTATTTGAGAGAGGGAGAGCGAGAGCGCGCGCACAAGCATACAAGCGGGGGAGGGGCAGAGAGAAGGAGGCACAGAACCTGAAGCAGCTCCAGGCTCTGAGCTGTCAGCACAGAGCCGGATGTGGGACTCCAACCCACCAACTGCAAGACCTGAGCCGAAGTCAGATCCTTAACACACAGCGCCACCCAGGTGCTCCTCTCTCTCTCTGAGGATTTTAAAGAGAATGTGTCAGAATGAGAGTCAGAGAACAGACGTACCACATTCCCTGGGTCCAAGCAGGAAGCCAGTGAGCAGTGGCTTCTGACCAGCTGCCCTGTCATTTGTTAGCACTTTATGGTGGGTTAGTTACCTCCTGGAACCCATAGGATCACTGCCTTCAATGTAAATGAAGTGACCATCTGTTGATGATGATAGCCTGTGGTAGCAGAATCCATGTGGGGCTCTCTGAAACATCAACGGTTTTCTTTCCGCTTCCTTCTCTTTCTTGTCCAGAAGAGCCGGCCACCCCACGAAAGCTGGTGGGTACGCCCCAGCCCTGCACTCTCCTGTGGCCCTGTGAAACCTGGCAGGGGTGCATTCCACACATGGGATGCTCCTTGATCACGTGGCTCTGGTGGCCAGGGTGGCTTCCTTTCCTAGTTCCCCAGAACTGTGACAATTGGAGAGACAGTTCTTAACAACCCCAGGGCAGATAGTTCTTAACAGATAAGCAGATTGAAACACACCCCTAGTCTTTTGGCGGAAAAGGTCCATTTATTGGTGTGGAGCTTCAGCCTGAGGGGCAGACTTCAGGTTTGCCACATTTCAGAAGCTACAGAAGTACTCTCAGAGAAAGTAGGCTGGGGGATGCCATTTTTGTGCTCTCCCTTGGCCTCACTACAGCTTACCGGCACTTCTCAGGAAGGAGCTTATCCACTCATCTGAAGCCCTAATTTTTGCAGTTGTCACCCAGAGGACACCTCCAGGTCACCTGGTCTGGAGGCCAGCAGGGTTTACAGTTGGGGTCCCATGAGGCTGTATATATTTGCATACTTTAAAAGCTGCTGCCCGGGGTGCCTGGGTGGCTCAGTCGGTTAAGCGTCCAACTTCGGCGCAGGTCATGATCTCACGGTCCGTGAGTTCGAGCCCCGCGTCGGCCTTGTGCTGACAGCTCAGAGCCTGGAGCCTGCTTCAGATTCTGTGTCTCCCTCTCTCTCTGACCCTCCCCCGTTCATGCTCTGTCTCTCTCTGTCTCAAAAATAAACATTAAAAAAAAAAATTAAGAAAAAAAAAAAGCTGCTGCCTAAGGATTTGGCTTCCAATCGGCCTGAAGCTAGGTGCTGATTGTGATCCCTCCCTTTGGAACACTGACAGTTCTTGACATACCATTAACGACTAGGACCTATCAAGAACAAGTCAGGCTTCTTAGACAATCACAATCCAACGATGTATTATTACAAGGATCGTACACCATCATTAAGTGGGATTTATTCTAGTGATACCAGGATGGTTCAACATTCATAAATCAATCAACTTGATACACCACATTAATAAAATGAAGGATAAAAATGATATGATCATGTCATTAGATGTTAAAAAATCATTTGACAAAATTCAACATCCATTTACGATAAAAAAAATTCTCAACAAAGTGGGTGTAAGAGAAAATGTACCTCAATGTAATAAAAGACCATATATGACAAGCCCACGGCTAACATCCTACTCAATGATGAAAAGCTGAAAGCGATTCCTCTAAGATCAGAAACAAGACAAGGATGCCCACTCTTGCCATTTTTATTCAACCTAGTATTGGAAGTTTTACCCAGAGAAATTAGGCAGGAAAAAAATAAAATAAAAGGCATCCAAATTGGAAAGGAAGAAGTAAAGCATCCACTATTTGTGGATGACATGATTTTATATATAGAAAACCTAAAGACTTAAAAAAAAAACTGTTAGAACTAATAAAAGAATTCAGTAATGTGACAGGGTACAAAATCTATATATAAAACTCTATTGGATTTCTGCACACTAACAATGAACTATCAGAAAGAGAAATTTAGAAAACAATCCCATTTACAACTGCATCAAAAAGAATAAAATACCCATAAATAAATTTAATCAAGGAAGTGCAAGACCTTTATAATGAAAACTATAATACATTGATCAAAGAATTTGAAGAAGTCACAAATAAATAGAAAGAAATTTCATGCAGAAGAGTTAATACTGTTAAAATGTCCATATCACACAAAGCAATCTATAGATCCAGTGCAATCCCTATCAAAATCCCAATGGCATTTTTTAAGGAAATAGAACAAATAATCCTAAAATTTGTATGGAACCACAAAAGACCCGGAATAGCCACAGCAATCTTGAGAAAAAATAAGGCTGGAGGCATCATACACCCTAATTTCAAACTATATTACAAAACTATTGTACATGTAGGAACATTGATGTAGAAACAGACATGTAGATCAATGGAGCACAATAGAAAGCCAAGAAATAAACCCATGCTTGTATGGTCAATTAATTTATGACAAAGGAGGCAAAAATATACAATAGAGAAAGGACAGTCTCTTTAATACATGGTGTTGGGAAGCTGGACAGCCACATTCGAAAGACTGAAAATAGTTCACTCTCTTACAACACACACACAAATTAACTCAAAATAAGGACTTGAATATAAGACCTGAAACCATAAAACTCCTTGAAGAAAACATAGGTGGTAAATTCTTTGATACTGGTCTTGGTGATGATTTTTTGTATCTGATTCCCGAAGCAAAGGGAACAAAAAGCAAAATAAACAAGTGGGACTACATTAAACTAAGAGGCTTACATACAGTAAAGAAACTATCAACAATGTGTAAAGACAACCTACTGAATGGGAGAAAATATCCAAATCATGTATCCAGTAAAAGGTTACTATTCAAAATATATAAAGAACTCATACAACTCGACAGCACAAAAACCCACAAACAATCTGATTAAAAAATAGGCAGAGGATCTCAATAGACATTTTTCCAGAGAAAACCTACAGATGGTCAGGCACGTGAAAAGGTCATTAACATTAACATCAACATCATGAATCATCAGGTTAATGCTAATTAAAACCACAATGATATATCACCTCATACCCATTAGAGTGGCTGTTATCAAAAAGCAAGAAATAACAAGGTTGGTGATGATGTGGAGAAAAGGGAACCCTCATACACTGTTGATGGGAATGCAAACTGGTGCAGCCACTGTGGAAAACAGTTTGGAGGTTCCTCAAAAAATTAAAAATAGAACCCCACCATATGACTCAGAAATTCTACTCCGGGTGTTTATCTGAAGAAAACAAAGACACTAATTCAAAAAGATATATGCCCCTCCATGATCATTGCAACACTATTTACAACAGCCAAGATATGGAAACAACCTAAGTGTCCATTGATGGATGAATCAATAAAGATGTGTATATACACAATGGAATACTACTCAGCCATAAAAAGAATGATATCTTGCCTTTTGTGACAACATGGATGGGCCTTGAGAGTGTAATGCTAAGTGAAATAAGAGAAAGAGAAATACCGTATTATCTCACTTGTATGTAAAATCTAAAATAAAATAAACAAGCCAAAACAATGAACAAACAGAACAAAACACAGAATGGTGGTTGGTGGGGGGAGGTGGTCAGGGAGCGGCTGGAAGGGGTGAGGGGGGCCAAGAGATACAAACTTCTAGTTATAAAACAAATAAGTCATGGGGATGTAATGTGCAGCATGGTAACTATAGTCAGTAATGTGATGCATATTTGAAAGTTGCCAAGAAAGTAGATCTTAAAAGTTCTCATCACAAGAAAAAAATTTTTTTTGTAACTTTGTACAGTGATGGATGGCAACTAGATTTAGTGTGGTGATCATTTCACAGTGTATACAATTATGGAACCATTGCATTGTGCACCTGAAACGAATATGAAATTGTATGTCAGTTATATCTGAATTAAAGAGAAAGGGCCAGCTACAATTTTGAGGCTTGTCTGCCTGGAAATTTCCAAAGGGACTTTGTGCCTTAGTAAATATTTTCAAATTGCCCAAGGTTTTGTAAGATAACAGAGCCATAATTGTGAAATTAGGTTAAAAAACAACAACAACAAATAGTATAGTGCTTTGGCTGGCCGCATGAACATGCTGGAGCCAGCAGTGGTGTGGGTGCTCATGGTTGTCCACTCTGTGGATGGATGGCTTTTGCCCTTGTGGTCATATAAACTCCTGACCCTGAAACTCTCTATCTGGGCTACTTATGAGAAGCTGCTTGGAGAATAGAATGCCAATTGTATAGTGCAGGGTTTCTCAACTATGGCACTATTGACATTTTGGACCAGATCATTCTTTGCAGTATGGGGCTGTCCCATATGTTGTAAGACACGTAGTGGCATCCCTGGTCTCTGTCCAATAGATGCCAGTAGCACCCCCCTGTGCCCTATCATGGCAATCAAAAACGTCTCCAGACTTTGCCAAGTGTTCCCTGGGAGACAAAATAAACTCTTTGAGAGCCACTGATACAGTATAATGTAAGGGTTACCTGACCAAATACATTTCTCGTACTTTTGTCATTAGAGATTCATTGCTTTAAGCCTTTGCCTTCTTTCATCCTTAGGGATTCATTCTTTAAGCCTTGAAGCCTTTTTTATTTTCCAGAATCTCCCAAGAAAACACAAGTTTCTTGAAAAGGGTAAAGCCTCAAGCCTGGAATGGCAGGTGGTTTTCATCTCTTATGTCAACTCTGACCAGTGGGTACTAGCCATCCATAGGCCGCATTGGAGTTTGGGGGAAAGGACACCATGATGGATGAGAGTTGTCTTTCACGTGTAAGAGGTGAGGGATACGTGTGTAAGGGGTTTTGTTACTTCACATCTGTGCAGAGATTCATTCATCAGGCCTTTGTCTGGGATTGTAACTACTCCCGGAGCACCATTGACACACAGTCACTGTGGCTTCGTGTATTTGTCAGGGCAGGTGCCAGAAAGGTGTCTGAAGACGTGTCTTGTCTACACCCTGCAGAGCTGTCGTAGGCGCTAGTAGAGCTGCTGAAGTTGGTTTGATGGGAATAAGCCACAGGAAGCACAACGAGAGAGGCCAGCAGGAGAACTTCCCATCCCTCTCACCCACTTGGTTATAAGCTTCTGGAGGGCAAGAGCCATGCCGTTTGCATCATTACCTACCTGCTGCCTTCTGTGGTACCTTTTGCATTCTGTCAAAACCTGCTTAGTGACATTAAGCAGGGTTCCTAACCTCTTCTGTGTCTTGCACCCTTCGCAGTCTCGTGGACTTGGAATGATGCTTAAATGCACAAAAGAAAACACATAGGATTAACAAGGTAACCTCTTGTGCTGAAAGACAGAAAAATATTAGAAAATTGCAGTAGGAAACAGATGTGCTACTTTATGATTGTATTAAATAAAATCCAGTGGCAGTTTGAATACATGGTCCAATCTCAAATTATTGATGAGCATAAGTGATATTTTGAGTTATCCCAAACAGCTATAATGTGAGGGACAAAACTGTGATTTCTTTTTTTTTAAGTTTATTTATTTATTTTTAGAGAGAGCAAGAGAGTGGGGGAGGAGCAGAGAGAGAGGGAGAGAGAGAATCCCAAGCAGGCCCTGCATTGTCAGCACAGAGCCCCATGCAGGGCTCGAACTCAAGAACTGTGAGATCATGACCTGAGCCAAAATCAAGAGTCAGACATTTAACCCACTGAGCCACCCAGATGCCTCAACTGTGATTTCTACCTATGACAAAGTCATTAGTATGACATTCCTGAGGCCTGTGCTTGTGTTCATAACTAAAGATGATGCTAAATTTTAGCTAGAGGTTAGTGAAAATAACCTTTAACTGGATGCCCTGGTTTCTGACTTATCCCTAGATTCCCTAAATTCTTTCCTAATTGGGCCCCTGCATTAAAGGCTGCCTCCATTCTCTTGCCTGGCACTTGTCTTGCCAACTTCCTGGGGGCTCTTGCCTTGCAAATTTCTTCCATTTCCATCTTCCACACTCCTTTCCACCTAAACTCTCCCAGCTGGGTTATTTTTTGGTTCCTGTCTAAGTTCTCCCTGAGCTTAGCAAGAGAAGAGAAGCTTTCAGCCCCAGCTCGGGGGTTCCCTGAGCTCAAGACGAGAGAGAAAAGTGGGCACATCATAGATGCCTGTGAATGCTTGTTGAACTGAAGAGGTTGCTTTGCCAACTTTGCCTGCTGCTGTTGGATGATTGGACTGTGTTTGAGATCCGTCTACTCTTGACGCCTCCCATCTGCATGGGGAGCAGCCAGTATTTCCAGTTAGAGCATGACCTTTCGGTCTGGTTTGCCCAGTTGCTGGAGATTGACAGAGTAAGATTGTGAAGTTTTCCTCTTCAGGAAGAGACAGGGCTGGGCACCCATTGTGACTTCAAAAGCCACAGTGAGCAGTGGGAGGGGTAGGACCTTGGAGCAGCAATGAGCCCACCACCTGCACCTGTATGAGCAGCTCTGCAGAAGCCACTCCCTTTCCCATCTCACACCTTGCTCTGGACCAGTGGGGCAAGGGGGCGTGCACTCAAACCAGGCAGCCTGGGGATTGATGATTGCTCCATGAGAATTTCATAAGAAAAACAAACAAAAACGGGCCATCTCTAATTTAGTTCCCTCTCATATCAAGGGCACAAAGTTCCAAAATGTGCACCTGTGGTTTTCGCCCAGTGAATACATCTACCCAATTTGGACTACTATGGCTTCCCTGGTTCTTTTTGCGCCTGGATTGTCATAAAGGATCCGTAGTGGTTTCTAGAGCTGTCTTAAGAGAGTGCCACAGACTGGGCAGAAATGTAGTGTCTCAGAGTTCTGGAGGCTGAAAGCCTGAGATGAAGGTGTCACCAGGATTGGTGTCTTCTGCAGGCTGAGAGGGAAGGGTCTTCTCCAGGCTTCTGTCCTTGACTTGTAGATAGGCATCTCCTCTGTGTCTCTTCACATCGTCTTCTATGTGCATCTGGCTCTATGGCCAGATTTTCTCTTTTTATAAGGACACCACTCATACTGGATTAGGGCCCACCCTAATGACATAATGTTAAGTTGATTAGGTCTGTAAAGATGCTATCTCCAAATGAAGTCCTATTCTCAGGTAGTAAGGATTAGGAATTCAATATGCCTTCTTTGGGAGGACACATTTCAACCTGTAACAGGGTCTGTGTGTGGTATTAGATGGCACCTGCCTGTCACAGTGATGGCTGTTTGCATCCTACTCTGCTTCTGGCTCTTGCAGTAGAAAATGTATCCAAAGGAAATGGCCCAGGAACCCGTAAGTAATGGTTCCCATTTGCCATTAATGCCTCAAATTTCTACCCTTTTTTCACACTCACGACTTCCTTTTAGCATCCACAACCCTCAGACCTTCTGTCTCCAGTCAAAGCCTTATACCTGGAAAGGCCCAGAACAGCATTTCACACTAAGGTGTAAGGAAGAAAGCTTAAACATTCTGTCCCTGTGAAAGCCAGTTAAAAACAGGGCAAGACTATAAACTATGTCACAGGGGCTCAGAATGTCAACTCAGCCACCATCAGTGCTGTGTATGTTTTGTTCGGGACCCTGGGTTGTCCCCCTACGTCACCATAAGTAATGAAGAGAACATTCCTGGTGGGCTCACGGCTATTTAGAGTTTACAGAATTGTCTCACTTCTTTTATCTTGTTGGCGCCTCAATGAACAGGACAAGTATTATTTTCTGCATTTTATTTCAGAGGAAACAGCTCAGCTAAGCAAATGGTCCATGTGCCTTTGGGGCAACATCATCTACATCTCTATGCCAGCTCTCTTCCCACTTCCCCCAGCATACCTGTTCTGTCATCTTCCATTTCCCCTCAGGGTTCCACAATGTGGTTCATGAAGCCCGAGTCTCTGTCTCACTGATCCCCTTGCTCTGCTCCAGGAGCCAATCCTGGTCCCTCGTGCTGTCCTCGAGTGGGCAAAAAGTAGCTTGCCCCTGGTCAGGGTGGCCAAGGTGAGAGTCCCAGGTTTTAAGGCCAAAGGGGTAGCACGGGCAGAGGCACCAGGCCTGTGATGATGCAGAGCAGCATCGGGAAACCACATGGAGTTGGGTATTACGGAGCATCCCAAGAAATGAGGCTAGGACAGGAGGTGCTGGGTGACAGAAGGCCAGGTGTGCCAGGCAGGGGGCCAGGACTTGCCCCATGGGTGTTGGGAGCCACTGAAGACCCACGGTTTATCAGAGAATATTCTGGTGGCAGAGTGGAGGCAATATGAAGCAGGGAGCCACCATAGGTCCCACAGCCCCTGCCCAGGGCCCCATCACTGCCAAAGCTGGTACATTCCTGAAGGTTTCTGAGGCGGCCTCTCTGGTCCTTCCATGCAGAGGTCCTCTTTCCCTTTTATAATTGCTTAAACCACTCTCTTTATACTGAAATCCAGAAGCAGCAGCTTAACCAGCTTCAGCTGAATGCCTTAGAACCCATGGAAGCCAATTTGGAGGCTGAATGTTGGAGGTTATTTCTGGACATTGTGACATCCTGCTCAACTTTCAGAGAAGCCCGGGAATAAAGGGGTGACTCAGCCTGTGAGCCTATTTTTAGGGAAAGCTGAGGATTCAGTGTGGAGCCACTCAAAGTCCCCATTGCCGGCCCGTGCAGGGTGTGCTATTGGTGAAGAGATTGCTGGGCAGATCTCTGGCCAGATTGCTGTATTTACCATCAACTGAATGTCACCCAGCCTTCCCACACACCAGCAGGAGGTTTATTGATTTGAGAGGAGGGTGTGAATCCAACATAAACAAACCTTTAAATCAGAGGAACATATTTCAGGGCATTTACATGTGAGAGCTGACTTTAGAGCTAAAGAACTAATACCATAAGAGCTCCTGTTTATTGGGTTTTTCATAGGTTTACACATTATGGTAAGTGTTCTGCGAAAGTGTAACAGGAACATCGATTCACTGTGAGAGGTATGGTATTGTTAGCACCATTTTACTAGTGGGGAAATGTTAACTTCAGGAGGCTAAATACTAGCCTGGGTTGGGTAGCTGAGTCCAGATTTGACCTGAGATCTGGCTCCAAAGTTCATGCAAATGACCACTCCAGGTTTGGCAAACAAGTGGCCCCATGCTGCCATTTGCTGACTGTTTGGTCCTGGGAATCACTAACTGATCATGGAATTATTTCCTGCTCAGCTCAGATTTGCCCTCACGATTCTTCTTTTTTAAAAAAAAAAATTTTTAATGTTTATTTATTATTGAGAGACAGAGAGAGAGCATGAGCAGGGGAGGGGCAGAGGGAGAGGGAGACACAGAATCTGAAACAGGCTCCAGGGTCTGAGCTGTCAGCACAGAGCCTGAGGCGGGGCTCGAACTCATGAACCATGAGATCATGACCTGAGCTGAAGTCGGACGCTTAACCGACTGAGCCACCCAGGTGCCCCCCTCAGGATCCTTCTTAACACAGTGCTCTAGATAATCACTGTGACCAAGTGAGCAGCATTAGTACTTGAGATGAAGCCCATCTGTCATCTTATTTTTCTCATTTTGTTTGCTCAAAATAGAATCTTTAAGTCTGGAGACTTTTTTGTTGTTGATTTCTACTTATAATCTTTTGTTTCCTAAATATTTGTAAGAGAGCATTTAACACGATTTCCTTTTACAGTCAGTGGAGTCTGTTCTTTAATAGGGGATCCTACTGCCTTCGAGGGAAGATGATGTTTTAGGGCCCAAAGCCTTGGTATGGACATTTAGCTTATGTATTGGTGTCTGTGGTGATGAGTGGAAGGTGGAGAGTGAACTTCAGAAACTTGGGCCATTTATAGCAATAAATCTTTCAAGTAGCCCAGCCTGCAATAATTACAGTAGGATGGTGAAGGGGGTGGGCGATGTGGTGTGAAGGCTAGGAAAGCAAGATAATGGGGCAGACTCTGGGGGAACGCGCTCTGCTTCAGTTGCCGTGAAAAATGTCAACTCAGCGGGCAAGCTTGTTGTCCTAAAAGTATAACAACAGCTGGGGCTGGAAGTCCCAACAGGGAGAAAGGAGCTCCTTAAAGGCAAGCTCAGACAAGAGAAAGGGTAAGGGAATCTCTGGGTTGGGGGCCAAGGAAGAACCGAAGAGCCATGCAGCAGGATGAGATAGCATCCATGTAGGAGGAAGTCCATGGTCAGGATATAAAACTGGAACATTAAGAAATAATGATAGAGGGGCACCTGGGTGGTTCAGTTGTTTAAGCATCCGACTTCGGCTCAGGTCATGATCTCGCAGTGAGTTCGAGCCCCACGTCGGCCTCTGTGCTGACAGCTTAGAGCCTGGAGCGTGCTTCAGATTCTCTGTCTCCCTCTCTCTCTGCCCCTCCCCCACTCATGCTCTGTCTCTCTCTTTCTCAAAAATAAATAAACATTTAAAAAAAGAAATAACAATAGAAATATTTTGTTTAGGCTATTTATACATGGAGGCTAGCATGATCTCTTTCTGGCATGATTTCTTTAAGATTACAGATAATTGAGCTAAAACATAGTTGAACAGTTGAAATGGATGGAAGGTAGTACATATGGATAACCAACACAGGGTACGCTAAAGAAAAAAAAAGAAAAAAGAAAGGAAAACCATTTTGCTGTGCTTAAAAAAAAGAAACAACCATTGCCCCAACAAACTCAAGTCAAGAAGCAATGGAAGCCTGTTAGCAAGAGGCAGGCTCTCAGTCTTAGGCCTTGGCTGTAGAATCAGGCCCCCTGGCCCTGGGAATAGGATGGGAAGAGTATGACAAGACTCACTCTGAAATCAGATCAGGGCAGAGCTGGAACCAACACACTATTGCCGGGACTGGGTACCCCTTGGTGAACAGCAGCCCTCTCCTTGCTCATTATGTCTCATTGAGCCTTATTTTTGGGTGTGGGTATAATGCAAGCTCAGAGGTCCTTTGGATCATTTGAATCCAAACCAGAAAAAGGACTACTTTGCAGATGGTTTTACCTTACCTCTGAAAGTGCTGGTGATTTGCCCAGCAGGGATCAGAGACCTGATGGCTTCCCAAAGCTCTGATATTAGACACATCCCATCCAGTTTCTCCTGTTTTCTCATCTGCTCAATAACCTGATGGTGGTGCTAAAGGAACTGTGGTGTGTCTGTGGGCTGCATAGGAAGGCTGCAGAGGCACAGGCCCAGTCCCCCATCCCTCACCCTGCTTCTCCCTCCAATAGACATGGTAGGAAAAGGAGATGGAGAATGGAGATGGCGCCTTGGCATTCTTAGGGTCTGCATTTCATGGGTATGTGCTCCTTGGGAGATAAGGAAATAAATGAGGTTAATGGATATGCAAATGATGGCAATGGCCATAAGTATATTCCTTGGAAGTTGGAAGCCGGGTGGCTATGTCCCAGAACAGACCCCTAGAGTCCAAAGAAAATCAAAGGCTGTCACATAATGTAACTGGCCACCCCTGAAGCCCCACCTTTTCCCAGGCAGCTTCAGAGAAAGAATACCCAGCCGGAATCTGACGGCTGAACTGGATGGCTGGGTTATGGTAATACTGTTGCCAAAACCACTTGGATTGTTTCCCCAGGGGGCTTAAGGAAGCAGCCAAGTTTCCCGCTTCCCCCCTGAGTTAAGCAGAAATCCTCACCTGCCTGGATGTTGTTATGTCTGTGTCACCTCATCACTGCAGAAAATACATTTCAACCTCCTGTGGCTTATTTCATGAAACGGAGCACGGCATCGAGGAAATAAGATAGCCAGCATGGCATCGCAGCAGGTCAGAAATAGTATCATCTACATATTTTGATTATATTTTACAATTCAGTTTACACACAATTGGAGCTCAGTTAATTAACTCCAAGCCGTAATATCAGTCTGAGTTTGAATGGATCTGCATTTCAATAGCCTCTTCCTCCAAAATAATATTTACATGCCCAATAGCAGCCTATCATTCTAATGCCAAAATCATGGAACTTGGTTGTCCTCCCCTCATTTTTCAACAATTGTTATTATTTATGCAGTAGTAGTGAAACCAAGCAGTTATCATTGGACTTTTTTGTAGATGAGGTTAATTTGTCAATTTCCTGCCAGTCTTCCACGACGTCTAGTTCACATTTTTCTGGTTAGTGGACAAATCAGAATGCTAATGATGGCAGAGCAGAGAGGGCTGGCCAAGTTTACTTCTGTGGATTTTACCCAACTCATGATTGGGTGATTTTTTTTTTTCCTTTAGATTTTCCAGGACAGAGGATTTAAAAAATTTTTTAATATTTTTTTTTTCATTCAAAAGCAAAATGTGAAATGGACAAAAAAGTGAAAATGATGACTTTCCAGCTTCTGCAGTGGAAGAATGTGGATTTCTTAGAACAAAGTGGCCAGAATTAGAATTACCATGTCACAGGGCAGTTGATTTTTGCGTTTTCAGAATTTCATTTGGATTGCTTGCCTGGTAAGTGGTAGGATTTAAAACCCTGTGCTCCATTTACAACCATCTAATTTGGTTCTGGAAGCACAGATGTTCAACCAGCCATGAAAGTGGCATCAAAGCTCACACCAGTGGATATTAGTTTCAGGGAGGCAGCTATTAATGCAGATAAGGAAAAATTCCTCAACGTTTAAGAGCTGGCCCAGCTTAGAACTAATTACTTCATGGGACGGTGAGCAACCTGTCCCAAGATGCAGAAACAGAACAGATACTTGGTATGGAGGAGGGTGAAGTGGACCAGGTCTCCTCTAACATCTGCATATCTCCATGCTTTTAAATTTACGAGATGTTTGGTAAAATACTTCCCCAAGCATCTAGGGTATTGGCTGTGTGGAGAGCCTGGGTCCAATGTTGCTTCAGATCAAATAATAGTTACCTGAAATTATAGGATTCACCTATAAAGGTTTCACCTATAGGATTCACCTATAAAGGATTCACCTATAATGGGAAAGCTCTGCCTTGGGTTTGGAGCCAACCATTCTGTGCTCCATAAACCAGCCCTATTCAAAGTTAGACACTTTTTCCCTCATCGCCTGTTAACATGGTTCTATTGTTTTCCTTGGTGCCATGGATTTCCCCTTTTGTGCCATCACAAGTTACATGTTCCTCATGTGGACTCTATCTCTAACATTACTCAATTATAAAAACAAGGAGAAATAGAAAAACCACTGTTCCTATGATTTATTTGCAAAACTAGTTCCACTAAAATAGAAAGTTTTACTAATTAAACTCATTTTACATGAACAACTTAAAGCTCTGAAATTAAGCATAATCAATAAACAAATGAGTTTGAATTTTTGTAACTCAGTCAGCAAATACCTTTTGAACATCTTCTATTGAAGAACAAATATCTATTTGAACATCTATTTGTGGATGCTGAGGATATCATAGTAAATACAACACAGTTTCTGCCCGCATGGAGCTTGCATTCTGGGGTGGGGGGTGATGGGATGACTTGCAAATAGATGAGTGAATGTGTGTGTGTGTGTGTGTGTGTGTGTGTGTGTGTGTGTGTGTAGTAATACTTTACAAATAGACAAGTGAATATATACTATGTCAGTTGGCAGTATGGGGGCTAAGGAATGCTGGGGAGGGGATGACTTCATAGGATGGGCAGGGAAAGCCTTACTAATAGGGCATCTGCATGACTCAGTCGGTTGAGCGAGAAGCTCTTGAATTCAGCTCAGGTCATGATCCAAGGGTCATGGGCTAAAGCTCCATGCTGAGCATGGAGCCTGCTTAAGATTCTCTTTCTCTCTTCCTCTGCCCCACTTCCCACACATGCTCTCTCTCTCTCTTTCTCTCTCTCTCCCCCTCTCTCTAAAAAAAAAAGAGATGATTTTTGAGCCGTGACATCAAACAAAGGCATGAGCTATGTAGATAGCTGGGAAGAACACACTCTTGCAACAAGGCACATCAATGGCATTAGCCCTGATTTGAGAATGTACTTGGTGTGTTCAAGAAGCAACAGGAAAGCCAATGTGACAAGAGTACAGTGGTAGTAGATGTGACCAAAGAGGTGGTGGCCAGGTCTAGATTACAAAGGTATTTAGATACCAGGATGAAGACTTTGACTTTAAGTGAGATGAGAATTCATTGGAAGATTTGGAGCACAATCTGACCTGTTTTTTTTTTTTAAAGGATTACTCTAGCTGCTATGATGAAACAATGGTGGTGAATGATGGGTATATTTAGATGGTACAGCTTAAGGAGTTTTCTCATTGAGTGGAAGCAGAATGTGAGTGGAAGAAAGAAGTCAAGGATACTCCAAGAGTTTCTTTTTAAAGTTTATTTTTTCTTGAGAGAGAGAGAGAGAGAGGTGAGGGGAGTGAGTGCACACAAGTGGGGGAGGGGCGGGGGGGAGTGAGAGCACACAAGTGGGGGAGGGGCAGAGAGAGAGGGAGACACAAAATCTAAAGCAGGTTCCAGCATCCAAGCTGTCATCACAGAGCCTGACGTGGGGCTCGAACCAATGAACCATGAGATCATTACCTGAGCTGAAGTCGGGTGCTTAACTGACTGAGCCACCCAGGAGCCCCAAAGATGCTCCAAGAGTTTTGGTTTATGCAACTAGTAAGATGGAGTTTCACTTTAGTGAGATGGCGACAGCTACGTAAAGGCCTGTTTTGGAGGGAAAATAGGAGTTTAATCTTGGAAATGTTAAATTAGAGATGTCTATTTGATACCCGAGTGGAAATATTGAGTGGGTAGTCAGATGAATGATTCTGAAATTCAAAAGAGAGGTCTGGACTGGTGATGCAAAGGTGGGAATTATCAACATCTGCATGGCATTTCAAGCCAGGAGGTTGGATGAGATCATCAAGAGAGTAAAAGTAGATAGAGGAGAGGCCCAAAGATGGAGCCTGGGCAGTTGCCAGCAATGTTGAGGAGCCAGCAAATGAAACTAGGAAAGGGTGGTGGGTGAATTAGGAAGAGAATGAAGAGAAATGGTGACCTGGAATTTAAGAAACTACTTCTAGAAAGAAGTGATCATCTTTGTCAAATGTTGCTGATATGCCAAGAAATTTGAAGCCTGCGGATTAACCATTAGATTTAGCAGTAGAGAGGTTACTGGTGCCCTGGACTGGAGCTGTTTTGGTGGAGAGGTGGAGGTGACCACTGCATGGGGTGGATTTCAGTGAGAGTAAGACAAGAGGAAACAGCAAGAGTGTTGACTCTTTTAAGGAATTTTGCTGTAAAGGGAAAAAGAGAAAGGGAGGCTTAGATGAAGGAGAGCATGAGCTCAAAGGAGGCTGCTTTTAGAGATATCTAGTGGTAATAGAGCGTGTGTGAGGGCTGCTGAGAATGATCCAGAGACTGGGAAAAGTTGGTAAGGCAGGAGAGAAAAGAGACATCTGGAAGGACATCCTTGAGTTGGGGAGTGAGGATGCCATCCAGGGCACAAGTGGAGATTGTCTGTCCTCATCTGAGAGTGACGGCATAGCCTGCAGGACTGACCCATGGATAGGTGGGAGTCTGTGATGGTAGGTGTGGATAAGCCCTTCTGACTGCTTCTGTTTTCTCAGTGAAATCGGAAGCAAGGTCATCTGTCTGCAATGAGGAAGGGGGAAGAGGTGTTGGAAGTTTGAGGAGATAAAAGGTAATATAATCCCCTGGGACAGTTCAAGCGCAATTAGTCTAAGGAAATGCAATTTGATTTCTAGATACCTCCAAGGCCCTTCTGCCATTTGAGGTCACAAAATAAATGCAAAACCAGATAACAAGGTTCTGTATTTCTCTCCAGCATTTTCAACAGAATATGTGTGGGTACAAATACACAAAGTGCTGAGTTTCATCCGATTCAGTCTTTCAGAAAAATGTGATTATGTTTATTGATAGTGCTATCTAAAAGCTGGCCCAAGAGGGAAGGGAAAGCATGAGGTGGGTAAGAGGCACTGGAAGGATGATAGGATCAAAAAAGTAGAAAAAGAGTACTGTATTATGTTTTGAAACACTGCATTCTTTTTTATAAATCCATTGTATTTCCAATGCATGATGGAAATTAAAAAAAAAGATGCAATCTAGTGCCCCAATGGCCAAGGGAGCAGCAGGCTTGGCTGCAATAATAGAACTGGTGATCAGTGGAGTGTCTGGTCAGAGGGACAGAGGCTGCTAATAAGGAGAGGGCAGCTGGCCTTCTAGAACCAGGATCTGTCCAGTCCAGGAAAAGTACACTGGAAAGAATGGAGGACAGTGAGCCATGGGGAAACACCACTCTGAGAAAGGAGCAGGGGAGTAGTGCTGTGTTCTAGACAGAAGTGCAGAGGAAGGATGACATGGAATCCTGATGGTTCCTCCCGAGTGGTCAGGTCTGGATATGGGGGCGAGAGTTGTCTGTGGAATCTAAGAGACAGCAGAGGCAGCCCAGGAGAAAGGGGCTCTCAGCTTCAGACACTCTCCCCGTCATGGTCTGCACTGGCTCAGGCCTTGGGTAGGATGGAGCCCAAGAGTGGGGGCACTGATGGATCCAGCTATGGAATCTGGGAAAGGCAGGGGCAGAGGAAGCCAGGAAGGGTTGACGAGAAACAGCTGCTCTCTTTCCCCAGCACAGATGGAAGGCCTAAATACCAGCACACCATTCATATCATCCATGGCCAAGTCCACATTTATTTCATCATTGCCCCATTGTCCATATTTAACATAAATCGAGACACTGTAAAGAGGAACCACAGGTCCTTCTCTTGGCCTCACTGACGTTATTCTTGCCTGGGGCAGATGTGTGTGGTGGGTTAGTGTCATGAGATGGTGACTCTGCAGGGTTTGAGTCCTCATTCAAATCCAGCAGCGTCACAGCCTTGTCACAAGAGCTTCCCGTGTTTGAGTCTCCTCATCCTTGATAGGGAAATGGCATTACCTGTTGTCTCAGTAGCCCGAGATAAGAGATACGAAAGTGCTTGCAAAAGTGTGGTGTGAGGCACAGCTGGGAAGTTTCATGGTAGGTTGGGAAACAGAGGCCCAGGCCTTGCAAAATGAAGTGAGGTCAGCACAGACTAAGCAGACCAAATCAAATCTTTGATGGTTGAGTGATTTTTTAAAATGATTGCAGGTCTGCACAATTTAACAGGACTGCCCATAGTGGCTGAAAACATTTTTCAGAGCGGATCAGATAAAGCCAAGTTAGAAATTGGTCGTCACTGTAAATCAAGTGGTAGACTATCAATGACCCAGATTTCCCCAGAAGTTTTCCCACAGGAAGTGAAAGAAAAACCACTGTATGGCTGCCAAGCCTTGATTTGTTGAGAGCAAAGAGATCGGCACAGCATTAAAAGATTGCTGGTCTCTCAGTTTGCCCTCGTGAATTGGGGTCCACTTAATTCAGAACCCAGTGAGATGTGTAAATCACACCTGTAGAATAAATGGTCAGATTCCAACCCCAGTTGCCAGCAATCTATAACAGCCTCTGGCTGCATTGTTCTTCTGTTAGCTTAGCTAACGGAATGCTTGGGTCATTGCTGAAGCCACTGCTTTTCAATGCCTCACACTGTGAGGTCAGGATTTTTCCCTTTTTCTGCCTTCCCTTAAATAAGGTAGGGATGGGAAATGGTATAAAAAGAGGGGTTGTAAGGGGGCACCTGGGTGGCTCAGTCGGTTAAAAGAGGGGTTGTTATAGGCCCTGAACTGGGAGGCCCAGAGAGCTGGTCATGAGACAAGGACCTGGATGGCTGCTCTCATTTGCACTGTAGGATACACAGCCATTCAGAGTGGCCCAGGGCTGTGGTAGTTAGTTCAGGGCATCCTGGACTTCCCAAGAGGCCCATAAGTCGTGGGAAGAACTTGGAGCCAAACTCTTCCCATCTGTCCTATGTTAGCCCTACAAAGCAGTGTAACATACCACACCCTGTATCCCAGTTGATAAAAGTCAGTCATACTCACTACAAGATGGTTCATGAGGTGGGGATCCTCCTTGATGATTCCCCACCTGCTCTTGTATCAACCTTATTACTCCCACATTCTGAACTCTTGGCAATGAAGCCTATTTTGACCCCCTTTAGCCCTTTGGATTTGTGTGTCTACTATGATTGGGCTGGCTCCCTCTCTGGCTCTCATAACCTGAGGTGGGGGAGGAGTTTAGAGTGTCCTTGGTGACAACACAGAGCTCCCAGGTCCACATCAGGACATAGTGTGTGAGCATAGTTCACACAAAAATCAGCACATGGTGCATGCTTGTACTGCCACCTAAAATCTGCACAGATCCATTGTATGGCTTATGCTGTATGCACATGAAGTGTAAACACATATGTATTTAAATGTATTCTTGACATACAAGTGTCAATGATGGACTTTTCAAGTGAAGAAAAATCTAGAAACATTGAAGTACAGGCCTAGAAGCCCTATGTGAGTGATTGTGGGAGGATTCTAAGGCTCTGGATGCCATATCTCAAGAACTTCATAGCAGCCGGATGTAAAGATGCAATATTTGGCTCTAGGAAGAAATGAGCTGTCCCTGGAAGAATTCATTCATTCTCATCATTTACTCATCTGCAGAGTATGGATTGGTGGCCCACTGGGTGCTAGGGATTCAAGGACAGCCCTGTGGAATAGATGGACTGTGCATGTTCAAAAAGAGAGGAGCATGTGCTCTTATCCATGGTCACAAATTAGTAAGTGGCAGGGCTAGATTAGAACACGTGTCTATCTGACATTAAGACTCTTCTATCAACCATTAAACTGCATAACTTCACAAGCATTTCCCCATAACTAGATGGAAAGGTATGATTGAGGATTGGTAAGAGACGATGATAGAAAGGTGGATCAAGTTTTTGCTAGGTAAAGGGTTTGGATTTTATCCTGTGGGCAATGGGAAGCTCTCAGGGAGTGATATAATTGGGTATGCACTTTTGAAAGAGTATTCCAGTGAAGTACACAGAGTAATTTGAATTGGGAGACGGGAGGGGGGGGGGCAGACAGAAAGACCACTGAGAGGTGGTTTCAGTGATCCAGTGATGAACTAGTGAAAGCCTGAAGTAGGAGAGTAGCCGTGGAGATGGTGAAGAAGGCTGGATGTGATAGTTATGGGGTTGAATTGCCAGACCTTGGAATGATTGAATAAGCTGGAAGAGGTATGGAGAGATACAGGTGCTAGACAGCTGTCTAGCAAAGGTAAGTGGATGGGTTGTTGGTGCTACTCATCAGGGTAGGGAGCACAGGGAGGGGAAGATATTTGGGGGAATAGTGATGAGTTTAGTTTGAACGTGTTAAGATCATGATACCTTTGGGACATACATGTGAGATGCCTAGGAGAACATTCCGGTGTAGAACTCAGGAAGGAGATCTCCTGCAGGGACTTTGAAGACCTGCATGTAATCGTAACTGCAGCTGCGGGAGTGATTGAAGCTACCCAGGCAGAGAATGTATGATGTGAAGTCAACCTGATGACTCACATTTAAGGGATAAAGGTGGCCAGGGAATCAGGGTAGGCAGGAGGGTGGTGAGCAGGATGAAAGAAGGACTTTGCAAGAAGGAGGGAGTGATGCATAAGGCTGAAGGCTGATAGGTGGTAACACAATTTCTGGAAGTAACGTGATTGAACAGACCCACTGGAAGTTCACTGGTGGTCCTGACAGAAGGGAAAGGCTGGAGCGGTAGGATGTGGAGCTGGGCCAAGAGGAAGTGAATGAAAGGAATACTGAATGAAGCCTTTCTCTGCCAGAGTGGTGGGGTTGTAGAAAAAAAAGGAAAGGAGTGAGAGTTTGGCCAGGAAGGATGTCAGGGTTAGATGGATTGTTTTTTGTGTTTTTTTTTTAAAGGACAGGAAGTCAAAATTTGGAGATGAAAGAGCAAGTTGACGATAGAGAAAGAGGTGAATGCTGCAGGTGAGTGAAAGGAGTATTGATGGCACAGGATCTCTGAGAGTCATGAAATGATGGAATTCAAGGCACTGGTGATTAGCTTTTTATGTATAAACAGGAAAAAAAAACCCAAAAAACCAACAACCCACATTGAGTTCCTATACAAGCTAAACATAGGCTTGTTCCAGGGAGGAAGTATCTGCTACTGACGCTAGAGAATTGACAAAGTGCAGGTACAAAGATTGCTGGACAGTGTTGAGAGCCCACCTGAGGCTGAAGACCACAGCTGGGTGGTAGCATTCTCCTGCATGCTGTTCTGATCTTCTCCAGCATGCCGTGGCACCCTACATGGGTGTTTTATCTTGGGAAATCAGTCACCCCTGACTTGGAATTCTTCTGGGTGGATATAGATCGAGGTTATTGGAGAGGAAATTGTCAATGGACTGTGGGAATAACGGTTGGATGACTCATGCGCACAGACACTGAGGTCACCCAGCACAACAGTGGGATTTGATATGGATACCGGGATCCAAGGAATGAAGTCATCAGTAGAGATGAAGAGGGTGACCAGAAGAACACTTGGTGACAGAGATGATAGGATGATAGGGTGGAACAAGGGAACAAGTGAGACTTTTTCCAGGAGGGCAGAGGAGTCACGGTCTAGAGGCAACATTAAGAAGTAAAAAAAAATTGCCAAACCCACTTCCTGATCCTGGTACAGTCTGGTTGAAAGGAAGCCCTATTTTTAAAACTATTTTGTACTGTTCACTGAATCTGAAGCTGAACGGATGGCTACCAGTTTGCCTGGAGGTGGTACCAAACCTTAAAAAAAAAAAAAAAAAAAAAGAAAGAAAAGAAAGAAAGAAGGCTGTAGGAAGTAGCCCATTCTCAGCTTTATTCACCCAGATTTATTCACCTCTACTGAATTTTCCAAATCAGTAAGTCCATATTTTAAGGAATAAGTCTTAGGCATAAAAAATGGTAGGAGTCAAATGACATGCACCATAACACTTCTTTTAATCAATCAAACTATTCTCATAAATCTCTGGTTAAAATTTAGACTGCAGTGGACACTCAAAACATGAAAACATTCCAGTTGGCCCTTTTGTGGCTGTTTGACTGACACTTGGGCACAGTTCCTGGCCTTTTGGTCTGATCTGAGGCCAATTTTGATCTAGGAATAGCCCACGTGCACCCAAGGTGTCTTGTTATCTTTACCACACCTTGGCATCTGAACCTGCCTGTTATGCTAAGAATGATCAGACGGGAGAAATGTAAATACCTCTGAGTCACAGAGGTGGCAAATTTAATCTAAAAAATTATCTCAGACCTTGATATTTAAAGGGTTCATAGCCTTGGTACTCAGATTTTTTTTTTAATCTGAAAAACAAAAGCAAAAAACAAACACTGGGGTGCAAGTAGATGGTATAGGCTTGTGTACATTTGCAGTAGAAATGAGATCCTTTGGTGAGCTGTGCAGTGCATAAGGGTTGAAAAATGGAATCCAAAAAGTTGGCTGCCTCAACCCACAGGGGTGCTCAGAACTCCTTACCATCATAGTGGTGACCACTGAAAGTTTTGTGACTTGACTTACAGTGAGGAAGGTAGCACAGCTGTACACCAGCTGTATTTCATTTATGCTTGGAAACAGGGCCCTTTTGTCTGTTCCAAATGTTCTTGGCCCCCTCCCTCAATTTCATGGAGTTTGGTTGTTAGTGGATAAGTAGTTGTTGAAATATAGGTTCACTCTTGCTGAGCCTGCCACTCACCAGGACTTCTGGGGACCTTTGGGTATTGAATTTAAGACAGTGAATCCTGTTTATGATATGTGGCAAGGTAAAGAAGTCATTCAGTGGATTGCCCGTATGTTCATCGTGGCTCCATTCATAGAAATGCATGGATTCCTGAAGTTAAGGGCTCACTTCCCAGTTGTCTGGGAACATAAAAGGATGTAGCGCCGCCTAGTGGAGGCGATTTGTTGGCATGTGTTCTGCCTCGCCTGTTTTTTGTTTTTTGGGTTTTTTTTTGAATGAAGCAAGATGTTTTAACAAATGAGCTAGAGAATGCATTTATGAAATGTGGGTAGCAGTAGGACAAAAAGGTACAAATAAGCCCTTCCAAAGTTTTAATTTACTACGCAATCTTTTAATGGTGAACACAATGATTTTGAAACATGGCATCTTATAACTACAGGGGCTTTGGGGTTAATAATATGGAAAGGTTCAGGATTAAAGGTAAAGGCTAAGGTTGCGGTTACTTCTGAGTGAAGGGAGCGGGGTTGAAATTGGGATGGGACACATGGAGAGGCTTCTGGAAGTGGCTGACAAGTTCCATTTATTTTAACTGGGTGGTAGTCATAAGGGTGTTTGCCTCATAAGAACTCATTTAGCTAAACATTGATTTTATGGTGTTTTTTGTGCCTGTATTTAATTTTTTTTTAAAAAAGGTAAAGAATATGGAAAGTTTTGACCAACACACTACCACCTAAATGTATAACCCTTTTAAGAGAAACCTAAAAAATCCTATGGGCTGTATGGTTTTGACGCTTTATTTCATCATACTTTCAAAATAAGTCTTAGGTACTGATGAATACCTGCCTTGACAGGCTTGGTGGCATCATTCAAACTTAATAAGTTGTTTCCCTCCTTAGGTGTATGATGCTTTTGAGTACACTGTGTATTTTTGTCCTGTTGTGTATTTCAATATGAGCTTTCATATTCTGCATGACACAAATTTTCCCCTCCTCAGCTGCTCAGAGAAGTCCAAATTCAGTTATGCCCTTAGAACATCGGATTGCCATGGAAATGGCCATTTAGGTTCTAAGTTCATTTTTGTAACCAGCCAGAGAAAGAGAAACTAAGAATTACTTAGGAAAGCACCCCACCCATTAGAAAAATCCTTTGCAGAGTCCCAAATTCAGAGAAATTGCATTTTGTTTTAGAAGTGAGACATGAGCACGCCAGTGAGAGTGGCTAAAATGAACAAATCAGGAGACTATAGATGCTGGAGAGGATGTGGAGAAACGGGAACCCTCTTGCACTCTTGGTGGGAATGCAAACTGGTGCAGCTGCTCTGGAAAACGGTGTGGAGGTTCCTCAAAAAATTAAAAATAGATCTACTCTATGACCCAGCAATAGCACTGCTAGGAATTTACCCAAGGGATACAGGAGTGCTGATGCATAGGGGCACTTGTACCCCAATGTTTATAGCAGCACTTTCAACAATAGCCAAATTATGGAAAGAGCCTGAATGTCCATCAACTGATGAATGGATAAAGAAATTGTAGTTTATATACACAATGGAATACTACTTGGCAATAAGAAAGAATGAAATATGGCCTTTTGTAGCAACGTGGATGGAACTGGAGAGTGTTACGCTAAGTGAAATAAGTCATACAGAAAAAGACAGATACCATATGGTTTCACTCTTATGTGGATCCTGAGAAACTTAACAGAAGACCATGGGGGAGGGGAAGGAAAAAAAGGTTGGAGAGGGAGGGAGCCAAACCATAAGAGACTCTTAAAAACTGAGAACAAACTAAGGGTTGATGGGGGGTGGGAGGGAGGGGAAAGTGGGTGATGGGCATTGAGGAGGGCATCTGTTGGGATGAGCACTGGGTGTTGTATGGAAACCAATTTGACAATAAATTTCATATTTTAAAAAAAAGAAAAAAAAGAAGTGAGACATGAGCAGGTGCACTAGTAATGCTGAAATATTTGACTGCTTTCCCTGACAGAGCATTTTACAAGGGAAATTATTTCCAAGTGATATAAGTGATGGCAAATCAACACGGGATTGTTATGTTAAATCCAACATAGTTTAATTCTGAGTTACTCAGTCGTAACTAGATTTCTTCAGGACATTATGTGTTTAAAAATTTACCTTAAAGAAAATCTCAGAAGAAGCTTTCCTAGAACCCAGATGAGGGAGGAGAAAAAAGCAATGAAGTTGAAAGGCCCGAATTGCTTCCAGAAGCACTTGCCAAGTTTCCATAATGTCTCATCAGATGTTTGTGGGGGAGGGACGCTTGGGAAAAGCAAGGACTCTTTTCTAGGTTCTCAGGGTAGGAAGTGAGATTTTGATCTGGTCCTTCTGGTCTTGTATCCCCATTCATGTCTCTTCCCTTATCCTGGACAGATCTGGCCCCCTCAATAGATAGGCTATCATGAGAACTCACATTCCAGGGACATCTCTTCTACCACATCACAGAACTGCACCAACCTCCTACTGGTTTGGATGTACACACACATGCTCAAGCGAAGACTGAATTTATACATGTGTGTGTTATGTACTTTCGGCTGGTGGTTTTGTGTGTGTTCCTTTTTTCATTCTTTTTTTAGTGTTTATTTGTTTTTGAGACAGAGACAGAGTATGAGTGGGGGAGGGGCAGAGAGAGAGGGAGATACAGAATCCAAAGCAGGCTGCAGGCTCTGAGCTGTCAGCACAGAGCTCAACGTGGGGCTCGAACTCACAGACCATGAGATCATGACCTGAGCTGCAGTCAGATGCTTAATGGACTGAGCCACCCGGGTACTCCCCTTTTTTCATTCTGGATAGCACTGCATATATAGAGATTAGCCACTGAGTTGGATACACTGTCATAATTCGTTTGGCATTGTGAGGCCACTAACTGTCAGAAAACAAGCTTTTAAAAAACAGTACAATTGAAACGAGAGCATCTACCCAAATAAACATGAATTAGAAAGTTTTTTTTTAGCATTGTTTGTAATAATAAAAGACTGGGAACAATCCAATAGGACAAAAGGAAAATGGTTAAATATATGTTCACAGTATGGAACATTATGCAGCAGCTTAAATAGTAAAGGCGATCTGTGTGTACTGACATGAGAGAAAGTCCGTATACATGCACACACCTTCCGTAAATACATAAAGAAGGGGCTAGGAATTTCAGAGAGGGTGGAGAAAAGGGACTCTGGTCTTTCCTATATTGTTAGGATTTTTAAATATCAAAATTGTGTTCATGTATTACTAGTGTTCATTAAAAATTTAGCCAAACTTAAACATCTTTGGAATTGACTTTTTAAAAGTTATCTTACACCACCTGGGGGTAAACATATCAATGTAGTTGATGTTGTGAGGGTAACCTGAAGTCTCATTGTACCTTTTAATCTAAAGACTTTTTCAAAGAGAGACTTAGGGGGTGTGTGTGTCGGTGTGTGTGTCTGGGGTGCCCTAGAGGTGGATGCCGGTGCCTCAGTCTGACATGTTAGTTGTCAGCTTAGGGCTCAGTCTTATCCCCTCCTGCCCAGTGTTAGCTCAAGCCCCCTGGGTATGGAGGGGAAATAATTACAGGCCAACCCATCTCAGTGTTTTCTGGGACCTTAAAAGCAGATGCTGTCTTACTCCAACATTTTTTTTTTGAAGATACCATCAGCCCCAGAGAGTCACTGGGAGGGACTCACCAAAGATACTGGTGATGCTAGCTGTTCTTCTGTCATTTGAACTCTGGCTTGTGGGTGGATCTTATGCCCAAGACATTGGAAATCTCAAAAGTCTCCTTCAGCTGTTGTCTTTGGGGAAAAGGAGTGGCTAGAGAAAGTGAATCCAGCCTTTTTCACGACATATACCAGTGGCTTTGTAGACCTGGGTTTCATTGCTGAAATATTCGGTTCAGGGGCCGCCACGGAAGCTGCCTGCACATTTCAATTAGAGCAGCATGCTGGAACTCATTTATTTGTTTGCTGCTTTGAGCTTGTCCAGGCTGGGCTCCCAAGGACCTCAGGAACTCCTAGATATAACATAGCATCCTGATTTTAGCCTAAGAAGTCAGTCTATGTCCATCTCCTCAACTTTCAAATTGTTTTTAAAGTACTCTCCTGTCGCCATACCAGGCATGACTAACCACTTCCAACTCCTGTCGCTGCCACTGGAGGTGGCCACCACGTGAGCTGCCAGGTGGAACCAGGCACAACCCAAAGCAGGGCCACTAGACCTCTCGGTGTGTAGACTGGGTGCTGAATAATATTCCTTGAATGGCTGAATGAACGGACATTCATATAATCTAGGGAAGTGAAAGGGCCCCCCTCCCCCACCAAACACTCTTAGTAACTGTGCTCCTAGGACCAACCTCATTTGGGAATAGCTTGGAGGTTGTTGTGTACCCGTCCATTCAACAAATATTGATTAAGCCCATACTCAGTGCCAGATACTCTGCTAAGTGGTGGGGATATAGTAGTGGAAAAGGCCATCTTGGACTTCATAATTGAACAGAAACGTCATTCTGGGATAGACATAGGGTGTTGTATAACCCCACCAAAACGGTCATGTTGCTTCTCCTGTGCTCACCGATTAGCAAAGGACTGTTGGGGCCTGCCCAAGACCTCCAGCCCTGCTTTATCTTCTTCTCCTCCCTGGATATGACTCCTCCTGAGAGGGAGCCCATTCTTCTAGGTACCTTTGTAAACCGATCTTTTCGTGTCAAAAAATAAAATGCCTCGGATTCCATTGCTTATGATAGGCATTTGGGACCAAAGGCATTTTATTTTTTTTTTTAATGAAAAAATAGTTTTTCATAAGTTAATGTTTTTTCTTCTGGACCTGGGTGCCCTTCTCTTATTCATCCCCTGCCCATGCAGCTAATCAGATTTGAAGGGTAAAATAACACCAGACTCATCATTGAGTGTTTCAAGAAAAATGTATTTGTTAGAAGCCTGGGGTTCTAAGAAATAGAGACCAGATTGAGCTAGCTCAAGGAAAAAGAGGTGGGAATTGTTATCATAAGGATGCAGGGGTGTCTCATAGAATCAGAAACAGAGATGTGACTGGGCCTGTGGAGAGCATTAAAGCTGGAAAGCAGAAATACACTGATGTCCTTTCTCTGTCTTCTCTCTGCCCATCTTCTTCATCCATCCATCTCCTCTTCCCTTTTCTCTTTCCTCTCCCCTTTTTTTCTCTGCCTCCCCCCAATATCTCTTTCTCCACCTAGCTTCCTCTGTTCTTCTGATGCATATGGTCAATCAAATATGGCAGCCTCACAGTTTCTAAGTTTACGTGTCACGAGCCCAGCCACATCACAGAGACTCCCTTCATATCAGGTGTGGCCAGGAGCCAGAGTCATGTTGTTGCAAAATGCTCTTGTAAGTCACTCGTCTGGATGTGAGTTAGCTTCTAGACCAGGCGCACAGATATGCCCGATGGTATCTAGTATGCCTGAGTCTACACACACAGAAACACGTCTAGACCATATGCCAAAATTCCTTTCATGATTGTTATACATTTAATAAGAGGTAGTCAGATGAGTCCTGCTTTGAACCCATGTGAGAGGATATGATTCTGACTTAAGCTGCAGAATTCCCAAGGTTCTTGTGATGTTCTGGGAACAGCCCTAGGTTCCAGTCATGAGCCAGAATACTTGGGTTCCAGTCACGGATCCACCATGAAATAACTCAAGGATCTTGGACAAGTCCTTGTCCTGGCTGAACCTTCAGAGAAGTAGAATGAGCCTTTAATGATATGCTAAGCATTGAACAGATTTTTTAAAAAAAAACCCTGAAGTTAGGAGATTTGGGGCGGGATTTGAACTGGACCACTTATTTAAACACAGAACGCCAGGATTTGTGTTTTCCTCGGCATCTACATTTGTTTGTTTCTTGATTTGTTTTGTTGTGGCAACCTAACAGGCTATCTCCTAATTAATAAGGAGATACACTGCATACATTCCCATTTTCCAAATGTGACAGACCAAAATGCTTTCTATTCCTATTCTGTGAGTTTATATGCCAGGTATGGAGTAGCCATGTGTATCTCTTCAGGACCCATCCATGCATGAAACTCCTTGAATCAGCACAGTATTGTACAACCTAGTTTTGTTTTGCTCATCAAATGTCAGTCAATGATTTATTGACAACCCAAACAAGTGGCCCGTCCGTGTGAGTTCGTGATGATTTGTGATTGATAGCACACTCTCCTGCCTAGTTTCTACCTCATTTCCAGTGGGCTCTATGATAGAAACGTGATAGAGGTATAAATAAGTCTGTTGGGGTGCAGCTGTACCATGAGCCAGAGACTTTTATTTGATGTTTACCATTATTTCACAAAAAGGGTATTCATTTCATAAAGAAAGTGAGCTCACACAGAGAAATTGCACTTTGGGTTTCTTCAGAGATGGCAAGTGTTGTGACATTGAGTTCATAGGTTCATGTTTTCTGATCCCATGGAAAGAATAATATCAGTTACGTGAATGTAACAATGGAAGGGGGTAGAGTGAGTCTTCAGAAACAGATTTAAAATGGGGCACCTGGGTGGCTCAGTCAGTTAAGCATCTGACTTTGGTTCAGGTCATGATGTCACAGTTCATGAGTTAGAGGCCTTCGTGGGGTGAGCTCCAGCCCCGCTTTGGGTGGGCCCCACTTCTCTCTCTCTCCCTCTCTCTCTGCCCCTTAGGGGATTCTCTCTCTGCCCCATGCTCATTTGTACTCTCTCTTTGAAAGAAAGAAAGAAAGAAAGAAAGAAAGAAAGAAAGAACGGAAGGAAGGAAGGAAGGAAGGAAGGAAGGAAGGAAGGAAGGAAGGAAGGAAGTGAGCTAAAATAAGTTCAATTTATTGTTATTAGAAAATGGAGCTTGAAAGAGTCCTCCTGAAAGGTGGTGATGCGGCATGTGGTGTACAGGTTTTTCTGTGAATGGATCCTTTGATTCCAGTTTATCAGCTGAGGTGGAAGAAATATGATTTGTTTTATAATGCTTTAGTTATTGACTTCGTAGGAGTTTGCTTTCTGCTTCAGCTCTGTTCAGAGCCACTAAATAACATACAGAGGAAATACTGCTTACTTATTTAAATACTTTTTTTTTTTTTAAAGTGAAAATTCCCTGTGGTTACACTTAGTTATTTATGTAGGCTCTGTTCTCTCCCTGGATGCCCACCTCACTTCTCCATTGGTCTGGGGAGCACATAGCCTGTTGCATCACTCTCTCCTATGAAGCCCTACGGCCCTCCTCTCCCAAGGAGCCATCCCTTGCATTGCACCCAGGTGTGTCTTGTTATATCCATAGCACTTAGTGCATCCATTGCCTCTTCACCTGCTTTCCTCTATTAGATTGTGAGCACCTCGAGAGCTAGGAGAGTGACCTATTTATCTTGGTTTCCCCAGTACCCTGGAGCAAAGAGCACAGCATGTTGTAGGTTCTTGTGGCAAATGCAATTCAAGTCATCTTGGGGCTGCCCTGCTCCCTCTGGAGAGACGATAAAAACTCAGGTTTCTAAGTTCTCTGCCTGCCACAAAATTCCGGGCTGAAAAATATGGAGTGTCCCTTCCAGCGCACGAAAAAAGTCTTCCATTTCACAGTTTCAGGACTGAGATAACCAGTTTGGCTTGATAATCCTGTCCACTAATTAAAACCAATCCATTAGTCAATTATTAATTTTAAGAAAAGAGCCAATGCAAAATAAACCTTGATTTATAATTCAATCATGTAAAAAGTTGACGAGTTAAATTAGGCAAACAAAAAACTGGAAGAAAGACAACATTGAAAGGAGAAATAATGACCTATTTGCACTGTGTGAGTGATTCTTCACGAGCATATGTTCCGGTGGGGACGGAGTGGGAGACTGATGAATTTACTGAAATCTCTACTGGCATCTGGTTATGATTTTAGTGTTTAAAGGTTCAGTTGTTTTTCATGCCTCATGGCCCCTAAGCACAAGCCAGACTTCTTTATCTGGTGGTCAAAGACGCCAGGCTCTAGGTCACAGAAGGAGAAAGAAAGAGGTGACCGCATCAGACTCCATGGGAGACTCTGTGTTGGTGGCTTTATGGACATTTTAAGGGATTCAATGGGCAGTTTTGGTGACAGATGATTTTTATCTTACACACTGACTAGAAACTGAGTGTGACTTTCTTGGAGACACAAAATTTTTAGTGCAGATAGACTTCAGGGTTGGCAGGCTTAGTGAACATGTCCTGTATTACAGTGGGGCTGAAGGGAGGGCAGGGGAGGGCCTGGTCAGCTCACCAACCCCAGAGGTGGTGCTGATGTTTGATCAACAAAACACATCTAAGCCTAGGATTCTGACCTTGGTCCAGCTGCCAGCTGGGATTGAGTAAAGGCTTTTCAAGCCTGCCTTCCCTACTTCAGTTAATGGGGGTGGGGGGTGGGGAAAGAGAGAACTGTTAAGAAAAAGGAAACAACAGCATCAGCCAAGCAGTGGTTGCATTCACTGAAGAGAATAGAGTGTGTTTATTTAATTTGAACTGAAAACTCCCAGCCAACAGTTTTAAAGCTGGCTTGGAATAACAGAATGGCCTTGGGGGAGAGGGAGAGTGAAGGGGATGCTTGGTTTTTAGTGTCTGCTCTACGTTGTGTGCTGTGTTTAATACTTGTGACAGTCTTCAGTGGAAGGAACAATTCTCTCCATTTTACCCATGATGCGCCTGAAGCTCATGGTCTGTGGAAGGAAGGTCACACGGTCAGCACTGACAGAGTCTAGACCAGAACCCAGGCCTGTTTCTCTTCAGAGTCTATAGCTTTCACACTGCAGACTCTTAAAATTGGCAAAGGTTGAGGGGTGCATGGGTGGCTCAGTCGGTTAAGCGTCCAACGCTTGATCTCATGGTTTGCGTGTTCGAGCCCTGTGCTGGGCTTCACATTGATAGTGCGGAGCCTGCTTAGGATTCTCTCTCTCTCCCTCTCTCTCTCTCTCAAAATAAATAAATAAACTTAAAAAAAATTAGCAAAGGTTGAAGGCCAGATGGAGACCCGGCATGCTACCTCAGAGGTAGTCTGAATGTCAGGTTCGGGGGTTATGTGTCAGGAGAATGGGCAGATTATGACTCTTTGGGTGCCCAGAGCCTTGGAGGACAAAACCTGCTGTTGGAATCAGGAGCTGTTCAGTTGGAGGTGAGGTGTTCAGTAGGGGGTTCCCAGGCCATCTTTTCCTTCTTGTGGACAGCTGTAACTGCCCCCTCATGCAGAGGAGTGCTTGAGCCCGCGTGCACATGTGTATGTACACACTTACATATGAGGCATTGTGTTTTCTCCCTTGTAAGGGCTCCTCTCCCTGTCCCCTCCCACCCATAGCAACGTGTGCCTCTCTGTGGCTGAACTTTGCCTTGTATTAGGGCACTGGCATGTAGGAACTCTTCACCCAGGCCCCAGAGAGTGTCCCTCTTTCATCTTGAAGCCCCCGTGGTTCCTAGCACAAGGGTGATGAAGCTGCCTGTTGGTGTGGGGTGATTTTTGGCAAGTAGCATAGGTGACCACCTAACACTCTTGTGCTACCATCTGACCCATTGTGTGGACGCATGTGAAGTGAAACTGGACAACTTGTAAAAATCACAATAAGAGGGGCACCTGGGTGGCTCAGTCGGTTGAGCGTCCAACCTCAGCTCAGGTCACGATCTCAAGGTTCGTGAGTTCGAGCCCCAACAATGGGCTCGCTGCTGTCAAGCCTGTCGGTGCAGAGCCCCTGCTTTGGATCGTCTGTCCCCCTCTCTCTTCCCCTCCCCTGCTTGCGCTCTCCCAAAAATAAGTAACTTTTTTTTTTTAATCACAATAAGAACATTCCTAGCACAGTCAGAAACTTCTGGGAGTTGTTTACAGACCTTTAGACAATGGTCTCCTTTCTGGACTTACCCCAAAGTGACAGACGTGGTTAAAGGTACAGAGTAAAATCTAAAATTATGCAAGCCCTCTTAGTTGTTTATAACCGATACACCCAGCATTTCTTGATGATCATTGGAAAATATTGAGGTTTGCAGTGCTTAAAATAATCAGTGCATCCCTCTAATGAGCCACCTGTCTAAGTCAGTATGGAACTCTGTCTTTTTTGATTGCGGAACTAGTATTTTTTCATCTTGCTAGAGAAAATGATCTAAAAACTCCTTGTTTTGGGTGACTTGAACTGTCAATTAAATTTTAAAAGCCAATTATTTTCAAGCAGTAGAGCCTTACAGATTCTAAAGTCGCACACTGGAAGCCAACCAAGCATCCAAAGTGTAAAGATTTCCTTTTTGGGGGAACACTCACGGATTCTTCCTGTTTCATTCCAATTCCAGTGCCCCACTCCCACCCACAGACAGGGACACGAGGGAAAGCTCACTAATTGGTTGAACAGGTGTAAAGGATTTAGTGCATGAAGAAGCAAGACCCTGGCTTTTCATGGGGACAAGCGCAGAGCATGCCTGTGTGGGGCAGTTTTGGCTACACTGAAGTTTCTGGAAGGGCTCCGGGCTTGAGGTTTGGCGAGTCTCGCTGGCTGAGTTCAAATCCCACACAGTTCAGTCACTAGCTAGTATGTAAACATGGCCAATTACTTAATGTTTCAAACCCTTGGTTTTACTCTCTGTGAAATAGTATTATGGTAGCCATACTTACTAACTTTTTTATTTTTTTTAAGTTTATTTATTTTTGAGAGAAGAGGAGTGGGTGGGAGGAGAGAGAAGGAGACACAGAATCACAGTGCCCAGCTCACACCTGATGCTTATTTGATGTCAATTATTAGCTCTTTGGAGCTTTGTTACTTCAGTCTCAGGGGCTGCATTAATCCTTCTTTCCTGCCAAACAGTAATCTGAACCCATTTTGCCATTTTCAAAAGAAATGTTATTTTTAAGTTAAGAAAAATGAACCTAGAAATCCAATATCTGATTTAGCTTTCATACCTTAACAGAGTAACCCGGATACCTTAAAAGAGTTTCATGAAAGGGGCGCCTGGGTGGCTCAAGTCAGTTAAGTGACCGACTCTTGATTTCAGCTCAGGTCATGATCTCACAGTTCATGAGTTCAAGCCCCACATTGGGCTCTGTGCTGATGGTACAGAGCCTGCTTGGGAATCTCTCTCTGCCCCTTCAGAGCTCTCTCTTTCTCTTACACACTCAAAATAAATAAATAAACTTTAAAAAAGAAAGAGTTTCATGAAATACAGATTTCTCATCTAGAAAATTCATCATCAGAATGCCAGCAAAACTATTTCCTAGTCACAGATCATCTGACACAGTTTCACTGTGGTTCCCAAATGGTTAGAATTTGTTTAAAATGCATATATCTGAGGGGTGCCTGGGTGGCTCAGTTGGTTAAGCCTCTGACTCTTGATTTCCACTCAGGTCATGATCTTGTGGCTCATGAGTTCAAGGTCACTGACAGCACGGAGTCTGCTTGGTATTCTCTCTCTCCCTCTGTCTCTGCCCCTCGCCTGCTCACACACACAGACACACACACACTCTCTCTCTCTCTCCCTCTCTGAAAATAAATAAACTTAAAAAAGAAAGTTACATGTATAAAAAAAGAAATTTATGAAAAAATAAATCAAATGCATATATCTGAGCCCCATCACTAGACAGGCTGATGGGGCCTGGGAATATGCACTTAACAAGTGCCAGGCTAACTCCGATGAGGCGGTTAGCAGACAACACTTTGAGATACACTGCCCTAGGCCTTCAGGTGCCTCTCACCCCTATAGCACCTGTCTCCACAGGGCAAGTGCCCTTTGGTCTTCCTCATGATGGAGGAAGACCAACCACACCATCAAAGACAAGCTGCCTCATCTTTTAAAATTGCCTTCCCGGCCTGTATTGAGCACCTATATGTGGTAGGCACCACAGCGATCCTGGAGTTTACAAAGATGAATTTAGCATGGCATGTGCTGACATGGAGGTCACTGTCCAGCTGAGGACACCCTCAGAAAAGGGCTTCCACGTATCATAAAGGTGCTCATAAAAGATCGTGAGATCAGAGCTGGCCTGGACCACCCTGGCAACCTAAGGTCTGCTCACAGGTCGCAGTTTCTGGTCTGTGGGTTCACCTAGTTCGAAGACTGCTTGAGCATCAAGGGATGTTCCAAGAATGATTTATGCGGGGAATTATTGGTATATATGGCAGGAAAATTATTCATTGTGTGGGACTGCCCAACGTAGCAGAGGATATTTAGTGTCTGTACCCTACTTCTCTTTGAAGTAAAGATTTATATCTGCTTTTGTTAATAGTTCCAGTAATTGTTCATCGATATTGCTTATTTCATCTACAAATTATCCATTTTAAATGCCCATTTAAAATGCCTATTTTATAATGTGCCTATTCTTTAAAAAATTTTTTTATGTTTATATTTATTTCTGAGGCAGAGACAGAGCATGAGCAGGGGAGGGGCAGAGAGAGAGGGAGACACAGAATCAGAAGCAGGCTCCAGGCTCTGAGCTGTCAGCACAGAGCCCAACGTGGGGCTCGAACTCACAAACCGCAAGATCATGACCTGAGCCGAAGTCGGTCGCTCAACCGACTGAGCCACCCAGGTGCCCCCTTTTTTTTTTTAATTTTTAAAAATATAATGTGCCTATTCTATAACATACACATTAGTCCAGTGGTACACATATATTAAATCTATTATTTGTGTATATGCAGATGGTACATACTAAAAATACTTCATAGATAAAGGTGTGTGAAAAAAAATTAAAGACCACTGTGTATAATAATATATGTTCAGGACCTGGCACACAGGACGCATTCAGTAAATGTTAATTTCCATTCTCTGTCCCCCTGGACTGTAGTACTGAAGGGGGCCTTGCTGATGGAAGGAAAGGTCGGCGTGACTTCTGGAACAAGGTGCGTCTAAAGCTACCAGCTGTGCTCCCTAAGGCCTGGCCCCATCGCAGCTGCTTGTGCTGAACCAGGACAAGGCCAGCTGGGTGCCTATTAGTGCCCCTCTTCTGTCACCACTGTACAGATGTCCCAGCTCTGGCATTGAACCAGACTGAATACAGATTCGGATCTGTATTTCTTGGCCCCAGCAACCACACCCAATCTTTTGGTTGGTCATACACAAAAACTACACTTTTTTTTTTTTTTTTTTTTTTTTTTTTTTCAAATTTTGGAGTCCACTCTTCAAACTAGCTCTGGACCATTCATTTATTGGTAAATCTGAATTTGGGGTGCAACTGCTCTTCCCGTTAATAAGGGCAGATTGCAGTAGCTCACACTTGCCGAGTGGGGAGTCTGCTTAGCTGGAGCTGGCACTAAGCTAACCAGAGCTAAGCACTGTTCCAGAATGATTTACTTTTCACAGTCATCCCGTGATTAGGCTTTGCTACTAACTCCATTTTATGCGTTAGCAAGTTGAGGCTCAGAGAGGTTCAGTAGTTTTACTAAAGGAAAGTACACTGAAAGTGGAAATGAGGGTCTCAGTGTCTCAATGGCCTGAGAGTCATTTTCTCTGTTTCCAAAGCCCATTTTGTTAGGACTGGAGGAGACGTTAGCATCCTACATCTTCAAATAGAAATGGCCTACATACATTGTGGTATCCTGCATCAGATTCTGAAGAGGAGATATATATATATATATATATATATATATATATATGTCTCCACACATACTGTTTTTTGGTGCTGCCGAAGCGAGCACCATGTTAACTTGGTTTTGACAACCGCACTGTGTTATGCAAGATGCTGACATTATGGGAAGCTGGGTAGGTAAAGCTGTATGTTAACTTTCAGCAGTGTCTCTGCAACATTTTTATAAATCTAAAATTACCCCCAAGCTGAAAGTGTATTTAAAAACGGAAACACCAAGCTCCTGTGTGTATGTTTCTGGACATGCATGCTTGCACATGTGCACAGGGATGGTTGTGCACACGCTAGGCTTTTGAAATCCACCCTGTGCACTGCTGAGCACCATCCTCTCCCTGCATGCCAGGAGATTCAAGCGGTAGAGCTTCCCCACCCGCCCAGGAGTTACAAGGGCGCCAGCTGGAGGGAAGCCTGCAAAACTCACACATGATATGCCCTGTTGCTGCCCTGTCACACCTCGCCTTGCTGCAGAAATCCTACATCATGGGTGGCAGTCTTGTCCCCCAGTATAAGAGTCAGGAAGGGGTGTGAGTGTGCTGGTAGGATATTGTGAAGTCAGTCATAAAGATGGAGGGTAGGGGATCAGAATGACCAATTTATATCTTTTTAAAAAAATGTTTATTTAGAGAGAGAGAGAGAGAGCAGGGGCAGAGAGAAAGGGAGAGAATCTCAAGATGAGGGGCTCGATCTCATGAACCATGAGATCATGACCGGAGCCGAAATAAAGAGAGATGCTTCACCGACTGAGCCACCCAGGGACCCCTGACCAATTTATATCTTAAATGCTCTTCTCAGGTAGGACCGTTTGCAGTGGCCTTCTTTTGACAAGTGCATTTGAGGATTCCTCTGTTTTTTCATCCAACTCCCGAAAGGAAGCAAAGAGCCCCTGGCAGTTCTGATCTAAAAGGCAAGCCAACTCAGCTGCTGGCCACAGACTTTTGCTTTGTTTCTTAACATGTGTTGTGTTGATGCTCCGAGAATATTTTGATTGTCATTCAGCTAATGGCTGTCTCCCGGGCAGCAGTGTAGGACTGGAATGAAGACAGTTTGCAATTTAGGCGAGAGCAATCGCTTCCCCAGATGGCTGTGAGGCAGCCATAAAAAGTGCTTGATTTGCTAAAAATTGCTCGATTGACCAGATTCAGGGATTTTCAGGGTTTCTGGGTTAGACTGTGTTCATTTGGTACTGCTGCTCAGTGTAATTGCTAGAGGCCCCCCCATGAGCCGAGGAAATGGGTATTCAGGCTTTCCTGGGTGACTCTTACCATGCAGCCCCGGGGGGAGGAAGAAACCCCACTCCTCTGAAAGCTTTCCATGATGAGGCAGAAATACTGTGTGCTGAGAGCCCAGTAGGCTCAGCGTCCTTGCTGGAAATGGAGCTTGCCGGGTGTTTGTGCGCTCACTTGCTTGCTCATTTATTTATCACCTGCCGTGTGCCACACACCATTCTAGGCATTGAGAATATAGTGCAGGACAATCAGAAGGACCAGCCCAGCCCGGCTTGGGTGGATCAGGATGGTGACTTTGGAGTTGAGATCTGAAAAATGAGGAGGTCCTTGATTGGACAGTGGGACCACTGCCTGCTCCCCCCAGCCCAGCTCTCTGAGGCCCTGCACAGAAATTGGCAGGCTAGAGCAGCAGAGGAAGTCTTCAGGATGGGAGGACCATGTCCCCCCCAGGCTCAGGCAGCAGCCCAGAAAATCAAGGCACCCAGATTGAGGCCTGCAGGAATAGGGACCTGCCTCTAGAGGCAGCAAAGGGGCAGATTGGTGTCAAGGCTACTACACAGATCATTCTAAAAAGCCCCCGCCTCCCACCCCTGGGGGTGGACAGCCACCTTGTCCAGAGTTCAGAATCAGATGGCAAGTCTTTGGCCATTGTGGTTCTTTCTTGCCCGAATCGCACACTCCCCCCGACCCCGCCCCGACCAGTCCTGGCCAAGCTTTGTGATGTAGGATGCCGGGGTTAGAAGGGAGGAGGCCAGGCTCCTGGGTGGCTCAGTCGCTGAAGCATCTAACTCTTGATTTTGGCCCAGGTCATCATCTCATGATTTAGGAGATTGAACCCCACCCACATCAGGCTCCACTCTGGCAGGACAGAGCCTGCTTGGGATTCTTTCTCTTCTCTCTCTGCCCTCCCCCACTCTCTCTCAATTCAGTCGATCAGTCAACATTAAAAGAAGGAGGAGGAGGAGGAGGAGGAGGAGGAGGAGGAGGAGGAGGAGGAGGAGGAGAAGGAGGAGGAGAGAGAAGGCACCAGTCCCAACTACCCATATTTTTCCAAAGCCTTGGCTTTGGGGAAAACACAGGGAGGGCTCCGAACAGACAGACGTCAGAATGGTGCCATCCTTCCTCCCTCCCTCTATGCCCTGGGCACTCTGCCCATTGAGCCTCAGTTCCCTCCTCTGCAGAATAGGGACAATGCAGTCTTCTTGGTATCGTGAGGTTTAAAATAACATCTGATAGTTGCAGGTGCATGGAGCACTCTGTGAGAATCCCCTCCCTTCATCCTCCCTGGCTCCCTCCTTTCCTCTGGAAGTAAGGAGTACACCAATTCAAGACTCGTGAGACGTGATGCTTTTCCTTTGCCTATGACTGATCAATGTGTGCCCAGCCAGCAGCACCGCCGCTTTCAACACATACCCACAGCTTATTGCCCAGGCTGCAGTCTCCTAGTGCTTGTGTCAATAGCAGAGCTCAGGGGTGGTAGTCAGTTCTTGACGTGGTGTGGCCGAGGTCTGCAAACTACAGCCTTCGGGCCAAATGGAGCACACCCACGTCCATTTGTTTATGTATTGTCTGTAGCTGCTTTTGTGCTACAAGGGCAGAGCTGAGGAGTTGTGGCAGAGACTGGAAAGCCAAAGATATTTACTATGTGGCTTTTTGCAGAGCAAGTTGGCCAACCCTTGCATTAGATGATAGAGGTTATAGGACAGGACACAACATGGACCCCTTATAAAGAGAGGGAGAGTGATATAGGAGAGAGAGAGCAAGAGAGAGAGATCACTCAGATTTCACAAAGTCTTTTACTTCCTGAAAATGGAATGCTCAATATCTGGGTAGTAATTATGGCACTATCAGCCCCAAGCTTGAAGGCAGGAATCTTCCAAGGATCAAATGCACGGCCTGGAGCCCCAAGATCGCAGCGTGGTGTTGCTTAATAACTTCGGGAGGCAGACATCTCAAAATGAGCCTAAACATAAGGCATCTAGCTGGGGATTTGCAGAGAGATACGTTCTCTGTCAAGAAATTACTATGTGATGTCACTTAATCTTGTTTGTTTCTTCGATAGCCCCTCCCTTTTTTTTTTTTTTTTTTTTTGTAAGTTAGTTGGCTTTCACATGTCAAAAAAGCGTATAATAGTAGGGGCGCCATTTACCAAGTTTGTGATTTCCCATTCTTGTACTGTTGTTATTCCTTTTTTTTTTTTTTTTTTTTTTTAACGTTTATTTATTTTTGAGACAGGGAGAGACGGAGCATGAACAGGGGAGGGTCAGAGAGAGGGAGACACAGAATCTGAAGCAGGCTCCAGGCTCTGAGCTGTCAGCACAGAGCCCGACGCGGAGCTAGAACTCACGGACCGCGAGATCATGGCCTGAGCCGAAGTCGGCTGCTTAACCGACTGAGCCACCCAGGTGCCCCATTATTCTTTTAATTAGTTAGACCTTTATCAAATATCAGCCTGGGTTCTTCAGTCTTCCCCCTGATCAGGAATGTGCCTGAACTAAATGCTAAAATCATGGAAAGTGCTAGAACAAAGGAGAAGTGCTCATTATGTATAGGGTACCCCCAGGGAGGCTGAGCCAGCTCAGAGAGACCCATGGATCTCATGGGCCCTCAAATAGTATGGATTCCCTCTCCTGGTCTCAGGTTGTCATCAGCCCCTCAAGGAGACCATATAGAGAATCCCATGAGGCTTTGGCGGTACACATGGGATCTACTGCTTGCTACTCAAAGCTGCGGAGGACCTGCCCAGGTCACCTTTATTGCCTTTTCTCAGCACTCACCAGATGTTATTGGTGGAGGCTGCATAGAAGGAATCCGTTCTCAGGGATGATCTTTTTCCTAACTCTGGTCTTCCTCAACTTTGAAATTTAGTGTAGCATTGAGGCATTTAAATAAATTTTCAAAGCATAAAACTTGTTTACTTTTGATCAAAGCCAGATTCAATTTGACCTGCGTTTGAGGTGTTTTCTGTGGCTCTATATTCAACCCCTTGACCTCATCTGACTTGGTTTATCATCCATGTTCTGGGGTAGGAAATAGTAATCGAAACCAATTCGAGAAGTCTCACATGAGGGGAAGAGAACTCAGACAGCAGCTGGTGAGGATGATAAATACTACAAAGAAGCAGTGTTGACTCTTGAGAGACATGGGCTCAGTACAAGCTCTGCAGCCCTTATGTCAAAACCCCCATCGACCTGTGGCTGAAACCCAGATTTTGAAGAGCAAAACACGTAAGGACTTAACTGCAAAAACAGGTGAGGGGCTGACCTAGTACTGAGTCCTCTAAAAAAATTTAACCAAATAGCTTATTTGGAACCAATGAAGAGAAAGCTCAAACCAGCTTGAGCAGAAGGAACTGCTTATCAGCCCAAACCATGGGATTGTCACATGCTCAGCAGTGACTTTTTCCACCTCAGCTAACATTAAAACTACCTTCACTGCCTCCAGTGTCAGGACCAATAAGACAAAACTCACGGGAGGTGGGGCCTGGGCTTGGTACTTTTTAATGTTCTTCAGGTAATCTTAATGGTCATCTAGGGTTGCACACTGTGGGCAGAATTAAGGTCAAGATGTGGAGGCATCCATCTGGCTTGTGCATGTTCAGAACTGGATGAGACTGGAAGCCAGATGTTAGAATGAGGTCAGGGCACTACTTACATGGTATTAATAGCCAGAAATCTTGAGTCTTGCCCCAAACTATATCCATAACTCTGGAGGGTTCCCCAGGGAGAGATACGCCTGGGGGATAATGGCAAAGGAGAACAAAGTACCATTTTATTCTGTGGCAGACTTAGCATAGATCCCCACCCACCCGCCTGTCCTCTGTGCCTCTCCCATGGCCAATCTGGTTAAAGCCAGTGTGGCCGGAGTGGGAAGTGAGGAGAAAGAGAGACAAGATGAGATGCAGGAGAGCAGGAGAGAGGCAGGCAACACATCATGGATGGGCTTGCTTTGAGTTTATTCCAAGTGAAAAGGGAAGTGAGTCATTGGATGGTTTATAAGATGCCATCTTATTTAATCATTTGCTGTTTGATTCTTTTGGTGTTGCATACAGCTCTAGGTTGAAGATACTTTACAAAAATCTTTGAGCATATCAAAGATAATTTTCTCTGCATAAATTCTTTATGATAAAGTCAATCGATACTTTTGAAATGGCCTTCCAGAAAGACCATTCTTATTTATAATTCTGACAGAGATTAAAGAGAGGGTCTTTTTCCTCACACCCTCTCCAACACAGAACACATATATTTTAAAATATATTGTGGGTGTGTAGGAAGAAGAAGAGTACATTTCCTAGTGGAAAGTGGTATCTCAGTGCCTAATTTGCATTTCTCTGGTTACCAATAATGTTGAACGTTTCTCCTATATTTTGTTCTTTTTCCTGTATTTCAGTGTTCATTATCTTTATTTACAAATCATATAGTTTTGATTTGTGTAGACTTTTATTTACTAAAGGTCTTAGCCCTTTGATGTATATATTGCAAATATTTTGTCCCAGATTGGCACTTGCCTTTGAGTTGTACGTTAGTTGGTACTATAAAAACCACGTTTTTAAGTTTTATGTAATTAAGTTACATAATGAGTTTTCATACTTTGTGGTTTCTTTCTATGCTTTATGTTTTTTAAAGTCCTTTCCCCTCCTAAAATCAGATAATCACTGTATTTTCCCATGTTTTCATTTTTTACATTGCCTGAGTCCATCTAGAAATTACTTTGGTGGATGGCAAATTTTGTACTTTTGAATCTTGGAGGACAGCAACCACAGTGGAAGAAATAATCCCTCTTCCATGATAGACAAGTGATCACAGCTTAGCCACAGGATAATTCTGACATTAGCAGTGCAAGGAAAGGGGTACAAATCTGATTCCTCCTAGAAAACCAATGGAGTCATGATAGACTTCTGTTCGTAAAGTAGAAAATCATCACTTTTTTAAACCTGAAAAATGTCTTTTTAAACCTGAAAACACAGAATAATAATCTGTGCTAAAGACAGATCACACAACTGTGTTTTAAGAACAGTTTGTGGTTTATTAACAAAGTGGTAGATATTTCCTTTCATTTAAACTCCCCCTAGATCACTAAGGATGAGGCTAATAAAGGAGAAAACTGTCAAAACCCTTATTAGTTGCCTGAGTCTTATTTTCAACTCAGATTTATATCATTTACAACATAGAGAAAATGTTTTGGGGAAGGCAGGTTGGTCCTATTAAAGTGTTAAATGCTCAAACCCTTTGACTTAGCAGTGCTACCACTGCAAATTTACCCTATGGATGTAGCCACAAAAATACATTTAAGATGTATGTAGAAAAGATTCACTACAGTTCTGTTTACAACAGCAAATAAAATGCTGGGAACCCCCTAAATAATCTAGCAGCAGCTGGCCAGTAAAATAGAGTACATCTGAGCAGCAGTTATGAAGAATGACCCCATGTGCTGCTTTAGAAAAATCCCGAAGAGACATCACTAAGAAAAAAGAAAGCTAAAAAGCAGACCGTGTATGTTATAATTCCTTTTATGTAAAGATTAAAAGATCTCTATGGGTAATAGGCTGGTATACGTGTGTGTGTGTGTGTGTGTGTGTGTGTGTGTGTGTGTGTTTCCCTAGTAGGATACATAGAAAATGTAAGGAATTAAATTGATGGGGGTGCACTTCTCTGAAGTGCATTGTTTGAATGTTTTCCCCATGTACATTTATTAGTTTGTTTTAGATTACATTTTTAAATGCTATATTTATCTGGGCTATTTATAGTTCCTTCTTTGTACCTCCCTGATAGCTACAGGAAGATATAGATCTGGGAAGATGGTCACCAGATATTGACATCTAAAGAAACAATAAAAGGGCGCCTGGGTGTCTCAGTCGGTTAAGCGTCTGATTCTTGATTTCAGCTCAGGTCGTGATCTCACGGTTCGTGAGTTTGAGCCCCACATCGGGCTCTGCATTGATAGCGTGGAGCCTGCTTGGGATTCTCTCTCCCCTTCTCTCTCTGTACCTCCCCTGCTCGTGCTGTCTCTCTCTCTCTCTCTCAAAATAAGTAGAAATTTTAAAAAAGAAACAAACAAAAACGTGATTGGCAAGAGTCAGAAAACGTGCGCGCGTCTCTGTTTGGAATGGCGCTCTTTTCTTGGAGTCTGCATTCCTTTGTTGTCAGAATGTCCCACATCTTGGTCACATTCTATTTTTGTGCACACTATTTTGTCTTGTATTTCCAACAGCCACAGGTCTGTTCAGTTGCATCCCAGCCCCACTGCTGTTCCATGGGCTGCTGCTCTGAGACCTGCAAGCGGCCAGTGGGAAAACTGCTTCTTGTGAGGTCCGTTCAGTGTCCACTCTTGCTTCCTGACGAGGGACATTTCCTGCAGGCCTTGCACTTCTTCCCAAGATAGGACTGTCAATTTTGCGGATGCCTCTGCCCCTTCCCCTTCCTGACATCTAATCTTAGAAAGATGTATTCTAGAACCTAGAAGCCCCGGACTCAGCTTCTCCCCTCATGAGCCCGATGTGGTAAATTGAGAGCTTTCCCAGCTGCCGCCTCATTTTGCAACTGTCCCTCTCCGATGAAAAGTTCAGATGGGAGAGACATATTTTGCATTTGCTCTCCTTATGAAATCATTCAATCCCCTGGAAGTGTCTCCTGCAGGAATTAAAGTAAATGGATATTCTGGTTCACCAGAAATTGCTGAAGATTCTAATCCAGCCTCAGCCTACTTCTGTTTGGAATTGGGAAATGGTCACAGATTTTGTAAAAGGCCTCCGGTTTGGGGGTGGGGAGGTGGGGTGGAAAGATTTGGCATCAGGATGGTTTGCATTCTCAACATCTCCTTTGTTCTGGAAGTTTGGGGCACATGCACGTGCAAGTGGTGACAGTGTGTTCCATGTGTCTTGTGTGGCGCTCTCTCACAGTTAAGCAAATGTTCGTCGCCAAAACACATCTCTGTTCACGATAAAGTGCTCAGGAGTCAGACTGTCTGGGCTTCAACCCCTGCTTGGCCACTTCCTGGACATGACCTTGGACATGTTTATTCACTTATGCTCAGTTTTGGTGATTATCCATAAAATGGAGGATAGTAAAGGTACCTGCTTGAAAGTGCTCTGAGGATTAAATGAAAAACTGGAGGGGTCCTTAGGATAGCGCCTGGTACATAGCAAGTAGTCCACAAACGTAGTTACCATTATTGTTATTGCTGCTGTTGTCATTATTGTTTTTACCACCACCAACATCGTTATTCTTAGAGATGAATGTTGGTTCCATGAGTAGATTGCAAGTGCCTAGACAAAAGCCCAAGCCAAAAACTTCATACCACGTACAAAGGAAGCACCTTTATCTATGGAGCTCCTGCATCAAGAGATGGGCTTCGTTCCATTTTTTTATTGTACTTTACAAACACCTTAAGACAGTTATGTTTCCTTGATTCATTCTGGGTTTGAATTCCGTTTGACACTTTGTAGGCGTGTGACCTCCTCTCTTTATCTCCCTGTACCTCTGTTTTCTCCTCTGTACAATGCAGATGATGATCGTACCTAATGCAGTGGGTGGTTATGAAGGTTAAAAGTGTTAACATATATCAATCAGAACAGTGCCAGGCACATAGTAAGCACTGCTTAAATGTTTGGTAGTACGACTTTATAGATGAGGAAGGACACGTGACCATCCAGAAGTGAAGCCATCGTTCTCCTTAGAGATGAGGGAAGCTTACAACAAAGCTGGTCCAACTTGCTCATTTCACATGTGGGAAATTGGAAGCCTAGGAACAATAGACTCCTCTGAGTCACCCAGGGTTAGGGGTCGAACCTGTACCTGAAGCTGAGTCTCTTGACTCCTAGTTCAGTGCTCACGTGGCTTCACAGTGGAAATAACACCGTACTTTGAGAGTGAGGATATGGAAATTACATTCTGTGGATGAATTTAATTATGTTTTTTTCTGGCATTTGGGACTTTCTCAGAGTTCTCTATCATTATATCTATATAGAAAGTGCTCAATTCTTTTCTTCACAGTGGACTTATTATATGAGCTTTCTCATTAGAGCTGTGTCAGACCACCCTTCTTTTTGGTTTCCAGAAAGGACACTAAAGGGAGGCACACCTAGCAAAGAATTTGATGTTATTACCATTAAAGCAAAAATATAGCTATATGGTTAAATAATTATTTAAAGAGTAACACTGGGGGCAGAGCTTAAAAATAGACTTAAGATAAAATCCATATGGGCTCTAAACTATCTACAAAAGACTTTAAACTAAAACTTTCCTGTGTTGTACATTGGTCTTGGCAGTAATAAGCTAGCTGTGTTAACTGTTCAGTGTAATTAATAACAGTTTTGCATCTAAACTCTATTTAATGTTTCTTAAGAGTTGAGGTGTTAAAGTGTCCTTTCAAAAACCCATAGTGAAGTTTGAACTAATCAATGCTTCTTTCCTACTTAAAATTCTTTCTCTTTATAATTTCTGTAAAAAGCAGAAGGAAACAGGCAATTCCCTGTGTTACCAATAGATGGCAAGTTCAAGGCCAAATAATCAGTGGAATAAAAGATAATTACATAAATGGAAATGCTGGTCCAAACTAAGCAATGGGAATGAAATGGAGTTGTAGAATTTTCTGTTTGACGTGTTGATGTTGTGGGATGAATGGGTGCACGACTGAGCAAAATGGTGTGATTATAGGAAATGCAGTTCACTTGTCCTTTTGACCAAGACTTTGAGCTGACTCTGGATTCTGCTCCTTAGTTTTGTGGGATCAGAACATCGCAAAGCAACTTGGCTTTCACTCGTCTACCTAAATCCGAGTGCCAGGTTACTCATTTTACAGCTGATGGACATTGCAGGGAGCTTAATAAATATTAGCCCTCCATTCACCTAACTACTTGGGAAGCCTGAATATATAATCAGAATCATGATTAGTGACCTTCAAGTCAGAGCCAGAAGAGACAGTTTTGATATCTGGTGGCATTGGGATCAGATACCCGATCTCTAGTAGGGATGTGTCCACTAAGCAAACTCAGCATTCAAGTTAGCTGGACGGGCAGTTGGACAAAGCTGAGCAGGTACCTCCTTGATTGTTTTATACGTAATCACTGGGGTTCTCAGTTTTCAGACCGACCTGCTTCTCCTTCCTCAGATATATAAATAGCATTGGTTCTGCAGCAGCATTAAACAGGTAATTATAATTCAGCCACGACTGAGATGACAGTCTGATTCCTTAATAGAAAAAGCTCATAGGGCCCCCATTTGCAAGTTGATTTTCCATAATTTAATTCTCACAATTACTTTACTACTCAGTGTAACCCATATAAAAACTGGCACCCTGGTGATTCTGTTTCAGCAGGAAAGCACATTCAAAGAAGCACAGTGTGGAAGGAAAAGTCCAGTATCCTTACCAGAATCTTTGGGAGTGCATCCAAAAGGATCATTTTATTTTTAAAAAAAAATTTTTTTTAACGTTTATTTATTTTTGAGACAGAGAGAGACAGAGCATGAACGGGGGAGGGTAAGAGAGAGGGAGACACAGAATCTGAAACAGGCTCCAGGCTCTGAGCTGTCAGCACAGAGCCCGACGCGGGGCTCGAACCCACGGACCGCGAGATCGTGACCTGAGCCGAAGTCGGACGCTTAACCGACTGAGCCACCCAGGTGCCCCCAAAAGGATCATTTTATAAGCCACAATAAAATACATCAGGATTCTCTCTTCCTGATCTTCTGATCTTAACATCTCAGCCCCCTTTCTTTTTAAATGGATGAACTTCAAGCTCTTTGAGTTCCTTTTTCTTCACTCCTTCTCTCCTTTTCTCAATCTTGTGATTTCCCCCCATCAGCCATATCCCCTGTTCCCTTTCCAAGTGCAAGCTACTTAAAACAGTCTCGGTCTGCAGTTCAGCACTCTGCCCTCTCTCTGATTCTGCACTGCAAAGCCTATGAACCAGCTGGGCCAAAGTCACTGAAAAGCCTATGTGGGCTCAGAGGAGGAGCGCACAGTTCCCTTTAGCTCATGATGGTAGACGTCAAAGCAACATTCTCTACCCAGCAATAGCTGGAGGAAAGATTGCCACATTTAAATTTTAATATATTTTCTTTTTTTCCCCTTTCCAGAATCTTTTTCTAAATTCTGGCATATCTTGAAGGCAATAGTGCTCTGTGTAAGTAGGTCTTCTGGTTCCGTCCTGCACATGCTCCCTGGGGCTCTAAGTATCAGCCCAAGTCAAAGTGGGCCTCAGCAAAGGAAAGAAAACTCTGTATCTGTTTCTTACTGCCTTTCCTCCCCAGCCTCTTCCCCTCTCTCACTGTTTCTCACAGACTCCTCTGGGACTCCTTCCCCACCCATCAGCTTTCATCTCCCAATGCCTGGCTTGCAGCACAGGCAGAGGAGAGAAGAGGGAGTCTGCCTCTAGGTGCACAAGGGTGGACATAGGCTTCCTGATGACATCTCATGCTTTTTAGCCACACCTTTGAACAGACTGTGCTCCATTCCATGGGTGCTCCTTACTGTACTAAGAGTCTGCAGTTTCATAATGTTGCAATGCTTCCAGAAAATACTTGCCAAGAAAATATATAATTTACAGAAAGACAATGAAAGGGGTTTGCGAGGCCTCCCAGATAGTAGAGGGATCTGGAAACCTTCCTAATGGTTTGAGATCACTTCATTCCAGATGTCTCTTGAGGCGCATTCCCCCTGAATGGTTTGCTACTGGCAGCTCATTATGCTTTCCCTGGAATTTCCCCTTACCCTAGCTTTTCTCCCCAGAATGGGCTTTCCATGGTTCTTGCCCAGAGTTAGCTTTTTCAACTCCTTTTTTATATGCATGGCAATAATGGTCTATTCCATATGGGCTAATGTCTCCAACAGAAAGACGCTCCTGGTTCTGTTGATTGATTGCTAATGTGTTTTCAGTGGACATTGCAGGGAGCTTAATAAGTATTAGCTCTGCCATTACTGCCATTGAAGTCATGAGTGCAAATTCATAATGCATTTGAGTGAGGGATTTGTACAAACCGAACATGATCAGAGGGGAGCAAGTATCTCATTCCATGCCTTCATCATGTGGTGCTCTAGGCTTTGGAGATGCCTCAGCCAAGATTTTTGTCCTCAAAGAGCACATAGTTTGGTAAAGAGGAAAGATGTGTAGAAGGTTAAATGTTTAAGTGCTAAAACACTCAAGGACCCACGGCAAATAAAGGGAGCAGAGAAAGAGGGAGTGATGAATTCTACTTGGAGGGAGCAGAAAAGGCTTCTGTATTTGTCACTACTCTCTGAGTCGCGAGTGACAGAAGCACAACTCAAACTAGCTTAAGCAAAATGGAGAAAATTAGTGCACATAATTTAGCAAGCCCAGAAGTGGTTCTCACTTTGTGCAAACTAGACCTGGGACCAAAGAGTGTCATTAGGATCCTTCTTTCTCTGTCTTTCAGCTCTGCTTCTCTCTGCATGTTTGACCTTTCTCCAGCATGGATGCATTTCTTCCATGTGGCTTGGGAAAATTGCCACTCAGATGTACATCATCCAGCTTGACCTTAGTGGAAAAAGAGCTTTTCTCTCCCAGTATTCATGTGTCTCTCCCTAAAAGTATTTCTTATTGGTCTTACTTGGGTCATTTAGCAGCCCTTGGACCACTCGCTGTTGCAATGAGATAAGGTAGTATGATTAGCCATACCCACCAGCTCCATTTACAGTGAGGGTGGGTGGCTTCTCCAAAGGAAAGACTAGGCAGATGGCACTCTATCTTCATTGATATTTAAGCTGTACTGTCAAAGAGAAATATGTATATAGATAGATAGATAGATAGATAGATAGATATAGATATAGATATAGATATAGATATAGGTATAGATATAGGTATAGATACAGATAGCCAAATGAAGCAGTGAGGGAAAACTTACTATTTGCACTGCAGGCAATGGGAGGCATTCTGGGATTTTTAAGCAAGGGATGGAGATAGACTTCGATTTTAGAGTATCACTCTGGAAGCAATGCAGAGGGGGACTTGCTCAGAATCACGACTCAGGGTCAAGGAGGCTAGTGAGGACACCCCTGCAGCAATCCAGATGGAAATTGGGTGTAACAGTTAAGTGCTATAGAGTGCTAAATATACTAATGTAGAATATTCTACATGTGCAGGTGGGGAGATAAAGGAAGTAATAAGGTAGTAATAAAGGTTGTAGTAGGGAAGCAAAAAGATACGGAAAATGGTAAGCAGAATCAACAGGACTTGGTCTCTCAAGAAAGTGAAGTGTCTAGGATAGCTGCAGTTTCTGCCTTGAGTAACGTCATTTGCTGAGATGGAGAATGCAGAAAGAACAGATGTGAGCCTAGGGGAGGAGGGATGGCCGAGATGATGCCTGTAAGCGCTGAGTTTGAGGGACTGGATATGAACAATTGGCAGTTGGATATGGGAATTTGGAGCTCCGAAGAGAGATCTAGGCTGAAATGGGCAAGTTATCAATGCACAGGTTGTATAGTTGATGAGACTAAAGGGAATCATGTAGTCTAAACGTCTGGAGTGAGAAGAGGGCCCAAGAGTTAGTGGTTTTGCTTTGATAAAGGAAGAAGTCTAGAAAGCAGCAGGCTAGCAGGCAAGGAGCGCAGCTCGGACCTCAGCAGTCCAAGCAGGCAGCGAGTGCCTAGGACCCAATGGTGCCCTACCCGAACTTGCCAGACTTTGGCTCATAACTAATTCCATACAGAGGCTGGCTGCACATCTTACCTCTTTTGTTGGGTTAAGAGTGACTTTAGGACCTAACCCCATCACCGTGGAGGGGGATTCGACTAATCAAAGAATCCTGTTACAGCCATGGATGTACAAAGGGTCCTTGTGATGAGGCCAAGCCCGAGTCTTTAGCAGACAGAACGCAGATATGAACATGCTGATGCTGGTGCCTAGTTTATATTATATATTAACAACTGTTTGCTTTTGAGCTTCAACCCAGTAAAGGGTTTCCTCAAGGAATATATGAATATGGCACAAATGGGAAAGTGTTGCTTTCCCACTGTTGCCAGTTCCCACACCAGCTTGCTTTGGTCCGCATGGCTGAAAGCTAAGACACTGCCTTGCCTGCCCCCCAAGATCCTGTTAGTTCTGAGTCTCATCAGTTTTGGTTCCTGTATTTGTCCTTTTCTTTTCATTCAGATTGGAGCAGCTTTAAGCCAGGGTGGGCTTAAGTTTACCCATCCCCACCCATACACCCCACTGCAGGGTGAATGTACCATCCTCCTAAGACATTTGGTGATTTTTTTTCATCCAGAGGTTAGCAAACTATGACTGGCAGATTCAATCTGGCCTCCCACCTCTGTTTATAAATGAAGGTTTATTAGAACACAGCCACGCTCATTTATTTATATATTGGCTTATGTCACTTTTGCACTGCAATGGCAGCTTTGAGTAGTTGCAACAGAGATTGTATGTTCCACAAAACCTAAAATATTTGCTGTCTGGACCTTTATAGAAAAAGTATCCTGACCCCTGTTAATCCATCCTATACACTGGTGCCAGATTAGTGTTCCTAAAATGCCTTTCACCATGTCACTTTCTTGCTTAGAACCCTACAATATTATATTGTCTGTGGAATGAAATCCAAACTTCTTGGCCTGACATTCAAGGCCCTCAAAGGTCTAGTCCTAGCCAATCTTTTGAATCATTAATCTCTATTCCAAGGAGCAAGCTCTACACTTCAATTAGATTTCCCTCTTCATTGTCCTGGAATATGCAGTATATTTCTACCCTTATTCACACAATTCTCTTTGCCTGGAATGTGCTGCCCATTTGTATCTACCTAATTCCCCCCCCCCATTCTAAATGAACTAACTGAAAACCTGCATCTTTCATATCATATCTGTTCACAGGGACCACCGATGAGTCTACAGCTTGAACATGTAGAGGTTCACTGCCTGTACCCTCTGGTGATATTTTCTCTATTCAAGGCATAGTTCACTAATCCAGTGGTGGGAAACTCTGGAGTGAGGATTTTCTATGTGAACAAAGGCACAGAGGTGGGAAAGCCTAGGTTTGCAAATGACCAGATGTGTAATTAGAACCCTGACTTAGTCCAGTCAGGTTTCTATAACAACATACCATAGACTGGGTGCCTTATACACATTAGGAATTTGTTTCTCATAGCTCTGGAGGCTGGGAAGTCCAAGATCAAGGCACTGGAAAATTCAGTGTCTGGTGGGGGCCTGCTTCCTGGTTCATAGACCATTATCTTTTCGCTGTGTCCTCACATGGTACAAGGGGCAAAAGAGCTCTCGGGTTTTTCATGTAAGGGCACTAATCCCATTCGTGAGGGCTCCACTCTCATGACCTAGTTGCCTCCGAAAGGTCCCTACCTCCTAACACCATTACTTTGAAGATTAGGTTCCAACATATGAATTTTGGGGGAGGGCGCAAATGTCCAGTCTCTAATGAATACATAGCACTCAGTTCCCATTGATGGAAGTATTGTGTCATCAGCGTCTTGTGTCCATGACGCACTATCTCTTGGTGCTGGACTTAAATTTGGGCAACTATGTATCTTGATCGCCAGTGGGAATGAATGATAAAGCACAGTACACCTGCCCCGGAGGAATCCTAGGATATAGAGATAGTGACTGGTTCGGAAAGTCCTTGTCTTATCACGCGGTACCTCTGAGATACTGGATAAGTGTGCTCTTCTCATTAGGCCTCACTTTCCCCATCTACGGTCACATATTATACATATTTACACACACTCTGGAATGAAGCAGCATCAATAACACAGCACTGATCAGAGTTCTTCGTAAATGGTGAGTTCCTAAAATATCCTCGGGCCTCACTTTGGCAGGAGGGTTATGTCCCTGACTTGGATATCATGTCTCCCAGTGGCTTGAGATGATAAACTAACGTTTCTTAAAAGTCTGTGCATTGCACAGAAGAATTTGGTTATAACACTAATTATTGCTATGTTGACTTGAATAGCTGTGGTGCAGGCACATCCCCAGAAACATAGCAACTACGGAAAATAAAGGCTTCCGTTAACACAGAGCCCAGCAGCCAGCCTTCCACATTATTGTCCTCTCCAGGAATTGGCTGTCGTATTGTAGAATGCCACTATGTCTGTCTAGCACGTTTCCCCCTGCATATGAGAGTAAAGGGAAATAAGCCAGTGCAGTAAATGTCTCAGCAAACCTTCCCAGTGTGCACTTTGGAAACAAAATGTGGAGCAAGTAAGCTATCATTAAAGGCAGGCCTTTTTATTCTTAAATTAGTCACATTTATATGATGTTTATTGTCTGCATTTGAGAAGTAGGGAGAAGAAAAGTATTACGTGTGCATTCCAGTGGGAAGGTTATGCTCCGAATACAGGAGAATTACATCCCTTTAAAACCAGCCTCTAGGCATTACGTACAAGTATACATGTGGCAACAATTATAATAATAAATAGCATTTATTGAGCATTTACTATGTGCCAGGCTATTGTTCCAAGTCCTTTACATGTATCGTCTCATTTCATCCCTGCCGCAGCCATAAGGTTTAGGACAAATTATGATCTCCTCTGTATGTGAGAGAAGGCTCAGACCCAGGGAAGTAAAAGAACTTGCCAGAGGTCACACAGGTAGCAGATGGCAGAGCTGGGAGTCCGATCCAGGCAGACAACTTCAGATTTCATATTTACTGTAACCTCAGTGAGCCCCACCCACATGCAATGCTCCCCCCAAGACTAGTTTAAGCAAAGACCGCCCATCAATTTGCATTGTTTGTGATGTCCAGTGGGATGATTTGTCCTAGGAAATTGGAAATTATGTTGGATTATTTGTGTATAGGATTTCCATAGAAGGAAGCTAACCCTACAGTTCCCCACTGTTACATGCTATCATATTTGCAGTTTATAACATCCTCTGTCTTTTCGGTTGAGACATTTTTATTCTTTGTCTCCAAATTAACACTGCATAGAACATGACTCTGTGAGTGTGTGTGTATGTGTGAGTGTGTAGAAACCGCCTTTTCTTCTGGATTAAATTGCTGCAGCCTGGCTGACTGAGGAGACTCTCCCACTCGCCGAGCCCACAGCAGACATGTTAGGAGAAAGCGGCTGGAGGCGGAGGGGCAGGTGACACCGTGCGTGTGCCCAGCATCTCTGGAAGTGTCTATACACATGTGTGCTGCTGCTGCTGCTGCTGCTGCTGCTGCTTCCGGCCTTAAAATTCCTGGAGCCAACACCCACCTACTCTTACAGCCTCTCTCTCTCTTTTATTTTCAAGGAAAAAAGAAAGAGGCAGACTGAAATAGAAGGCAAGCGACAAGAGCTTGACGAGCAGATACTTCTGCTGCAGCATTCCAAGGTAAGAGGCTGATCCCACGAACCTGTTCCATTATTAGACATGCAGATCACACTCCAGAGAGCCGGGCAGAGGCTGCCCTGGCGTGAAGGCTTTGCCGCTGACTGCACGAGTTTTTTTTCATTCAGTCAGGAAACCATCTCTTGGCTTTTCTTGTGAATTTCTCAAACCCAGGGCATTGTTACAGCATTCCAGTGTCTGTGAGCCTGATGAGATTATAGTGTGCATGTGGACGGGTTTGGGGGCTGGTGTGTGCATGTGAAATGCGCTGGTTATATATAGAAATTGGATGAGAATTTCCACATGGTGGGTGAGGCAGTGTTCCGGGGCTGCGTCTCAGTGCATTAGGTCCTGTGTGTGTGTGTGTGTGTGTGTTCAGAGGTTCCCGAGGATACGTTGAACATCATGTTCTTGGACACATTAAACATATTAATATTTTCTTTCTTGATATGGAGAGAAGGGAGAGGAAAGCACTGCGATCTGATAAAAGAGCAACGCTGTGTGTTTCGGATGATTCATTCATTTTATTTCTACTTTAACAATTTTGGAAGTGTTCTCTTAGAATGGGCAGTGGGTCAAAAGATGGCATTGCAATGATTTGACTTGGTTGGGTCTCCATCGCACCGGAGAAGAGAGAGGCGGGGGTTATTTATTTATTTTTCTTTAAAACGTATTGCACTTAAGCATCATAATTGAGTACAGCGTACGAGAAAGCTCTGTCACTGACACAAGAACTCCACGGGCTGTGGAATGCTGCTTTCTGCAGGCTTGCAGAATACTGTGAACACATTCCAGGGGCCAGCTGGAAGTTTCTGCATGCCTTCTCCTGCTCTGGGCTTTTTTTAGGGAAGTCCTTCTCCTGCTCACTCGAGTTGCCGTGACATTCATGTGCAGATGTGCATTGCTCAGGGGGCTGGTTGGGAAGGTTGGGGCTGACTCTTCAGGGTGATGCCAGGTATAGCTAATTTTGATTCTTTTAAACACGATGGGTCCTTGTGGTTGTATTTTCCATTCTTCTCTAGATTAGGGTTGTGCTAAATGAATCCTCGAGATGAGAATTATCAGCAAGCTGATTTTAAATAGCAGCATGACCTAAATCTGCTTAGCATATTTATCAGTTTACTATCAACTTTAACCAGAGAGATGTGTTTAAAAGGAAGAAAAGCAGCGTGATGCTGAGAATATTGCCCACTTCTCTTTACTCATTGTGTAAATCTGTTTATGGACCTTTCTTTGTAGAAGCTTACAGTATATCCCACATGCTGTTACTCTTTCCTTACACCATCCCTGAGGAAGCATTGAGGGCTGAAGTTAGTATTTTCTTCTTACAGAGAGGGGGACTTAAAAGCACTTAATAGAACCGAGTGGATTTTTCAAGGTCAGTCTGGACAGAGCTGGGACTCTGGCTCACAGTGCAGTCGACTCACTCTTTACAAGAGACCAAAATGTACCAGAAGCTCAGTGAATTCTTGGTTAAAGGTAGATTTTTTATGTCTTTGACCAGACAGCCCCTCTCCTCTTTAAGCTCAGTGTGGTTCTTTGCTTTTGCATTCCTTGAATCAAAAGTCAGGCAATAAATATATCAAATCAGGTGTTTTGGGGTTTTTTTTTTAATCCCACTTCTTATCAGATACTTCTTATAAGATGTCAAGGACTCATTCATTGCTGATTTCCAGTACAGTATCCATCCATCCATCCATCCATCCATCTTTTCATCCTTCCATCCTTTCATCTATCCAACAACAGAAGTAACAGTAAAAAGGACTTAGTATTGCATGTAGAATCAGTGAGATTCCTTCAGAGACTTGGAAACAAGGGGATCAGATATTTCGTTACAGTCATGTTGGTAAAGTTCTCACATAGTTGATGAAATTGGCTATCTAAGGGAACACCCAGCACTTTTACCTAGGTGATCTTCCTGTAACCTGGGGAGAAATGACTGAAAGTGATGGCAATTTAGTAAGTGGAGACCAATGCATTGTCATTTTCTCCCTGGGGAAAGGCCATGTAAACAGTGGGGGTGGATAACTAGCCTTGAACAATGGGAAAAAAAAAGACTCACGGGTCCCAAAGGTGGTTTAAGAAAGACTCCAGCTCTGGCAGGTACCAAGTATCTGGTGAGGCGGGGTCTGCAGTAAGGCCAGAAGAATCATCAAGCCTCACCTTGGCTCAGGTGAAACTTCCCTCATGACTCTGCCTCTCTTTGCTCTGAGCCCATCATCCCAAAATAACTGAGTTATTTTGGTGGTGCCTGACTGAGAGATATGATCACTGCAGGCACCAGAAAGGAATATGTTCTACTTTAAATCATTTAGCTGTTGACGGAACCTGATAGTGTGAGTCATCTTCCCTGTGATCATTCAGTTTTGAGCTTGGCAGCCTCACCCCTTGATGGTAGTAGGTTCATTGGGGTTATAGCTCCTCTGTGAGCCTCTTGGTAGAGACCCGGCCAGCTCTCTCCTGGCGGCACGGCAGCCTTGTCATACCTTTGCCTATCCTTGATAATAGTCATGATTTTTCTGAGTCCCTAGTACTTCAGACTAGTACTGGTACTTTACATACATCCCCTCAATAATGGCCACAAAGTGTTACTTTCCCTGTCTTACAGGGGAGGAAACAAACTTGTGAGGTCAAGTAATTTGCCCAAGAACATAGAGACTATAAGTGAGGGAACCCCAGTTGAACCCTAGGGTATGTGTTTCTCCAAAACCAAGCCTTCTCTAGGACACTGTTTCCTTCAAGTGAAATGTTCCATTTTGAATAATTTGTCTAGAGAGATGCCAATTATCGTCTCTTTATTACAAATATATTTTCATGGACTCCAGAAAATTGAGAGCATATGGAGACATTATTGGTTATTAGTAGTTCCTTGAAGTACAAAATATCAAGAAATGTGTCAATAATTAATTATTTCACTAATTTATAAAATCTAAGATCCTCCCTAAGGAAAATAATGTATGTGCTTGGTACAAAGTTAAATGGAAAAGCATTGGAATCAGATTTCATATTTATGAAGACATAATTCTCATTATCAAATAGTCTTTGGATACTTATTCTCATGCAATGAGGTATGAATTATTTAGATAGATTTATCGGTCTCTTGTCAAGGCAAATAAATAGAATGCAAGACAATAGTTTTGATGCTTATTTGGCTAATATTCTTGGTAATTGCAATATTTAGGGCTATGCAGTGAGTAATGCCACAAAATGGCATATTGTTACTTTATATATGGACAATAAATAAATTCTACAATGCAATGAAAGACCAAAGTGTGGAATGTTGAAATATCCGCTACACCTGAGTGATTAAAAAACCTCCAGGTCCTTTGAAGTCCTCACCAAAGGAAACTCAGATTTCTTTTTAGAGGATCTTAGCTATATTTGGTATCTAATATTTGTGATGTAAGAATTTCCAAGAAGTGCTCACATATGGTACCAGTAAGCAATTTTAGTAGCTGAATTATTTTTGCTGATTCTCTTATAAAAGAGAAAGGAATGGACAATCATTGCAAAGGCAAAATTTTAAAGCACAGGAAAATATAAAGAAAAAAACATAACAACTATGTACTTGTCAACCAGATGTAACTCACACAGAGGTATATCCTTCTATGCTTTTTCTCCGATATATTTTTGTAGAGTAAGGTATGTGACCCTTGATAACAGGCCTCATGAGCTTGTGAGTAAAATAAAATGGTATTAACATTCAGGTCCAAAATACGTTAACCTTGACCTCTTTTTTGATTTTGGTAGATGGGCTGTTTTAAATTCTCATAAAAACTTTGTCATTTTTATGAAATCACATCTTAAATTCTTTTGCTTTGTCATATCTGACTTTTATATTGTCCTTGCAAAGAACATCTCCATCTCAAACACTTACCTGTGATGTTTCTTATCCTTCCAATAGTTTTAACCCATCTAGAATTTTTTTCCATAGGAAATAAGATAGGAATAACTTTACTTTTTACTGATGGTGAGCCTCAACATGATTTATTGATTAATTCATCCTTTTTCTCACTGACTTAAATGTCTTCTTTATCATAGACATATTTCTCTCTTATGTTCAAGTCTACCATTTGCAGATTCTTTTAATTCCATGAATCTGCCACCCCTGTGCTGATTCCATCCTCATTTAATCCCCCTAGCTTTTTAATATATAATATGTATTAATAATATGTCATAAGGCAAGAGCCATCATTATTCTTCCTTTGAAGAATTGTCTTGGCTTTTTATTCCATGGAAACAATTATTTATTTTTATTGTTTTTATTGTGTGACTTGCGATAATGTGAGTTTAAAAAATAAATCAACTATTATATTATACCAGACAGACTAAATTTAATATTCCCTTTTGTCTCTTGGTCGAATTACCAGAGATTTGTCTATTTTATTGGTCAGTCCAAGGCCCCAGCAAGAGCAGGCACACAGTATGTATTGCCACATGAATCCCTTTGGAACTGTCACATTTATAAAGGTTTGTATGACAGAGTCAGCACTGTCAGAATCAAATTGCTAATATCATATCTTCAATATATAAGCTGCCTTTGAATTATTTATTTATGAGCAGGGAACCCTGACTAGAGGTTTTTTTTTTTTTCTAATCCAAGCTATGAAAATTGTCATTATATTTTAAAAACTACAGCCTTTTCTTTCAAGAAGATTGAATGAAAAAAAATCAAAGACTAAATTGTGACCCTGCGAGATATTTATTGTAAACCCACCAAGGTCATTTGCTGCATAGCCTGAAGGTACCAGGAGCCTTGCTGCAAAGATGTTATAGTGTCTCTCGCTATTGTGAACCTTTAGCACTAATTTTAGACTTTTCTTGGTTATTAGTGTGTATGACAGGCCAGTTTAAATTTTAAAATCTTGACTAGGCAGGCAGGGCACACAGTGTAAAGGAACTCTACATCGCATCCTTTTTCCCAGCATGTCCCCATCTCCACTGGCCCTACGAACAGATTGAGTACAAGTTAGAACTGGGTTTCCTCTAGGAAGTCTTGGGTTGGCTTCTGTGTGGACTGAATCATGTAACAAAAGCTCAATACCAAACCAAGATCTTCCCAGGAGTCAATGGGGAAGAAGGGAAGTGTCCCGGGGAAGGAGAAGGAGAACAGAGAGGGGACACAGATGATCAAAAACACAACACAACACAGCTGTCACCCCACGTTGTGTTTAAGCCATTTTCTATTAGGTGGGATTTCACCAGATTCCCAACAGCATCTGCCAACACAGCCAGTGTCAGTGTGACCCAGATGACAGGTGAATGTGAGATGTGGAATAAAAAGTAAACTCACAAAAGTGTAAAAAGAAATCACAGGTAAATATTTTCAAAGCCCTAGAATGAGGAAGCCTTATCTAATTATAAGCCAGAATTATAAAGTAAAAATATGGGTAGATATGACTTTATAAAAATTACAGTTAGAGGGCCACCTGGGTGGCTCAGTCGGTTAAGTGTCTGACTTCAGCTCAGGTCATGATCTCACGGTTTGTGGGTCGAGCCCTGTGTTGGGCTCCGTGCTGACAGCTCAGTGCCTGGAGCATGCTTCAGATTCTATATCTCCCTCTCTCTCTGCCCTTCCTCTGTTCGTGCTTTGTCTCAATCTCTCTCTCTCTTTCTCTCTCAAAAAAATAAATAAGCATTAAAAAAATTAAAAATAAATAAATAAGTATTTAAAAAAATGGGGCGCCTGGGTGGCTTAGTCACTTAAGTCACTGACTTCAGCTCAGGTAATGATCTTGTGGTCCATGGGTTCGAGCCCCATGTTGGGCTCTGTGCTGACAGCTCAGAGCCTGGAGCCTGCTTCTGATTCTGGGTCTCCCTCTCTATGCTCCTCCCCTGCTCGTGCTCTCTCTCTCAAAAATAAAAAAAAATTTTTTTTAAATAATTAAAAATAAATAAATAAATAAACACACAAACACTTAAAAAATTTACAGTTAGGAAAAAAATTGGAGACTGATTAGTCTCAATTCATCTCCCACTGCCCATCTGGCCCCCCCACCACCACCCAGTGATCACCCAGACATTCCTCAGTGCTTTCCTGTATCACCTTGAAAAATTGTGTCATCTCAGGTATCTTATCTGTAGATTTAAAAAGTTTGATTAATCATGTTGTATCCTTTAAATATTTCCAACTTCATTTGTCAATTGTACCTCAGTAAAGCTGGGGGAAAAGGTTTGATTAAATGATCTCTAAGGTCTTCTTTAGCCTTAATAGTCTAAGATTTTATATTTGCTAAAATACAGTGCTTGTGCATGGTTTTTTAATAATTCATTCACTCAACAAGTATTTATCATCCTCAACTATAGCCTTGTGCATCAGCCACTGTGGATGAATAGAGGATACAGCACCTAATTGTGGGAAGTCAGGGGTGAGTGGGAGAGGAGCCCACTGTCAGAGACCCTGGAGAGGGATCGTCTGAGTAAGGGGGAGGTCAGTGGTGCCTGAAGGTTTTGTAAATCCTATGTGAGAAAAAGAGAGTTCTTGGGCATCTTAGACAGAGTGCACCATTTGGCTTCAAGTCTCAGAGCCGTGTCTTACTAAATGTGTGCCCAGGAGTTAGTTACTTAATGTTAGCACCTACCTCATGGGGTTTTTGTGGGAGTTTAATGAATTTATAGGTGAAGTATTTAAAACAGCAAGAGTTCTATAAGGATTATCATCATCATCATCATCATCATCACTCAGTACCATTGCTTCAAATATCACATATGTACCAATGACTCCCAAATTGATGTCTCCAGTCCCGATGGCCCCTCAACTCCAGGCTCTTGTATTCAGCTGTTTTCCTGACATGTCCACTTAGATGGGTGTTGCTTCCATTTTAAGCTTCTCAAGCATCATATGCCCTAAATGGAAGTTTTGGTTTTCTGCTCCTCTCGCACTTGTTCTTCCTCTAATCTCTCCAAATCCCCGGATGATGATACCACCATCCACCCTTTTGCTCAAACCAAATATCTATGTCACCTTTAATCCCACCCTTTCCCTCAACCCCCATGTCCAATCTGTCGGCAAGTCATGTTGACTGTACCTCTGAGATACACCTCATGCCTTCCGTAGCTTCTGCTGCTCCTCTGTTTGAAGCTAACATGCTCTGTTACCTGATGATGTAATAGAATCCAATCAGTTATACTTTGTAATCCTGTCCCTCTGAATCTGTTTTCTTCCTACAGTACTTAGGACAAATGCCAAATTCCTTAGCAAATCTGCAGTTCTCTACCTAATCTGGCCCCTTCCTTCCTCTTCCTCTTCAGCTTGTTCTACCTTCCCTTCCCCACCCCCTACTCACTATGGTCCAGCCACTTGGGCGATCTTTCTGGTCCACAAACATGCTAAACTCTGTCCCATATCTGGGCTGTTACATTTGTCAGTCTCTCCACCTGAAATGCCCTTCCTTGGATCTCAGATCTCAGCTCAAATGTTCAAGTACTCACAGAGACTTCTCCCACCTGTTTCCTCTATCAGTCCCTGTTTCTCACATTGTCCTACCTACTTCCTGCGATGCTGGTATCACAGTCTGAAATGGTCTTGCACCCTTGTTTATTGGGACAAAGGCTCAGCGATGTTGGGGACCTGCCTGTCTTCCAGGCAGTGTCTTCAGGAGCCGGCAGAGTGCCTGGCATGTAGGGAATGGATGAGGACACCACTGCTCCTGAGATGGGGATGCAGGAGGAGAGACAGCCTGTGGGAGGATGAAGAGCTCCTCTTCAGATCAGTGTTTGGCTAGCCAGTGGCGAAGCTTACGCATTCTCCAGACATCTGGATAGTCACAGGTTCTCATGAAGGGTGACTCAAACCAAGGTCCTTGGACCAGCAGCGTCAATGACAGCATCACGTGGGAGCCTGTTAAAATTCAAATTCCCAGACCCTATCTTGAACTTTGAGAATCAACATCGCCGGGAGTGGGGTTCTGTGCAAGCTCTCCTGGTGAGCCCTACGCATACTGCAGCATGCGAGGCTCTGTTCTCCTTTTGTTTTCTGAAGCTGGACAGATGTGTGGAGGAAGAGCCAGATGAACCTCAGCGTCTCCTCCATCCTTCCCTCCAAGGAGCCCCTGTCAAGACTCTGTTTGCCCACTGCCAGCTCTCTGCCTGCCCTTTCCTTGTCTTGACTTTTCATCGTTGCATCCGCTTGACAAATGTGAAGTGTTGACCGTTCTTACCACCTGTAAACTATGGTATCTGTTTTTGGTATATGCTCTTTGAACATAAGAAAGAAAAGTTTTTATTTTTAGTTTTCACCTCTGCTGTACTCTGTCACTTAATTCTGAAACACTCAGGCAGCCAGTAAAGGCCAGAACACTACAGGGAAACCAGTGCTTCCAATGGGCATGTGTGATCAGAATGGACAAGTACATTGTGTCCCAAGGCTATAACACAGCCGACCCTCAGAGACAACAGGAGGGGATCTGGTGTAGGTTAAGGGAATCTTTGGTGGTAAATGTATTTGAATTGGTGGTTTCCCAGCATTACCACTTTGGGTCCAAGTGAAAAAAATCAACTCTGCTTTTTTGTTTGTTTGTTTGTTTGTTTCTAAAACATCAAAACACTTTTGTGAAACAGACTTCTCCGAGACCCACTGTCCTGTTGTTATTGTCTCTCTTCTTGGCTCCAGCTGTTGGGGATGTTTTGGTGACCTCATTGGCTTATCCAAAGAAGAGACAGATCCGAGGGCATATATGCTTTCGGTGTTCATGGTCACCAGGCTGCTCTTTCCAGAGGTGCTGACAGATGGCTAAGGCTAAATCAGCCAGAAATGAGGAGTTAGACACTTTCTTGGTGGCAGGAGGCACAGTGTGCAGAAGAGCACAGAGAACATTCCCAGGAGCAGCCAGTGTCATGTTCCAAGAAGCCCTAGCTGTGTAACATCCCTGTTAGGGTAGAGAAAGCTGGGTCTGTCCATGGTTGCCTTTCCAGAAGGGTCCACACTCTAAGACCAAGGTTGCCAGTAGATCTCTCTCCCAAAATCCTAATAGGGATTTTACCCTCTATAAGTTGAACTAGGTGAGTGTCAAACATTTTCAGCTGAGGGAGCCCAGTGAAAGTGTGATAGCCCCCTCCCAAGGAATTAGCGTGATAGAAAAATCAAGATTTTTCCACCTCACCCATTTACTCATTCATTCCCTGGAGCTAGGCTAGGGGCAGCAATGAGATGCAGAAGAGAATGAAGAATTGTCCCAGCCTTTGAGGAGCTGGGAGTCCATAGGAGGAAAGATATAAAAAGAAAGAATTTGAGAACAGTATCAAAGTGCACAAGAGTATGCTCTCTGCTAGAGGAGGCAGAGAAGAGAGCCATGCATCCTACCAGCAGTAGTGGAGGAAGGTTCCTCAGGTAGCATTTTACCTGCTCTTTTTCAGACGAGGGGAGAAGAGGCCAGGGGAACAGGATGAACAGCAATAATAAACATTTCTCTAGTACTACATGTGGGTTCAGCACTTTTAGCATATGAATGCATTTAACCCCCATAACAAGCCTGAGATGGGCTCTGTCATCACATCCATCTTACAGGTGAGGAAACAGGTTCGATGAGGGTGAGGAGACTATCTAAGGTCACACAGCTAGTAAGTGGCAGACTGGCTCTTTTCCTATAACCCACTTAGGAAGAGAAACCAGTTTAACCCACTCATCCCCACTTTCCAGTGGAAGAAGCATCTCTGTGATAAAGCTTCAGAGAATGTAGTAGTTGCTAGGGCTGCTGTGACAAACACCACAGACTGGGTGGCTTAAGCCACAGAAATTATTTTCTCACAATTCCGGAAGCTGCAAATCCAACCAAGATCAACGTGTCAGTAGGGCTTGCTTCTTCACGTGCTCTCTGCTTGGCTTGTAGATGGCTATCTTCCTCAGGTGTCTTTACATGGTCTTCCTTCTGTGCATGTCCTCTTTTTATAAAGACGCCAGTCATATGGGATTAGAACCCATCCCAATAACCTCATTTAACCTAAAAGACCCTATTTCCAAACATGGTTATGTTATGAGGTCATAGGGGTTAGGACTTCAACATAGGAATTGGTGGGGAAAGGGGACCATAATTCAGCCCAGAAGAAAGAGCAACCAATGTCAACAAATGATACTGTGAGTTTTTTAATGTTTATTTATTTTGAGAGAGAGAGAGAGAGAGAGCTAGTGAGTGCACGAGTTGGGTGGGGGAAGAGAGGGGGAGAGAGAGAGGGAGAGGGAGAATCTTAAGCAGGCTCCATGCTGTGAGAGCAGAGCCCAACACAGGGCTCCATCTCATAAACTGTGAGATCATGACCTGAGCTGAAGTCAAGAGTCTGACGCTTAATCGACTGAGCCACCCAGCACCCTGGTACTGTGAACTTTTACACATGATTTTATATTATTAAACAATGCTCTATAAATTTTTAAAGTACTTTTTTAACACTGTCCTTGGTGGTAGTTGTAAATAAATTTGCAGGCACCAGGTTACCAATGATGTTTAGCTGTTTAAGTCTGTTGGGATGAGGGTGGTTCCTGTCTACAATCATTTAGCATATAATCATGAATCACTTGCATATGAACAGACCCATGCCTTCAATGAATGGAAAGCAATAGGTCAAGTGCTATAAATATGCTTCTTTATGCACTGTAAGAGTAATCAAACAGGCCTCCACCAACAAAGATTTATAAATAAAAAGGAAGAATCATTCAGTGAACACCATGGCTGCTTGGACACCATACTGATGTGTTGCTAAAAAAAATTCCCTTCAGAAGTGTTGGAATTCTAAACATTGAAACTTGCTCCTATACATCCAGCAGGGTCTTCACAGCCCTGTGTGGCTGCTGGATTTCTCGATAGAATGGTGAACCAGAACCGTTACTGAATTCTAACTTACTATTACTAAATGTTGGCAATTTTTAGTAACTCATTTTATAGCTTTATAATAAGTGACTTTTATTGCTTAATCTCAAGAAAAATGAGAGCCTCCGGAATTGTCTGTCTTTTGCTAAGAGCTGTAGAAAGGAAACTGAAGTATGAATTCTGTGTCCACAATATTAGAAATATTCCAGTCTTTCATTTCTGTAAATCCTATTTAATTGGCTCCAAGCTCTGCATAGCCTGGCTCTTAGCCATCAAAAGGGTTCCCTTTGTTTTACCTTGCTCAGCCTGCCTGACGAGGTCAAACCAGATTCTGATGGAAGTGATGCCTGAAGCCAAGGAACCCAGTGCTTATTCTATGCATAATCTATGTTGAGTGGCTTCAAAGCCATTATAGGACCCGGGAAAAACTGGTCACATGCCCTGCTTCTGGCAGACTTGGGGGTGCACCCTTTCAGGCCTCCATTCCCAGGACTGCTGACCTGCCCAGGGGATGCTTGGCCATGATGCCCGGGGTTCAGCCTCTGCACACATCCAATAGCCACCATCTGCCTTCGAGGGACCATGTAATAGAAACCCAAATCAAAAATCTTCTCCACACCTTCCTTGCCTTGCTCTTCGTTTCAGGGAGTTTCCTCATGCCTTTCTTTTGAGCTGTTTCATTTCTCTTCTCAAAGCAGTAATCGCTCCCTCCTGAACTGTTGACCTGAGACTCAAAGCCTTTTTCTTTCACTCCACAATATATTAGTACACTGGTACAAGTGGGGTGCATTATTTTAATACCATTTGGAGACCACTGCTGGGTATGGTTGGGAATCATTAAAAAGCTTATTTCTTTTTTAAGTGTTTATTCATTTGGGGGAGGGGGAGGGGAGAGGGATAGAGAAAAAGAGAGGGAGAGAGAGAATCCCAAGCAGGCTCCCAGCTGTCAGTGCAAAGTGGGATCATGACCTGAGCAGAAATCAAGAGTTAGACGCTCAACCGACAGAGCCACCCAAGAGCCCCCATTAAAGAGTTTCTAAGAAGAGCCATAACATAAATTAACCTTTTTGAAAAAACACCCTAAGATGGACTTGATATTGGGTGATCTTAAGAAATTATATAATGGAATTGTAGTTGCACAGAAAAATGTCCTTATGTTTTAGAGATTAATACTGAAATACTTATGGGTGAAATGTCATGATGTTTGTTATTTCCTTTAAAACGCTTTGGTGATAAATATGGGAAAATACGGCAAACTGTCTCATTGTAAAGCTAGATGAGGTACAGTGGCATTCATTATTCAGTTTCCTCTGTTAGAAAAACATGTTTTCAAAAACTTTTTATAGTAGAAAATGTAGAAATAAATCCCTCTGGTGGCTCTCTAGGGGTTGGGCCCCAGGGGAGGGAAGTAGGGAGCCAAATTAGTGAGGAGGCAAAGGCAGCAATTCAGGTGAACACAGATGAGGGGCGGAGCTAAAACCGAGGCACCGCCCACACTGAGAAGGCTGTGGACTGAAAGGTACCATCTAGTCTGTTCTCTTCCCTCATTCCCACAGTCCAAAGTGCTTCGGGAAAAATGGCTGCTTCAGGGTATCCCCGCTGGAACTGCGGAAGAGGAGGAAGCCAGGAGGCGGCAGTCTGAAGAGGATGAATTCAGAGTCAAACAACTGGAAGATAACATTCAGAGGTAGGTGGTTCCCAGCCCAGGGCACCTCTCCACCCCCGCTCCCTGCACTGTGGTGTTACAGTGCAGTAACCACTACCCTCCTCTAGGGGGCCTTTCTCAGTGCCAGCCCCCTTTCCCAGAGCTTTGGAATTCTATTCCTAAACAGAATACATTTGTATCCTTTAAACTTTTCCAGATAACCCTGAGTTATTACTCTGGGTACTAATTATTGCGTGGGGAAACTATAGCAGGGGGTTTTGGAATGGAAAGGACAGAGTATAGAAGAGCTGAATGAGGGCACCCCTGTGCTCTAAAATTGCACTTTGTGTTGCCTGCTTGCTCTGCTCAGAGGGTGAGTTGGGTTCCTTTATGGTTGTCAACCAGGTTCTGAACATTTCCATCTGGGAGATAAGTGACCCTCCTGTGGCCAGTGGTTGGACCAAGAACATAGGTTTGCACTTGAAAACTGTAGTCACACCAGGTCCCAGGACACCTAGCCAGAGATATGAGACGGGGGTGGAAGGTGGTGATCAGAGATGCCTTGGAACCAAATCTCCCCCCCATCCCATCCCACCAAACCCTGGCTCAAATATCAACTTCAAGAGCTTCCTCTGTTTCTCCTGAGGTGCAAGCTCTTTTAGAACACAAAGGGTCAGAGCTACCTGGCTACCGGCCTTTATACCGAGGAGTGAATGAGGTCTGTGAGAGTACCTGGGGACTCCAGTAATGTCGCCGGGGAAAACAGACCGGCCGTAAGCCCTGAAGGCCTAGGTCCGTACTTTGCTTGGACCCTAATGTCCCTCAAAGAGGTCTGAGAGCAGCTTAACTAAATTTTGCTTGTGGGGAAACTAGCTAAGAAGAAGCTGTATGTGATGTGCGTGTGTGCATATACATAGACACACATATGTGGGTGGGTGAATATGTGTATATACACAAACAGTTTTTTTTATAATACACAGAGTAAAGGCTAAACTATTACCAGCCATTTTAGTTAGATAGATCGATATATGTCGTTAGAAGAAGAAAATTTTAGTCCTGAAAATGTGGCATCAAGTTTGTGAGGACAAGTACCTCCAGAATGTACGAAAGGTCTTCTTGTTGGAAGCCCGGAAGGTGGACAGGGGAGGGCCAGGATGGAGTCACTCAGAATCCCAAGCCTCGGGGGTTTCTCTCCTCAGAAGTGGCTCAGCTGGCTGTGTCTTACACAACATGAGGAAGCCAAGGATTATTGAAACTATTGACAATATAATAGGTTGGGGAGGAAAAGGCCACTCGGAGAAATGGTGTAGGAAGTCTCAAAGTGGAGAGTACAGTGCTGTCAGCCAGAGGGACAGTGGATACAATGCAGGAGCATCTCTTCGCCGTCGCTCTGGTTATAAGTTCCATCATTTTCCTGCCCCTTTCTTACTGGTTTTACGTCACCACAACAGATAGGTCTGGCGCAAAGCAGACACTCCACAGCTATTCGGTGAATGAAGGTTTGGGACCGGGTACCCCACATATTGGGCAGAGAAAGCCTGGGAGATTAGTCTCCAGTCTAACTTGGCAAAATCCTAGGAGCCAAGTGGCTTGGACACAGTCTGTTCACTACCTCGGATATGAAGGGAGACAGTATACACACCGATGGGCGGAAAATTTTGCTTAAAATCATTTTTTTCAGAAGCCGTGTATCTTTTCTCAGAGTCTGACAGGGTCACTTCATCTTGTAGGTGTTACAGATGGAAGGTGAAAAGGATTTGGAAAATAGGACAAAATTAGTGATATGACCTTTTCTATTTTTCTTAAATGGCATTAGAAAATGTGGTCCTCCCACCAAATTGGCAGTTTCTCTTTGGCTTGCATATGTATTAGATCACTGTTTTGGCCTCATAAGTGGTAACTCTTACCTGTGGGATGAGCCACCAGGTGGAGGGAGAGTCTCAAATCGAGACTGAGTTTTGGCTAAATCGACCATCGGAGTGAAGTGTTAGAGTTAGGGGCTAGTATATTGTTTAGGTGGGCATCACCGTATTCAGAAAAATAAGGAAAATCTCTTTTTTTATCTTTTGAGTCACTAGAATAAAGAGCTCACTCAATGTATGCAGGCCGTCTCTTGGAGCTCCTTGAGGAGATAGATACCCAATCCGGAAGGAAAGAAATCATAGAAGCCTAAAAGGATGGAGGTGGGGTGCTTCGGCCTTGATTTGGCAGGTTATTTCCTTCTGCCGCTTTCATGGCTCTGCTGGGCATTGCATTTGCTGGGGAGTGAGCTGCATTCCCTGGAGCTGCTTTTCTGTAGGAGCAGGCCAGCCGATGGGCATCATTTCCTCCTCAGGGCCCCCGGAGGAAAGAGTGTCTTCCTACCCTGGAAGTCAGTTTCTGCTTCCCCTCATATGCCTTGCAACTTCTCTACTGGAATGGTTAGCGTCTTTAAGTTCTCCTCTCAAGGGAAGAAGGGAGCCGTCCTGCCTCTTCCCTTAAAGGACCCTCAGCCCCTTAAGCCACTTTCCTTAGTCAGGCATGGCTTAGTTGTCTCTCACAGTCCTAGCCATTTGAACAGCCCCGAAGGCTCATTGGAAGCACAAGCATCCTGCAGCTCTTACAGTCTAAGCGGACGGGGTATCCTGGCTCTGCTTGTTTTGGCTGAGCTCAGCCAAGTGACTCCAAGACATAGGTTGGACGAGTCTACGCTTGTCCCCCCTGCACTAATGAGCTAACCATGACTGCTTCCTTTTATGGCAATGGCAGAGGAGCAAGAGGGCGGAGCAGAAACAGAACTGCCCATAAGCCATTAGCCAAAGCAAGTCATGGCCACCCCAAAACCCAGGGGAGGAGATGGTCAACCTTCAGTGGGAGGAACTTCAGAGTTGTGTGGCAAAGGGCACAGATATAGGGGAGGGTGAAAACGGGGGGCTAATAGTTCACTCTAACAGCAGTGTGATTGTTCAATTGAAAACTGCAGGCATTAGAGAAAGTCCAGAAAGGTGAATCCATGAGGAACAATATGAGCTAAAACAACTTGAGAATTCACAGGGACAGGGAGAAGAGAATGAGAGAAAATAGGAGTGGCTTCGAGATCAAATTTAGAATCTGATCTTTATAGAATAGAAATCCTGGAAATTGGCTACAGATCAAATGTAGCAGAACCACTAAATAGAGGGATTGTGAAAGAAACTTTCTCTGTTTGAGACAGATTATCACTCTTTAGGTCTTTAGATCTGGGTCTGCTTATCTAAGTCACTCCCGAACAGTAAGTTAGATTCTCCTAAAGAGATATGCAAACTGTCTTCAAATGACAAAGTATGTTAGTACAGTTGTGCCTTGAAGGTATTTCAGTCCCTGCTGGTGAACCAGGAGTCGTTTGAAGAACCTGAAGGAACAATAGAGAATAGTAATCAAAGAGCAGGGAGAATGCCTACAAAGAGAGATGAATGGAAATTTGTGTCATTTAGTTTGCAAAAAGAAAAGGTGATGGCAACCTAATTCAGAACTTCAGTGTGTGTAGGATTTAGGCCATGTCTTAATTCTGTATGTATGGGCCATTCTGAATTTGATAAAGACTTCAAATAAAGCATGAGAATTTGCACTTAAACCTGTCTCTTTCCTTAGATATCTTCAAGAAGAACATCACCATCTTTCCATTTGAGTCTAAAATTCTTTATAGTGCCAGTGATCGATCATACAGCAAGCTCCAGGTTTACAGACATGTTTTTTCACCAAAGTGTTATTTGTAAATTGGTGGTTGTTTGGAGCTAAGAGTGTTGTCTGTCTTCCAAGACTGTAATATGTGGTGCTTAGATTTTGAGGGCAGCCCATAAGGAGGGAGGGAGAGATGAAGGAAGGAAGGAAGAAATGGTGGGAGGAAAGAAGGAAGGAAGGGAGGGAGGAAGGAACTAGACTCTTAAATCCTGGGTATTAGAATCACCTGGGAAGCTTTTTAAAAAAATACAGATTCCCAGGCCTTATTCCAGGGAATTTGGATTCAGTGACCCAGCTGAGGAGCCCTGTTTTTTAAAGAGGGCTCCAGATAATCTGTGCAAATCACAGTTCAAGAAAGGTTGCTGTAGGGGCGCCTGGGTGGCTCAGTTGGTTGAGCGTCGGGCTTCAGCTCGGGTCCTGATTTCACAGTTCGTGAGTTCAAGCCCCACATGGGGCTTGCTGCTGTCCGTGCAGAGCCCACTTCAGATCCTATATCCCCGTCCCTCTGCCCCTCCCCTGCTTACACTCCCTCAAAAATAAATTAAAAAAAAAAAAAAAAGGAAAGAAAAGTTGCTGTAAAGGGAAAAAAGAACAGACCATAAATAAAATTGAATTAATTAAGAGCACTAAAGCACTACAGTGATTACGTGAAGGCAGTGGGAAAGGAAGAAGAGAGCTGGTCACTACAGTGGATAAACAGACGGCCATTCTTTTGTACAACTTCTCCCTGGCCAGTGTCAGGACAGCTCAGTCTATTGCTTGTTTTCTTCACTTGCTAGAAACCAGAGGTAAAATAGGCTAAATATGGTCAGAATTGTTGACAGCCAAATCTTTACAAAGATTTCTTTTTTTTTTTAAATTTTTTATTTCAAATGACACATCTTTTGTATGCTTTATTTCCTTTTTTTTGTTTTTTTTAAAGTAAATATATTTTATTTTATTTATTTTATTTTATTTTTATTTTTTTATTTTATTTATTTTTTTAATATATGAAATTTACTGTCAAATTGGTTTCCATACAACACCCAGTGCTCGTCCCAAAAGGTGCCCTCCTCAATACCCATCACCCACCCTGCCCTCCCTCCCACCCCCCATCAACCCTCAGTTTGTTCTCAGTTTTTAACAGTCTCTTATGCTTTGGCTCTCTCCCACTCTAACCTCTTTTTTTTTTTTTTTCCTTCCCCTCCCCCATGGGTTTCTGTTACGTTTCTCAGGATCCACATAAGAGTGAAAACATGTGGTATCTGTCTTTCTCTGTATGGCTTATTTCACTTAGCATCACACTCTCCAGTTCCATCCACGTTGCTACAAAAGGCCATATTTCGTTCTTTCTCATTGCCCTGTAGTACTCCATTGTGTATATAAACCACCATTTCTTTATCCATTCATCAGTTGATGGACATGTAGGCTCTTTCCATAATTTGGCTATTGTTGAGAGTGCTGTTATAAACATTGGGGTACAAGTGCCCCTATGCATCAGTACTCCTGTATCCCTTGGATAAATTCCTAGCAGTGCTATTGCTGGGTCATAGGGTAGGTCTATTTTTAATTTTCTGAGGAACCTCCACACTGCTTTCCAGAGTGGCTGCACCAATTTGCATTCCCACCAACAGTGCAAGAGGGTTCCCGTTTCTCCACATCCTTGCCAGCATCTATAGTCTCCTGATTTGTTCATTTTGGCCACTCTGACTGGCGTGAGGTGATATCTGAGTGTGGTTTTGATTTGTATTTCCCTGATGAGGAGCGACGTTGAACATCTTTTCATGTGCCTGTTGGCCATCCGGATGTCTTCTTTAGAGAAGTGTCTATTCATGTTTTCTGCCCATTTCTTCACTGGGTTATTTGTTTTTTGGGTGTGGAGTTTGGTGAGCTCTTTATAGATTTTGGATACTAGCCCTTTGTCCGATATGTCATTTGCAAATATCTTTTCCCATTCCATTGGTTGCCTTTTAGTTTTGTTGGTTGTTTCCTTTGCTGTGCAGAAGCTTTTTATCTTCATAAGGTCCCAGTAATTCACTTTTGCTTTTAATTCCCTTGCCTTTGGGGATGTGCCGAGTAAGAGATTGCTATGGCTGAGGTCAGAGAGGTCTTTTCCTGCTTTCTCCTCTAAGGTTTTGATGGTTTCCTGTCTCTATGCTTTATTTCCTATTGGGGTGCCATATTGAGAAAGCCCAAAGGATTGTTTTTTGGCTTGGGCTCATTGTAAACCATTTTCTTTGCTGTCACTATATGTGATGGGTCCCTGGGGCCACACATGGGCCTCACATTGATACTCTTGGAGACTTCTGACAGTTAGATCCATATAGCACTTGCCTACTTCACATCTGCTCCAGTCAACAAGTCCCGTTACTTGCCCTGTGATCTTCCCACTGAAGATGCTCTTTCTGATTTCATCAGGTTTTATTCACATGTTTGAAATGTAGTGTTCCAGTGCTCTCTTAGCAGCACATATACTAAAGTTGGAACGATACAGAGAAGGTTAGCATAGCCCCTGCGTGAGGATGGTATGCAAATTCATGGCGCTTTGAAAGTTAAGTGTTCTTAACTTTCTTTGATGAGTGAAAAATACGGGGAAATTTGTTCCCCCCACCTTGGAGTTACCCCAGTGAGGATGAGGGACTTCAGGGACTAGTAAATGAAAATGGAACGAGCTCTTCTAAAGCTAGGGTATTAATGCTAGCTCTACTGTTAACTTGCTGTGTGAATCTGGGCAAGACTCACACTCTCTCTGGTCTCAGTTTCCTCATCTTTTCAGTGAAGGGTCTTTCGGGATCTTCTAGCTCTGGTATTCTGAGAGTCTTTAATTTGGGAAGTTGGCTAGAGATCCCTTTTCTGAAGAAATATACCTATGCAGAGAAATGCTGCTGTTGTAGAAGGAAGCGGTTTAGGAGACAGGCCAGAATTGGGGAAGGAGGTTAACTTCTCAGGAGACAAAGCCCCATGTGTGAATCAGTGACTCATCACAGATGACTAATTCATCTTATCAGCTGTCAGTTCTAAAATATGTCCCATCAAATATTGATTGAATAAACTATTGAAGTCCTGGTTGCTAACCTAGACAGGGGCATTGCAACTTTTAAAAAGAAAGTTCAAGACGCCTATGAACTGGCCCATTTCTGCTTCTGAATTAACATTCCTGGAGTGCTTCTGTTGGTCTCTGATGGATACCAGAATTTGCTTAATTTTCCCCATTCATAAGAGGTTCAACGCAGAAGACTAGAGACATTAGGCATAAGCATGTGTGTGTTGTATGGTGGGATTTTGGCAACCAACAAGAAGACAGCCATCCACAAATAAATGTTCTAGAAAAGGCAACCACAGAAATGTTCATTGGAATCACAAAGGACACTTGCTTGGGATTCAATCTGTTCTTCATTCTGTCTATTTTTGACTCCATGATGCACTGCTCTCCAGCAGCAGAGCCTGGAGCCCTTACATGGGCAATTCCACATCTGTGCATCCCAGCCTGTGGCCCCGCCCCACAGCCACATCTGGCACTCAGCCCTGGTCTCCTTCCCATTCTCTTTGTTTCACCATAGTAATATCATAGATACTGTAAACCACACAGTGATGTAGTGGGGTCACTTTATCATCTATTGTTCCTTGGTCTCTTACTCTCTTCTGGGTCCCTAGCATTTTGGTTTCCACTGAATTCATCAATTTTCTTGTTTTTATCCTCATAACACTGCCACGAAGTAGTGGTAATGATGCCCATAATACAGTTGGGGGAACTGAGGCTTAGGAGGTAAAGTAACTTGTTGTCCCCAATGGCCCCAAGTGACCCAAGTGAAGAAGTAAGGGGTGCCTGGCTGGCTCAGCAGGTATAGCATGTGACTCTTGATCTTGGGTCCATGAGTTCAAGCCACACATTGGGTGTAGAGATTACTTTTAAAAAAACTAAGTGAATAAGTATTTCAACTGGCTCTAATGCCACCGCGCTTTCTCAAACATCTGAACAAAAGCTTAGTTTAAGTTCAAAATTTTGAGACGTGATATTCAGTGAAATCACACTGAAGTTCACCTCAGGATGCAGTGGGGGGGGGGGGGGCTCTTCCCTCCTCAGCCCCCACCAGCGTCTCCTCAGGAAGCAGAATAGCAAGTGTGCCATTGTGAGTGGGCCTCGTGGCTCGGAAGCCTGCCCCCCTCAGGTTCTGTCTGGAAGTACAGGCTCCACTTTAGGCTCGGTTCCTTTTTCTCTTTCTGAAGCCCTTTGCTCTTGAGTGCTCTTTCTTGACTGTATACAGCCCGAGTCTCTGCTGCAAACAGTATGTTGTTATATAAAAGGCTCCCAGCGCACTGATGAGGAACCTGGACCTTAGAGTCTGACTGACTGGATTTGAGCCCCAGTTCTGCATTTGCAAGTTGTTTGACCTTAGACACAGTGCTGCTGTCTGGACTTGAGTTTCCTCACCGGTACCCTGGGGATAGCAATGCCCATCTTGAAGGGTTGTTGTAATGTGTACAGATCATATGCTCTTGTGAAGTGGCAACTACAGTAGGTTGTCAGTAACTAAGAGTGATGCTTTTGTTGTTGTTTTCTCCTCCATCCTTCTGGAACAGGGTTTCTTAATAGCAGAACTACTGATGTTTGGGCTGGAGAGTTATTCTTGTCGGGGAGGCTGTCCTGTGTATTGCAGGATCTTTAGCAGAATCCCTGGCCTCTGCCCAGGAGATGCCAGTAGCATCATCCCACCCCCAATTTGACAATCAAAAACGTCTCCAAACATTGCTGAGTGTGTCCTCTGGGCCCAGCCGAGAACCACCCCTCCAAAGGCTGAAATTACAGGTGTTGATACTAAGATTATCCCCCCATCAAGTTGCTTCAGAACACAGAACCCTGAAAAGATTTATGTGGCAAAAAAGACAAGAGGTAATACATGCTGGCATGGATGTGGAGAAAAGGGAACCCTCGTGCATTGTTGGTGGGAATGCAAATGGGTGTAGCCACTGCAGAAAATAGTGTGGAGGTTACTCAGAAAATTAAAAATAGAACTACCCTATGATCCAGTGATTCCACTTCTGGGAATCTATCCAAAGGAAATGAAAACACTAACTCAAAAAGATAGCTGCACCCTCATGTTCATAGCAGCATTATTTACAGTAGCCAAAACATGGAAACAACCTAAGAGTCCATCCGTGGATGAATGGATAAAGACGATGTGATATACATATATGGAAGATTAGTCCACAATGGAATATTATTCAGCCATAAAAAACGAAGAAATCCTACCATTTGTGACAACACAGATAGACTTTGAAGACATTATGCTAAGAGAAATAAGTCAGAGAAAGACAAATATTGTATAATGTCATTTATGTGTGGAATCTTCAAACAAACAAAGAACAGACAAAACAGAAAAGCCCAAAACGTATTGGAAAAGAGATTAGAGTTGTGTTTACCAGAGGCAGAGGGTGGGAAGGAAGGGGAAATTGGAGGAAGGTGGTCCAAAGGTACCAACTTGCAGTTATAAGATAAATAAGTCCCAAGATGTAATGTACAGCTGCCTCTGCTGTAGGATATATAGGGAAGTTTGTTAAGAGATCCTAAGAGTTCTCATCACAAGGAGAAATAGTTTTCCTTTTTTCTCCTTTCTTTTGATTGTATGAGATGATGGATGTTAGTTGAACCTATTGTGATATTCATTTCACAATATATGTAAATCAAACCATCATGCTGTATGTCATAAACTTACACAACGACATATGTCAATTATCTCTCAGTAAAACTGGGGGAAAAAGATTTATGAAGATAGCATTAATGATTTTCAGTGCAGAATGACAGATGTTTCAGTTGCTTATAGGATAAGGCTTCTCTCAAGCAGTGAACCATGAAAGTCAGTTCTGAGTTAAAAAGAAATGATTGCCTTTTTGTGTGCGTGTGTGTCCAATGCTGCACTGATTTTGCAAAGGCAATGATTTTATGACAGCTCATAAAACCATAGAATCTTAGAGTATACATAATTGAAGGGGAATCTGGATCAACCCCTGTCTGATACTTGAGTTTGCAATGAACCCAGTGAGTGGGAGTCAGTACATAGTCTCTCTCAAAGGCTAAAAGTGACAGGGAACTCACATCCTTGCAAGGTAATACCCAAGTCCACATTGGAACAGCTCTCACTATTACACAGGATCCTTCTTTGGGATGAAAGTTACGTTCCTTGCAATTTCCATTGGTTCTCTGGTCCCTGCCCTCTGGGGCCACATAGAAAAGTCCCTCTTCACAGACTCTGAGGTGTGAATGCTTATGGTTTGTGGTTAGCTCTGGAAGCTGGGACAGGTCGGGGGGAAACACTTCCCTGTTGTGCTCAGCATGTCAACACTGCCCACGTGTCTCGTAGAGGCCATAGTGGAAGAGCCTACTTCAAGAGCCTACTGTGAGATCCCAGGCATCTTGCCTTACTTGGGTTTTGTAGGCTCCATTATGATCGCCTCGTTACTGGTCAGGTAAATTCTGTTCAAGGGGTCCATAATAATGGAGATAGCAGGAGAATTTTGTCCATGCACTGAGACCATGTAAGAGCCACGTTTGGGGAATGCTTGTATTCCCCTTAAAACAATTGCTATAGTTGAAGAAATTGTGCAGAGCCAGCTTTTCTGATGGCTGGTCCCAGACTTTCTGGTCTCCCCTGATCCATCCTCTACAGAAAGTTCCCCCTCTGAAAATCATATTTTTCCGCCCCCTAGCCAGCAATATGGTCCCTTGTGACCTCTCTATATTCTTGATGAAACTAAAATATCAGGTGTCCTGTTGATATTTTCTTCCTTGCTTTTCCCTAATTGTGCGTTGTGAAGGCAGTGCATGGTCTCTCAGATCCTTTTCAACGAGGACAGCCTACAATCTTACGACATGGAGTCCTGACGGTGGAGTCTGGCGGCCGTGGTCCCGTGGCCATGGGGATGCAGGAGGGCTCTGACCTGGGCAGGGAGCAGACACGTGTAGGCAGGCTGGCTTGACGCTCCATCGTCGGGGCCTAGAGCCAGGTCTGTGTCCTAGCCACAGCCCCACCTTGTATCCCCTTCTTCTCTGAGGCCCCAGAGAAGAGTTCAATGGGACCTGAGGCTGCTTGAGACTTGTCACTGCAAGTCCTGCCTCCACCGGCCTTTCCAGTTGCTCCTTCCCCTCACCTCCAAGCTCGAGACCTCCACTGAGCAAGTGGGAGACGAGGTGGGCAGGTCCATTGCCATTCTAGGACCCCAGTTCCCTAGCACACTCGTGCCAGGAAGCTAGAGGAAATGATCCCCTTCTTTCTCCCACCCTAAAATCAACTTCTGCCCGTCAGGGATTCTTCGATTCTCTTACCCAAGGTGTACACGTCAGCAGTGGAAATTTCAGGCCGGCTGAGAGGGAAGAGGTGCACAGTCATAGGTGAGTTAGGCTGGGACCCGTTTATTAGGAGGGATTTGCCTACATCCTCGTGCCTGTCCCTTTCCCGAGAAACTGTTTTTAGCACACTTGGAGCACATGTGCGGTTACATTTGCAACATGAATGAGTCAGGTTTATTGTGCCCACAGATTCTTTCCTCTTTATTGAAGTATAGTTGAAGGCTCCTGTGGAGCCTCAGCTGGGAAGATGCAAATGGCTGGTTACTCAAGGGGCTGCGCTCTGTCATCACCTAGAGATTTCTTCACTCGCATGTCTAGGGCCTGAGCTGGAGTGACTCAAAGGCTGGGACTAATGTGCAAGGCCCCTCCACGTGGCCTGTCCACAGACTTGGCCTTCTCAGCACAAGGCAGCTGGGTTCTGACCGGGAGCTCCCCAAAGGAGAGTGTCCGGAGGGCAGGCATTACAAGGGACCCAGCTGGAAGCGGCAAGACTTCTTCTGTCCCGGCCACTCGGAAGCGTCATAGCATCACCTGTGCTGTATTTTGCTGGTTTCACCTCAGCTATGAAAGCCAGCTCACTCATAGAGAGGGGAATTAGACTTTTATCTCTTCATGGCAGTGGGCCACCACTTGGAAACACCACTGGGTGAACTCCAACCTGCTTTGCTCCCTCATCCTTTTGCAGAAGCAAGCTGTACAAGTATGTGCAGTGGCCCTGCCCTCTTCTTGGTCTCCACACACCTCTTTCTTGTCGGTCATCCAGGTATTCCCAGTCTCCCCCATTTGTACATAATCGCAGGAAAAGCCAGACGAGATGTGAAGCTTTTAGAGGCAGCTGGGGAATCCAAAATTACACATGGGAATCATCAGTTACAAAATTGTAGGAAAGGTCTGATCATGGATGTTCAAAAAGGGTCTATAGGAGCATATAAGGGGAGGGGTACTGCACACTCAGATTAAGGAGTGCAGGGAAGACTCCCTGGAGAAGGTGATGTTTGAGGAGAAATGTTATGTGGCTGTTAGACCAGTGTTTTTCTCTTTTTTCATTCCGTTCCACTCCATCCCATCCCATCCCATCCCATTCCGTTTTGTTGATTCTTAGCTAGGATGTAAATTCTGTGAGAGCAGAGGCTTTATTGGTTACCCCAATATTAGTTTTTTGAGGCTTCTGTAACAAATTATCACAAACCTAGTGGCTTAGGATACCAGAAATATATTTGCTCACAGCTCTGAAGGCCAGAAGTCCAAAATCAAGGTGTCTGCAGAGCTGTGCTCCCTCCAAAAGCTCTAGAGGAGGTCCTACCTTGCCGCTTTCAGCTTCTGGTGGCTCCAGGGATGCCTTGGCTTGTATCTGTGTCCCTTTGGTCCCTGCCTCTGTCTTCATATGGCCTCTCTTCTCCCTGTATTTTCTTCTCTTCTGTTTCTTATAAGGACACTTGTCATTGGACTTATGGTCCATCCAGATAATCTCAGGTGAACTCATCTCAAAACCCTTAAATTCATTGCATCTATAGTGACCCTTCTTTTCAAATAAGGTTACATTTGCAGGTTCCAGGGCTTAGGGTGTGGACATATCTTTCTGGAGGCCACCATTTAACACACCAAATCCACTGTATGTATCCCAAGTGCCTAGAATACTACCTGTTGCCTAGTAAGTTGCTTAATAAATATTTTCCAGCCTAATAGATCTGCCTCGGCCTTAGATCATCCATGGGATTGTCATGAGATTCAAAGCCAACATGTCCATCTAGAGATGGTACAGAGATGTGGTTATGGACTTGAGCATCAGCATTACACTTGCTGGGTTCAAGTCCAGAGGCTCCACTTGCCTCCTGTGAAATCTTAGGCAAGTTCTTCTAGCTTCTCTCTACTTCAATTTACTCTTCTATGAAAAGGAGCTAATAATAATGAGATGAGCTTTCTTGGGTAGTGGTGGTAATTAAGTTAATATATGCAGAGTGCTTAGAAGGATCTAGGACTTGGTACCCAATAGATTCTAGCTTTTATTACAAAAATAAAATAATGATGTGACAGTGTGCAATATGTTAATAATCCCAATTGTTTGATTTTACCTGATCCCCTCTCCACTTTCAGAAACAGCAGAGAGGGATGCCACCCCCCTAAGCTTAGCACATTGTTTCAGACATATGAGTCCAGTGGTGACTTGGAAACACCAGACCTCGCTGCTGACAGGTCCAGCGCAGTGGAGGGAAGTGGGGCTGAGAGCACAGCCCTGAAAGTGGAATGGCTGCTCCCTGACAAGCGTGAGAAGTGGCTTCTGTCCCCAGGGCAGCTGCTGGTCTCTCAGGTTCCATCCTGCTCTGTGATCAGCTCATGTGTACCACCCTGAGGCCCTCAGCAGGAATTTTAGGGCTGCTCAGCCTGCCCAGGACCTGTCAGCTAAAGCAGAGGATGAAAAAGAACAACACCAAGGGCAGAAGAAGTAAGACAATGTGATAGATGGATTTGAGAAGAATCCAGATCAGTTGTGGGGCAGACCTGGTTGAATAGGGTGAGAGGCTGGAGTTATCTCAGCAGGTTATTATTATTTTTTTTAAAGGTACTTTGTGCTTTCCAGTTGCTTATTAAAAAAAAAATCATGTAGGTTATCTGAGTGATGCCCTGCTCAGGTCCTTAGGAGACCTGCTTTGTTAGAGAAAAATGGCTAAACCCGATGCTGTTCAAAGTATAGTCCATGGACTGCTTCTGGTCAGGCAACTGTTCATTACCAGTCTATGAGAAGATAAGGACAGAAATTGCTGGTAAGGTGTTTGGACACTTTCATAGCAATTTGACATTGCCATGGCCACCAGGAAGGTGATGAGTGGACCTGTCTCACCAAACAGACCAGTTTGGGTGTTGTCACACTCCCTTGGTGAGTTGCATGTGTTGTGAGCCAGCTGCTAGCACCGGTGTGTGGTGGGTGGAGGTAAAACCCTAGTCCCTGACCACAGAGAGTCTGAGAAAGCTCCACTAGGACCCAGATGGCAGAGGGATGAAGATGTGGCCCAAATCACATTTTTTTTTTCCTACATGTTTAAATATGGCCATTGCCATCTTTGTGTATCATTTATCTTTAGATTCAGAAAAGAACTTGGAAAGTCCTTAGAATAGCTCCCTCCTCACACTTTTCAGCTTAAAGGTGAAGAACCTGAGGCCAGGACAGACCACAGGACTCTCAGAATGACCCAGTCAGTCAGTGATCTTCCTGGAACTAAACCCAGGTCCCCAGTGCTCTTTCAAAACTGCTGTTCTTTTCCAGTAGCTAATGCAAAAGCAAATTTCATTCCATAACAAGGAATCACAAGTTCCAAATTAATACCCCAGAATGATAGGGTTTTCTTGGGTGCAGCTGGTTTATGAACACAACACAGGTCTTCCATACGGGGTAATCTGCTGGTGCCATGGTCTTCTCTGTTAAAGCAAAGAACAGGAATCTAAGACACTGACATTTTGATATTAGCCCCACAGATGTCTTAGTTTGTGTTCTTGAGAAAATCAGTTAATATTCCGTCTGAATCTGCAAATAGGAGCAACAATAAAATTTGCTCTCCTTGGGAACATCTAAGAATTTTTGTCAGGCTATAAAAAGAGGCCCAGAGAGATGATTTGTCTGGGAAAGCAGAAGTAAAACTTGGCTCTCCATTCTGTAAGACTCTCCATGGCTTAAATAAATCATGTGGATCTGGGGGAGACCCTTGGCAATTGGCTTGTTCAGCCCTCTGCCTTCAGGTAGGACTATATTTACACCATTTCTGAGTGATGCACTTTTCACCTGTTTTTCAGGAAGGGAAGGGAGATTCTACAACTGAGTGGCTTTTCCTTTGGCGAGCACTGTCATGGCCGTGATGGTATTAATAGGGAGGAAGTATGGCTTCCTCAAGGCACAGTCCCTACTGGTTGAGAGTCAGAAGGGACATTTTCATATGTCAAGGATGGTGGCACATAGGTTCTCAGCGTGTCCTTTATCTAGTGCAGCCAGATGCAGCTCTGATAAAGAACATGATTAAGATGTCCTCAGGCTTTTCTTCAGACGGTGTAATCACACCAGCTTTCAAATGTCCTGACTGGAATTTGCCCCAGCCAACTTTTGCTTCACTTAGTAATTAGCCTCGAGTTCTTCTTGCCACTCCTTAGATGTGAATCCCATGCCAATAACAGGCAATGTGGATTTTCCACAAGGTTTAAATATTCACCACTCAACCTTTTAGCACAGAGAACTGAGGTCAACCTGGCATCCTCCACAGGAGACAGAGCGGTGTGGGGACAACAGTAGACGTTCTCACTGGATTTGAATCTTCACTTCCCCACCTTTGATGGCCTCAGACTAGTTACTTAATATTTTTTATCTCAGTTTCCTCATCTGTAAAGTGGAGATATTCATACGTATACTTTGAGAATTTTGAGGATCAAATGAGTTAGCACATTTGAGAGGCTCAAAATAGAATCTAGCCACAGTGGTAGCTGACATTATCTGTCATGACCCAAAGCCTGTGTTTGCTTCAAACAAATGGAATGATTCTCAGACCGAGTTTTTTCACTGCCCATTTATTGGGGAGGGGGGGGACTTAATTTGATTCCCAATTATGTTCCAAATCATACTCGTTTTGTTCAACATAAAAAGTAAGTATAAGTGCACAGTTGTGGTTTCTTCTTTTGTAAGGGGAATGGGAATGATTCCATATTTCCATTTTAGAGGTGACCTTTGTGCCACAGCCTGCTCACCTCTCACCAAAATTCCACTGTATTTGCTGCCAGCTCATTCAGGAAGATGGGGGCGTGTGGAGGGGCCCACTTACTGTTTAGGTGAGATGTTCTTTAATCACTGGCATATGGGAATTTGCTTTAAAATAAATTATAGGTGATCACATTCACAAACCAAAAAGATTTGTGATTTGATCAGGTAAAATATAATTTACTTACCTGTCTTAGGAAATCTATTTGTGGTTGTCTCTGATCTCTCAAGAGAATTAATATGGACACATTGAAAAAAGAATTTAAACTAGAAGTCCACGTAAGCAGTGGTGCCCTACTTCCTCTGCAACAATTATACCCTCCACACCTGCCCCAGGTCTTAGCAATATCAAGGTTAAGCTCCCGATATTCCAAGTAAAAGTACAACTTCACCCGTCCACACAAAGGCGCATACACACTCCTGTTCTTCAAGTTTTCTTTCCATACCATTTTAAAGATGAGGAAACACCTCTCAAAAGTCCTCTCTTTCTCAGCTACTTGAAGACGCATTTTACAGAGTGCTAAATTCATGGTTCTGCTTTTATGTATGTTGGAAATATCTTTTGCCTGGACTAGTTTATGTTCACATTCATAGAAGCCATTTAGTGTTTCCTTTATTAGGATGTACTCGACATTGCCTGTTGAATTATTGCACCTTTTAAAAGTCATTCGAGAGAATAAATTTTAGGAGTCTTGGTAAGAACAAGACAATACCGCGTTAAAGCACCTAGGAGTGTGTAGCTTACTTTGGAACAGCCATTTGGTTTTGGTTTTTTTTTTAATTTTTTTTAAGTTTATTTATTTTGAGAGAGACAGAGTGCAAGCAAGGGAGGGGCAGAGAGAGAGGGAGAATCTCAAGCAGGCTCTGCACTGTTAGCGCACGAACTCACAAACCATGAGGTCATGACCTGTGCCAAAATCAAGAGTTGGATGCTTAACTGACTGAGCCACCCAGGTGCCCCGAAGCAGCCATTTGTTATAAAATATTCTTCTCCTCTTGTCTGAAGGAATAAGTTCCCTCACACAAACTCCATTGACTCTGCACCTCCCCTGTCTTCACTGACTATCCTGTCTCTCTTCCCCTTCAGCCACATACTTCTTGGAGCAGCCATGCATGCTCAGCTTCTCCACCTCCTCACCTCCCACTCACTGTCCTACTGCATGTACTCTGACCCTGCACTTGCCAAATCACCAGGACCATCTAGTGGCCAAGTGTGATGAAGACTTTAATCCTCTCCTCAGTTGACTGTTGAGCATCAGGTGAGACTTCTGAGTGCCCCTATTTCTTAAAACACCCTCCCTCCTTGGTTTACTTGCCATGATAATATCCTTGATTTTCTACTTCCTCTTTCTCTGTTGGTCCTCACAATGTTGGAAATGTTGGTTCCTTGAGGTTCTTGTCTCTTTTTTTTTTAAGTTTACTTATTTATTTTGAGAGAGAGTGCAATCATGCATGAGAGGGGCAGAGGGAGAGAGAGAAATTATCGCAAGCAGGCTCCATGCTGTCAGCACAGAGCAGGACGAGGGGCTCAATCCCATGCACTGCGAGATTGTGACTTGAGCCAAGATCAAGAGTTGGATGCTTAACCAACTGAGCCACCCAGGCGCCCCTTTCAGGTTCTTGTCTTGATGTTCTTCTTTCTCACATTCTCTCTGAGTGATAGCATCTTCTGAAATACGTTCGTTCATCCCACTTTTGTTTTTCTCCTGAGCTATCCATACAGCCATCCACCTCCTGGCCATATCCATTTGGATTTCTTCCAACACCTAAAATTCAACAAGTCAGAAATTGAACTGTTTACTTTCTCTAATTTGTTCCCTCTCTTTGGTTCTTAATTTCATTGAAAACCACCACCGTGCACCCAGTTATCCAAGTCTAAAAGCAGGGGCAGAATCCTTAATTCCTCTCTGCTTCTTAATTCCATTATCTCTTCAGTAATTTTATATCACAAACATTTCTCTTTAAGTTTATTTATTTATTTTGAGAGAGAGAGCGAGCACACATGTGCATGAGCAGTTGAGGGGCAGAGGGGGGGCGGGGAGAGAGAATCCCACACTATCAGGCCAAGGCCTACATTGGGCTCAAACTCACGAACAGTGAGATCATGACTTGAGCCGAAATCAAGAGTCAGACACTTAACCGACTGAGCCCCCCAGGCACCTCTATATTATAAATATTTTTAGAATCCTTCCACTCTTTTCTGTGCCCACCACTGTGACACTAGTCCAGGCCACCATTATCTTTCATGTGGATTGCTGCAAAACCCTCTCATCCAGTCTCTCTTCCTCTGGCATTGTGTCCTTTTAACCCAAACTCTACCCAGCCACCAGAAGTATTTTGCAGAAGTTATATCTCATGGTGTCACTCTCCAGTTTAAAAACCTTTACTCATTCCCCTTGGACTGTAAGATAAAGTCCAAACTCCTTAATATGGTTTAGAGGACCACTTATGATATGGCCTCTGCCCACTTCTCCAGCCTTATCTCTTATAATTGCCTCCACTTCCTTCTATTGCTGACTGCCCCAGTACTCTCTGCAGTTCTTTGGAGGTACCAAGCTCTCTCTGGGTCAAGTTCTTTGTACATGCTGTCCCTTCTGCCTGGAACACTCTTTAACTCCTCCTGACTTGGCTAGCTCCTACGGATCCTTCAGGTCTCAGTTAAGACACCACTTTCCCTGAGCTTGGACACTGGTTCAGTGTCCCCCAGGGACACTTTTAGCCCATAACTTACTGTAGCAGAGCACACATGAAGTTGTGGGGTGTTTTGCTCTATTCTCCTCCAGCTTCAGCTTCCTGGAGGCAAAGAGAATGTAGTGTTCACTTTTGTATTCACAGACCCCGGCGCGCTGCTGGGACAAAAGGGCTTTTGCTCATGTTTACTGGACGGAGGGAGAAAGGAAAGAAGGTAGCAGAGCGACATGCCCACAGTTGTTCTGAGTATCAGTGCTAGTAATACCTCTCTCTGCACACGCGTTTCCAACTGCAGGTTGTGCCTTTGTCTCTTTTACTTTGATTGACAGGTAATCGTGACATAAACTAAAGGAAGCAGACTATTTTCTTGACAAGGCTTCCATTTACCTAGAAGGATGAACAAGTACTGCTGTGAACAAACATCCACACTCACAGCTGATTGCCCTGTAGTGGTTGACATGATATTCATTTGGAGCGAGATTATTAAATAGATATTCACTGAGCATCATACATAGCAGTGGCCAAGTGTTGGAGTTATAGAAAAGAGAACAGAGTCTTCTCCCCTGCCTTTATGAATCTAACGGTCTAGGTGCCTGACAGATGGCATATGCATGTGACAGGTGCTGGGATACGTCATACCTGTTCTCAAGATGGTAGATGTTCAGAGAAAGGAATGTTCATTTGAGGGTTTTAGGGTTTGGGCTTTTACCCCAGTGGGGTTTGGCTGATATTAATCTTTCTAAGACTTATTCATTCATTCAATAAACCTTTTTTTTAATGTTTATTTTTTGAGAGAGAAAGAGAGACAGAGGGCGAGTGAGGGAGGGGCAAAGAGAGAGAGAGAGAGAGAGGAAGAGAGAGATGCAGAATCCGAAGCAGGCTCCAGGCTCTGAGCTGTTGAGTCCCGATGCGGGACTCAACTCACAAACTGTGAGATCAAGACCTGAGCTGAAGTCGGATGCTTAAACAACTGAGCCACCCAGGCGCCCCTCATTCAGTAAACTTTTATCAAATGTTTATGATGGAGGCCGAGCTAAGTTAGACAAATGAAGATAGACACAACTGCTACCTTCAAGAGATTAATAATCCACTTGGTTATAATGGAAGACAACTCTTCAAAGTCTTTTAACTTTGAGTATTCAGAGATCTCCTGAAGCTTCTGGACTTAAGTTTCTTATTGGTCCTGAGTCCCATCATTTGATGTTAGAAGGTCCCCTTCCAAGAAATATTTATCACCCAGAGAGAGTTAACTTTGACTCTAGACAGTACATTATGTCCTAACCCAGAACTTTTAATACCTGAATGTTGTAAAGAAGTCATAATTTCACTTCTAAAAAATAAAAGATACTAAATCAAATTTAATATGCCTCAATTAAGCAGAAGGAAATTCCAGGTTCATAGGAAACAAGCTATAAAGGCTGTGTAGGCATGTGAGCTGAATGGCTGCCATTGACATGGAGCGAATGCTCGTGGAAATCATTAGATATAATCAGACTGGAAAACAGGGGCCCTTCCTAACCTCAGTGAGGCCTTAGCCCTTTTCAGCCTCATGTCGGGTCCCAGCTCTAGAGCTGGGCTTGAGCTACGGAATGATGCAATCATCAGAGACTGTGGCCACAGGCCTGCTGGAATGGAGCTTAACTGGCAAGATCAGCTGGTTGTCATGGACGCTCCATTTCAACCAAACCCATTTGGCTCTTCACAGCCCAGCCACCTGTTGTAAACAGCTGAAAGGGGCCTGGTTCCATTTGGAGGTTGTCACTATCTCTGGTATGTTGTCCAAAGAGAAGGGCGTGTGGACACAGGAAGGACAGTAAACAGTTGCTTCTCTCACAGAGTCACTCTCTTTGTCAGGAGCAGCGGTCCAGGCATGGCCTGCCCTGGGTGGTCTTTCTGCATAGGATCTGCCATCTCTTTGAAGACAGGATAGTCACAGGCCTAAGTATAGAAGCAGCTCTACAGAAAAGACCTGAATAGCAGATTGGAACCAGATCACAAAGGGCTTTCAATGCTAAGCTGAGAGATTTAGAATTTATTCTAGAGGCTGTGGAGCATGATTGAAAGTTTCGGAGTAGAGGAGTTGTAATAAACCCAGCAGTGAGACTAGGATGCTGGCTCAGTGCTTCAGTTAGAGAAAGAGAGGGGTAGATGAGTCAAGGGTAGACTGGAACCAACTGGGCAGAAGGTCAGGTTAGGTTGAATTGAGCAGGATAGAAGAAGACTGTCCACCAACAGAGGATGGACTGGGACACAGGTACAAATAAAACAGTTCAGTCAACAATCCCACGATCCTCACTCACACCTGGGCCAGAGAAGGCATTGCAGAAGGCCAGGGCTCTGGAGAGTTCTCAGGGAGAGGCATTGCTGCACCATGAAGGAAAACTTCCAACCTTGGGACCAGTTCTAGACCTACTCAGTTGTGTGTTTTTTTCTCTTTTTCTTTTTTAGTCTCAGCAATACCTTGGGCCTAAATAGAGTTCTACCATGAATTAGGAGTTCCTCTTTCTCCCGGGTTCCAAGGGGCTGAGCAGGGGTTTATTACCGATGCAGTGAAAGGAGTGTTCTTCAGCATCAACTAACCTTGGTCTGAATCTCGGCTCTGCACCTCATTAATTGTATGGGACCTTGGGCGAGCTACTTAACTCATCTGTAAAGTAGGAATCAATAACAGGTATCTCATTTGGCTGTTGTGAGGCTTGACTTAGTTAAGTATGTAAAGTATCTAATCAACGCTCATCACATGATGGGTTCCCAGCTCCTGTTGGTACCCTTTTGTCTTTCTCTTCTTACAGCACAGAGTTTGTCCTCTGTGGATCCTGTCTCTTTTGAACTAGAGGCAGGGTCTTGATGGGAGGGATGTCATCAGAACTGTAGCATCTTTCATTATGAAGTCAGTGCAGCCATACTTCATTTTACCTGGCACTGGCTGCTGGAAAGACTGTGCAATATACCATCATTTTAATGCAGTAAAGCAACTGGCTACCCCAGGTATAGTCCTGCTTCTAGTCCTTTGTGAAGTGAGATATAGCACCATTCAATTCTTAATATACATTGATTCTGCCAAGTTTAATTCATCTATGGGTAGAGTGCATCTATAAGCTGTTTTAGCTACTCAGCCACTCCTCCGCTCTCAGAGTATATCGCCTGACTTCATAGCAGAGCCTGATTGTCTCTCCCTGGGCCTTGGCTGGACTTGGAAATTCAAGATGCCTATGGCCAGTTAGCTCTGGGTGGAACTGCCTGTCCGAAAGGGAGCATAGCTGTACTCTTACCCTGGCCCAATGAGAGGAGACCATGGGGGAATAAGTGTGCACACAAGGCCCCACTCAATTCCACAGACATCCAGGGTCTACTCTTTGCAGGTCCTTCTGTTGGGTATTGGGGTTCCTGAGATGACAAAGGCCGGGCATCTGTACTGGAACCTCACAGACTTCATGAGCCCTTTCTTGTGCTTGACCTCATGGGCTAGATGTCCTTCTTGGCCCTGGTCACTGGGTTTCCAGATATAAGAGTGAAAAAGCTGCTCCTTAAGGGAAGTGTTGTGCTCCCTAAGGGAAGGACCAGGACACGCAGGTCTGGAGAAGTGTGTGAAGACAGCCTCAGAGAGGGAGCATGCCCTACAGGGCCTCACTGCTGCTTTGCAGAAACGGGAAGAGCCATGGGCCTTGGGATCCATGTTTGCACAAATGACTGGCCTTAAGTGGAAGGGAGGACACGTGTGTTGGGAGGGGTTGATATATGAGATTTTTATTCCCAATAACCACACAGTACAAATCTGCAGAATGACAGCAATTTCCTCCTAGAGGCTTTACCTAAATTCTCAAACATACTACCTTGGTTTGTGGAAGATGACTTTACTTGCCACTAGATGGCCCCCCATGTACACATAGAGACACACATAGAGACTTTGAAGTAGATTTTCTGTATTTTTTCAACATGTACACACACACACACACACACACACACACACACACACACACAATTTTAACTTTCACTATCTTTGAAGCCAATAACCGATTCATTAATTTTGCTTTTAGCATTCAGATGATAGAACTTACATTCTCTGGAAAGTTGGTTTAACATAAGAACCTGTGGGTATTCTTAAATCCTCTGGGCCACAAACTACGTGATTAAGAAGTTGGATTTGAATCTGTTCTATTAAATAGTATGTTTTGGTTTGTCCTGTAAGGCAATATATTCAGGGTTTAACAGAATAGTCTTTAAGTTCAATTTTTAATTTTTAATTTTTTTTTATTTTAAAGAGAGAGAGCACATGAGTAGGGAGAGGGGCAGAGAGAGAGAGAGAGAGAGAGAGAGAGAATCCCAAGCAGACTCCAGTCTCAGCTCAGAGACTGATGCGGGGCTCAATCTTACAGCCTTGGGATCATGACCTGAGCAGAAATCAAAGTTGGATGCTCAACCGACTCAGCCACCCAGGCGCCTCTAGCTCTATTTTTTAAAAAGCACTGGAAGAGAAAGCAAAAACAAACATTAAATAATGCTTCCTCTCTGGCAGGAAGTGTTCTGAGATATTTTAAATATTAACTTTATCTTCATAGCTTTGAAATAACTCTTCTGTATACATCATTATAAACATCTTATAGATGAGGGAACTGAGACTCAGAAAAGTAGGGAGTTTACCCAGGATTCCAAGCAGTCATTGGCAGGCTAACTGAACTCCTGATCCTGACTTGTTTGCTCTACATCCTGCTGCCCCCTACTGGCTAAAACAGTCATGAGGGGCTTAGTAGCAATCTGATTGTGGCATGCAAGATACCAGAATTCTGGTTTCCCTTTTTTCCTTCCTCTCAATTTTCTTATCTATTACGCAGGAATAAAACAATCTCTAATTGCTGAGAATGGAATTTGTGTATTACACAAATGTCTGCTACAGTTATTATCGGGATATTTCGGGTTTTGTGGGAATGTGTAACTCTCCTCTGTGCCCAGGAGGTGCGTGGTCCTTCACTCATTCACACAAGAAACATTTACTTTGAGATCTCCTACACCGGGGTGTCTGTGCTCTTTCAGCTACAAATCTGGTCCACCCTGAGCTGTTACGGTTGAGCGTTGCAATGACGTTTCCTGGCGTTTTCAGCAGGTAATTCTCCCTTAGCCTCCAGATCCAGAAATAATAGACAAGGGTAGGAAAACTTCAGGGGTAGGACTGCAGCTGAATAGGAAGATGATGGCCAGCGCCCTTTCTGCCTTAGCCAAACCACCAGAAAGAGGCAGATGGGTTTTTTTTTTTTAAATCGTCATTTTGGAACACAATGTACTATTTCTATATTCAAGAGTTTCCATTTCAAATGGCCAGTTGGATCATCTCTTTGACAGAGGGCTTCAATTAAAAGCACAAGTCTCTGGATAAGTTTTGAAGGACATTTGTCTTCTTGGAACCTGATGCAAGCTGCTTTCATGTTGCTTCTAAGAACTTCTCCAGTTTGGTTTAAGTAATGCTGTCCGACCCAGGCTTTGATTCCTACGTGTGAATCATTTTGTATCTGGACATTCTCATTGGCGGGCTGTTGGTATAAGGAAAATTCTGTTTTCCTTCTGGATGTGAAAATCCAAAATTAGTCATCACTCATTCAACAGAACTGATAAGTCTAGAGGGATAAAGTTCATCAGAGAGAATATTTGTAGCTTTATTTTTAGTTCCTTAAGTTTTTATCTCAAAACCCCATAATAACTGTGGTATGCCTGACTTTCTTTACCTTCTGTAGGATCTCCTTGGGAGACTGACCCACACAGTAACCTTGAGCCAGGTTTGTCGGGGTGGGGAGGCTCATCCACCAACACCGGTCCATCCCTACCTGTCCAGTCTGTGGGCCACCAGGGGGCATGCGTGAGCCAGAGATGGGAGGTGTCGCTGTTTCTGCCTCAAAACCATCTGTGCCATTTGTAAGAGGTCCCCATAGGGTCTTCTTGCTGGCATTTTGACAGAATGACTCTATTATATCTGTAAGATAGAAAAATGGCAGGGGGCGTGCCAAAGAGACTCCTGTGAACATGCCAAGGGAAACCAACATTGCAGAGCCACTTTGTACCTGCAATCCATGAGGGATGCTCAAGGAGGACAGTGTGCACTGTTGACTCAGCCTTTTGGCTGTAATGGAGAAGGGAAGGCTCAGCATATGCCCAGACGTGAGATGACCCATTAGTATGTTACTCCACGCCCTTTCCTGCTGCAGCCATGTGGGAGCAGTGATGCAGCAAATCGGGCCAAGAGCTTGTTTTCTTGTAGGAACTCATGGGTTTGAGACAATTTCAATCTTTGGAACTTCTTAAATTAGGGCGTCCAAGTTCAATTTCATTTCCTAGACAACACATAGGCCATCAGAGGGAACAGAAATGGCTGGCTTCGGCTGTATTTCCTCCCTCTCAGAAGATACCTCTCATACCTGTAACAGTTGGGCAGTCTCAAGTAAGTGGCCAAGAGAGAGGTGGGCAGGAGGGTAAAGCCCAGAGTCTTGCTAAACTACACAGACTCTAGGCACTGGGCTACCACAGCCTGCCTTGGCATGTAGTTTCACAATTTAATGTGCTCACTTGTTTCAGCCCAGCCTGTGAGGCCACACCAATGCCAAAATGTTTGACTTAGAATGACCTTGATGTCACTGAAATACAAAAATCAATAAATGGAGCCCTTTTTTGCTTTTCACAGTAGGCCTCCTCACCCCTTGCCTGGACAACTCCTAATTGACCTTTATGCTTCATTCTGCACCTGTCCTACATATCCACATCCATTCTCATACAGCTGCCACAGTGATCTTTCTAGAACATAGCTGAGCCAGGCACTCCCATGAAACGGACAAATAGACAAACGGACAAGTAGCTTAAACCGCTCCTGTTGCCTTCAGGGTCAAATCTAAACCCCAGAGGTAGCATTCAAGTGCCATCTCATCCTGGACCCGACCCTCCCTGTCACCTTCTTCCCTTCATGAGCACACTTGGAATAGTCCAGTCCGACAGAGGTCCTCATTCACTTGCTTACACCCTACTGGCACATTGAGCTTCTTTGTGCATGCCATTGCCTTGGCCTGAAATGCCTTCTAAACACTTCTCTGCCTTGATACTTTTTCTCATCCCACTGAAATGGGATGAGGTCCCATTGGAATGGTCCCACTGAAATGTTCCAAGCCCCTGAAATCCTGCCCTCTCCACTCTTTAAGCAGTCAGGCTCTCTTCTCTGATTGTCTTGTGGACTTTGCAGTTTGGGCTCTGCCCAGCACGTTTTTGAAATTGTTCACACTTGCCTCCCCATCAGAAGATGAGTTTTTTCTTTTTTCTTTTTTTTAAGTTTATTTATTTATTTTGAGAGAGACAGAGACAGTGTGATTGGGAGAGGGGCAGAGAGAGAGAATCCCAAGCAGGCTCCATGATGTCAATGCAGAGTTCAACGTGGGGTTTGAACTCATGAAACCATAAGATAATGACCTGAGCTGAAACCAAGAGTCAGACACTTAACTAACTGAGCTACCCAGGTGACCCAAGGATGAGTTTTTTAAATGTAGAGACTAGGCAACTGTCACTGTACCTAGCCCAACACATGCTTGATAAATACTGAATGAATGATCCAGAATATTTCATACCTCCCTCCCGAGGCCAGAGAGACCCAAAAACTGTGGTTTCTGCTCTAGCCAGCAACCACCCCTGTTTTCATTTCAGACCCTTTTCTTCTGGCCAGGTGCCTGATCTCAGAGTCTCACACACCTCAACCCATAGCAATGACTGCAGCCCTAGGCTCCTGAGAGGAAGGGGCAGGGCTCAGTGACTGTGTCTTTGAGAACATGCTAGAAAACAATAGCAGGAAGCGTGCAAGGGGGAAACAATCAGCCGGCTCAGCCCATGTGGAGGAGCTTCCTGATTGGCTTGATTTGTTCGGAGCAGGAACTCTTAGAATAACTTTGGAATTATCCCAGTGGGATGACAAATTTCTCCACCAAGGAGGAGCTGTCACCTGGTAATATGAAGCATGGAAAACATGGTTACCAAAAAAAACAAGAAAACATAAGAGGAAGATCCCTTTGGGAAGACAGTTTGGATTCGCCAAGTCTCCCAGCCCCTGCCACAGTTCCCCAGGCCAAATTCCTTCTGAGGGTCCACTTCAGGCACAGTTCAACTGTCACCTGTCCCTTCCAGGTGGATAGCATTCTACCCTCTAGGACCCAAAGGCCAGAGGTGTTTTCTGTCCTTTGGTGGCCAGTCAGGCAGCTCATGGAAATTCAGACGGTAGGTGGCCATAGGCGGGAATGCCCCCTTTCAGAACCACGTTCCTGTGGTAGACATTGGTTGAGTGCTGGCTGTGTACAATGCACTCTTGTATGCACTGTGGGGGCCGTAGTTATACACCAGATGCTCTTTCTGCTCTCACAGAGACATGGTTTCCAAACCATATTCTGTTCTGTAGAAAGGCCCAGCCAAGACAAGGATAGGGTAGGAGAAGCAGGAGGAGCTCCCAGTGTATTCATGCCTCAACCAGAGCATATCTATTTGATCAATATATTGGAAAAGAAAATTCCATGCCAGAAAGAGGAAATACTGAAAACCTGTGGAATAGGAATAGTTTCATTTGCTCTTGGAAGGAAGCAGCACAGGGCAGTCTAATATCCCAGCCTGCGGCAACAGGTGGATGTAGGTTTGGGTCCCAGCTCTGCCCCTTACTGGTGATGGGCCACAAGTTACTGCACCTCTCTGAACCTCCGGTTCGTCATCAGTAAGGTATGGATTGTAATAGCTGCTATGAAGATTGCGGAAAATCGAATAATGCTTCCAAACAACTTAACATGTTGTCTGGCTCATGGTAAATGCTCCACAAATGTTAGCTATTTTTGCCACTACTACTGTTGCACGTTAGATATTTTTCTTCCGATGAATGACTCATTAAAATGCTACCTTGAGTATCTTGAAAGCTCCACCGATCTTCCAAGAGTAACCTTCAACACAGACAAGAGGCAAAAATGTGTTGATTATTCCCAGTTTGGGCATTTATAAAGTCTGTGGCTGAAGCCATGTGGATACACATGTGCGCGCGCGCACACACACACACACACACACACACACACACACACACACTCGGAGGCTAATGGAGAACTCTGACTCAGCAGGAAAGCTACCACAGTGCTGGATTTAGGCACAAACAATGCGTAAACAGGGATTTGGATGAGAGGAATGTGCCACATAAACAATTTTCACAATCAGATATGAACGCCCAGATGCTTCCTGCGTGAAGGGCAAGCCCAAAGAGAATCACAGGGGGAAGCAAAGTAAGTGCTGAGACTCTCCAGCCCAGTTTCTGCAGAGCTGCGTGTCCTCTACCTGTGGTTTTGTATAGGTGAGCCCCAGAGGAAGTAAGAACAGTGTATTACATGTGCACACATGTACACACACAAACACACACTTGGGGTCAGGTGAAATTATACATTTGAGATATTTGGAGAAATGAATGAAAAGTCTAGAAAGCACAGTGGTTACCTTCTATATTTTCTTATGTCAGAGAAAACTAATAAGACAAGTTGCTTTTCAATCAGTTCTTTTTTCTGGAGTTGCCGCTAACTTAAATTTGCTCTTTCGAGACTCACGTTTGGCTGAAGGCCTTGAGCCGAAGGGTCTGCCTTGAGGCTGCTTCCAGTTGAGAAGCAACTCACACATTCAGTGAAACACATATTTCCTAAGCCAGCATTTCTTGAGAACTTTCTCTGAGCCAGGTTCCTTGCTAGGTGTAAACTAGCTAGATGCTAGAAGCCACATTCAAAGAAAGATAAAGAAGAGCTGGTTATTATCTTCAAGAGGTTTGCAAAAGGGAGTTGGGAAGGGAGCCTCAAATCCATAAACACGTGATTAATACACAATCGGATAAAATTGGTGATAGAAATATGTTCACTGGATAAGGCAGCAAGGAGGAAAGGCACCGTCATGGTAAAGGCATCAGGGAAGACCTTCAGAAGAGATGATACCTGAGCAGATTCTTAATGAGCACTAATTACCCAGGAGAATGGGAAGGGAGAGAATAAGGGCAATTCAAGCAGAGGCAGTGATATGAGCAAAAGCGTTGAGGCAAGAAAGAGCACCCTGTGTGCAGGGATCTTTAAGAAAGTCATTGTTCCTGGAGATGAATGGGAGGCTGGGTGTATGTAGACTAAAGAACTTCTAGCAGAGAGCCTGTGAGGGTTTTCTATCAGGGGAACGCCACCGTGGTGTGTCCATGCCCATTCCAGATTTGAGGGTAATAAGGCTGGATAGAAGAAAAGGGATTGGATAGAAGGTTGCTGTAGGCATTTAGGACAAAGAAGGAGAGCGCTCTTAACTGGGCTGAAGAGGAAGAGATATGAAAGATATTTGTGGGGCAAGTTGGCAGGATTTAGGTGGCTAATATACATGTGTGGTGATTACCAGAGAGGGACAAGTCACAGGGCAAGGTAACATCCAGGTTTCCATCTTAAGTAGAATGGATTGATGGTGGTACCAGGATCTGAGGTAAAGAATGCCGGAGGGAGGAACAGCTTTTTGGAGAAAGATGAGTTTGGTCATGCATATGTTGGCTTTGAGGTACCTGTGGACTATCCACATGGAGACTCGGGAAGTGCAATTGTATGCAGTGGCTGAAATCTAGGAGAAAGGCTAAAGGTATAGGTTAGATAGATGTCAGCATGTTGTGGGAATTATACCACGAGACTGGACATGATTAGCCAAGGATAAAATGTCTAGCGAGGACAGTGAGCCAAATGAACTTTTAATGAAGGAGTAGCAGAGGCGCCCATACTGGGAATTTGGTGTCATGGCCTCTGAAGGAGATGAAGAGTGGTCCACAGTGTTTTAACAAATGGAGAAGTCAATAGATTCACCTTGAAGAATATTTCTTAGACTCAGCAGTCAGGAGGTCATGGACTTGAACAAGACCAGATACAACAAAGTGGTGGGGGCAGAAAGTAGAGTGGAGCCTGTCGGAGGGAGATTGGGATACAAGAATGTTGAAGCCACCAGAGGGGAGTGCTGTTGGGGGAATCTGGGAGAGAGATTCAGCAGTAACTCAAATGGGCTGTGGGGTCATAAGAAGTTCACCTGTTTTTAATGTGAGAGAATTTATTCTTGTTTATGGACGAAAGCAAAAGAGGTATCTGGGGAGAGGTTGAAGCTACAAGAGGAGGGGATAATTGATGGAGTGCCTTCCCAGAGGAATCTGCAAGGTCAGGTGCACAGGTGGAGGCACTGGCCCTGAGGAGGAGAGTCTCTGAGTCAGAGTCGGGAGGTACAAAGGCTGGATGAGACTTTTTTCTCTTCTACAAAAAGAGACGCTTCTTGGGGAGAAAAGGGTTTAAGCCATTGAGAAATGTGTTGCTTTGAAAGGAGATTCATCTCACTGTCGTGTAATCAAAACTCTTTATTTCTGATGAAGCAGGCTCAAACAAGAATTATACCCAAGAAATCAATGCTCAGCACAAGCTTGGAAATGATTTCCTGTAGCAGAAATCAACTTGCACAGATCCTGGTGGTGTGAGCCATTTGATTCCAGATGGAATAAACACACGAGACAAGGAGCGATAGACTGATCTTGTGGGCTAAGGAAAACTTATGGAGAGAGAAATTTGAATTCATATTTACTTGGTATTAAATTTGGTTGCACCAACATCAGTGACGAAGTGTGTTACTATGTCCCAGCTGTATACTTAGATCAAGACATAAATAAATCCAATATTAATTTTTTTCTCAATGGATATACAAATTAGTATATTAGTTTGAAGGGGGAAGTAGCAAAACCAAGCCAAGATGTAAAAAATTATATTGAATAGCATCAAGTTAGTTTCACTATAGAATCTTTTAAAATGTTTATTTATCCTTGAGAGAGAGACACACAGAGCACGAGCGGGGAAGGGGCAGAGAGAAAGAGGGAGGCACAGAATCCAGAGCAGGCTCCATGCTCCGAATTGTCAGCACAGAGCCTGACGCGTGGCTCAAACCCACAAACCATGAGATCATGACCTGAGCCAAAGTCGGACGCTTAACCGATTGAGCCTCCCAGGCGCCCCTCACTATAGAATCTTTTAAAAGTGTGTTTTTGCTTTGCCTTGCTTTTCATTCATTCAACACATATGTACAGGGAACAAAATAACATATCGTCTTATCTCCCAATAAGCCTATGCTCAGAAGAGGGCTGGTACAGCTAGGGTTGGGGAGGGTAAATACATTTTTAACAACCACATCGTATACCTAACAGGGCTAGAAATGCTCTGGGGATTTTGAAGGAGTGGACACATCAGGTGGAAATGATTTAAGGAAAACATGACTAAAAAGACAGAATTTGGTTTGGGCTTTGATTTTTAGGTGTGTTAGATGGGGATGAGAGTGGGGACTCATTCCTGGCTCTTTCCCAGGGCAGCATACTCTGTTCTGGCTGGAACATAGGGAACAGCATAAGGCTGGGAAGGGGCTAGAGCAGACCACGCGAGAGTGAACTTCCAGCCTAAGAAGTTGAGATTCGGGAAGGAGGTGATGGAGAGCCACCAGGAGCTTTTCAACAAGGGAAAGGATATGAGCTGTACTTTAGGAATTCCTGAAGGGACATTCTCTTCTCTGCCATGTTTCTGCCTCAGTGATGACATGGGGGAAAAATGAAATGGGCTTGAGTTTCCACTGACACCTTGCACTCAAGAAAGGTCCTATTCTATTATGAGGAGAAGTGGAAATCCTCTGTTTATTTAAGGGCTGTTAACCTTTTTTCACAGTAAAATACCAAACAATCTGTGGTGATTCCAGATACTCTCATCTAAGTAAAAGGAAGCCGTTTCCCTGCAAATTGAGTCACAAATGAAAAATATTTGGAGAGTGCCATAGAAACTAATGCACTGTCTTCCCGAAATATGCGAAGTGAATTTTGTAGCATCTATTTGTGTGAAAACAAACAATATTCTTCCCAATGTTCTCTACCTAGACTATAGAAACAGAGAAATTGAGATGAGAGTGAGAGTGAGAGAGAGAGAGAGAGAGAGAGAGAGAGAGGTTAAATATTCAAAGAATGGAGGAGGGGTAATGGATGTTGTTCCCAAAAGGAAAGTGGCGGGGGATCAGGGCAGGCACAATTAACAGCTGCCAGGCCCCATAGCCTCTCGCCATGCGCACTTCTGAACGGCGTACAATGTGTCTTCTGCTTCCGTCCTTGTCACTGCAACTTTAGTGTCACTGGTGAGCTCCATATTGTTAAGTCTTATGCGTCCAGGTGGTTAGCTCAGCCACAGAGGCGTTTCGAGTGCACAGACAGCACAACTTGCCCCTTTCTCCTGTTAATCCAGCTGGCGAAAGCACTGGGAGTCAGACTGACATAAACATCCCAGCACACCAAAGAGATGCTAAGACGTGGGTGGTTATCACTGAGCAAAACTCAGGGAACTTCCCTTTGGAGACTTTGGATGGGGAGGGGATTTGAGGTCGGGGGTCTGTGACTCACAGCTTCAGCCAAGCCCCATTGACAAGAGTTGATTCGTCATCGTGAATTCCAAACTTGGCGATTGCTCATTTTTTTTCCTTCTGCTGCTGAGTCATTAATGAGGCTCTGGGCTGTGATTAGCTATGGTGCCACATCCTCAGCATACTCCTAAAAGCATCCATTCAAATTCAGCCATATGTGCTAAATGTCTTGTATTAATCAGGATTAAATGTGGATGCAGGTGAAGAGACCCACGAGAACGGTGGCTTGAGCAAGATGTTTATTTCTCCCTCCAGTAAAAATCCACAGGTAGGCAGTCCAGAACAGTCTAGTGGCCCTCTCTGAATTCCTTGGGGACCCAGGGCTTCTTTCATTCTTTCAGTTTATCCCTCTCCTATCCTCATCCTCAGAGTTCAAGTGAGAGTTCCACCTCAGCACATGTGCATTTCAAAATTTTTTTTAAGTTTATTCATTTCTGAGAGAGAGAGAGAGAGAGAGCGCGCGCGCATGAGCAGGAGAGGGGCAGAGAGAGAAAGAGAGAGGGAGACACAGAATCAGAAGCAGACTCCAGGCTCTGAGCTGTCAGCACAGAGCCCGATGGCAGGGCTTGACCTCACAAACCACGAGATCATGACCTAAGCCGAAGTTGGACGCTTAACCGACTGAGCCACCCAGGCGCCCAGCACATATGCATTTCAGACAGAAGGATGAAAGAAGGGCCAAAGAAAAAAGGGCTAAAGACGGTTCTAGAAGCTGCCCTACAGGGCTTTCACTTACATCCCTTTGGCCAGAATATGCTGTATATGGCTATAAAACAGGCTGAGAAATGTGGTCATTTTTCTGTGTGGCCATAGTCCTAGCTAAACGTCAGGGATTGTAAGAAAGGAGGGTGGAAATTGGTGAACAACTAACAGTTCTGGTTGTGTGTGTGTGTGTGTGTGTATGTGTGTGTGTGTGTGTTAGATACACAAAGATGTGGGCAGCTCTCCTCTCCTCTGAGTACAAATATTCTTCCTGAGGTTCTTGTTTTGGCAAGTTGGCCAGACAGGCACCCCACTTGACTGCTCAGCTGTGAACTTGCAGTTCAGGAGAAGAGAACAGGTCTAAATTCAGCAGCTCAGCCATCTGCCAGAGTCTCCTGTTATTCTGGGAGAATTTACTGAGACTCAAACACATGGCAACTGAGCTGCTGTGGTTGGCCTTTCACGTTTCTTGTATGTAACCCTATCTCAGGTCCCTCAATGGAGAGGAAAGTTGTAAAGACTCACTCCATTGTCAGGAACAGACTGATCTGGAGAAGAAAGTTGTAAAGACTCACTCCATTGTCAGGAACAGACTGATCTGGCTCAGAGCTTGTTCAGGAATACACTTGTGAACATTTCTTTACTGCATTTCTTGCCTCAGCTGACTCAGTGCTGAGTTCCTCCATGGGGAAGCCCAGAAGTCCCCCTGCCTCTTCCTACCTTACCTTTCTACTTCTCCCATCACTCCCCTCTGCACTCCTAGGTCCCAGTTCATATCACCAATGTCCTCCATTGGGCGGCAAGTTCCATTTGCCCGGGTTTTCCCGTTTCCCAGAATGGAGCCCCTACAAGTCATGGGGATTGCTAAACTTGACCTCTGCACTTCCAAAGGATAGAGCTCAGACAGTGAAAGCCACAGGGAAATTAACTTCACTTCAGTCTGAGCAATCTGATCTGAAGGTCAGCACTATTCTAAGAGGGCATGGGCTGCCTTTAGAGGTGGTGAGCTCCCCGTGTGTGGAGGATTTCAAGCAGAGGTAGGATGACCATTGAGTGGAACACAGCTCAGGGGCTTCATGTTTCTGAAAAGTAATTAGATTAAATAGCCTCTACTCCTAGCCTGACCTTCTTTGGTTCTATGAGCATGAAAAATACATTATGTTGCATTATGCATTCAGGAAATGAGGGAAAAAGACTAAGTGGTCATAGGGAGGTAGTTGAAAGAAGTGACAGAGAGTACTGGTCCTCCAGCCACACCAGCAAGGTCCAAATCCTGGCCCCACATTATCTTTGCAACCCCAGGCAAGTTAGTGACCTTTCTGTACCTTATTTCCTTAATCTGTGGAATGGAGTTCAAAACTTTCTACTTCAGAGGCTCTTGTGAAGCGTAAGTATCGTAATGCTTGTAAAACACTTAGAAACAGTGCCTGGCACACAGTAAGCATGCAGAAATCCTAATCATTACCTGTTGTTGTTGCTTACAAGCCATATATACATCACAAAAACAATATTAGAATTTTTAGTATTATAATTATTATCCACATCACCACTGATGGGGAGAGAAAAACGAAACACACCTGTGTTTACAGGCAAAGTCCTCTCTAAGCAGTAAGACTACTGGGAACAGGTTTGTATTAGTCTGTACTCTTTTGGATTCACCTGACAGACACCCACACAAAGGAAACATTTATTGGCTCCTGTAAGTAAGAAGGTTAAAAGTGTAGCAGAGGATCTCGGGAAACAGGAGCCAGAGGGTCCCTCTCAGTCAGCCTCTTCTTTGTTTGAGCCTTGTTTCTTCCTACTGTGGAGGAGGGAAGGTAGGTTCTCAGCAGAGCCCTTAGGGCCAGGTAGCTGTTTCTGGGCCAGACAAGGCAGAGCAGGATGCAAGCACAGAGAGCCATGGGGATGAGGATGGGAAGCTGAGGGCCTCTCTGAGGCCATCGTGCTGAGCCGTTTCAACTAGAGGGTAGATCTTGCCGTGCCTGAAAAGGCCATACAGAGCCCATGCCCCTGGGTAAGAGCAGGGACATATGATATTCTGGGCCGTGGCCTGTGCGGTCTCCTCTTTCTGGCGCATTTTCTTCTCTTATCCACCTGGTGAATGCATCGTTCAAGGCCCAGCTAACATATCACCTCCTCAGTCAAGTTTTCCTTACCACCTTATGTAGCAGTTGGAAATTGCATTCAGCTGTGACCTCAACAGGGCCTTAAACTTGTAGAAATCTGTCGCCGACAGTCCAGATGCTTTGTGAGCTGTAATTTATGTGTTTACTTGGCTGTTTTCATCACTTGACCAGGAGCTCTGATGAGCAGACACTGTGCCTGATGCAGCTCTGTCCCTGACGCTCAGCGCAGTGCCTGATGGAATGAAGGTGTTTGCAGAAAGTTGGATGGATGAATGCATAAATGGATTTTGAAAGGAGAGTGATCGATGCACTTCACAGAGCCATAGGTCTTTCGTATTTTCCCGTGAGGGAGGTCTGTTGAGGTTAGGTAGATTTTAGAAGACCAGTTGGCCATGATTGCACCTTTATCACCAGTAAATTAAACCCGCACATCTGCAGTGTGTCTGTTACCTCTGCTTACCACCTATTACAGTTTGCTTTTTGCTCAGAAGAAACCGAGCAAACCAGTCAGAGGCGGTTACATGCACCTGTCTCAGCCTCAGGAGCCTCGATTAACCTTGCGTATAAATTACACTTCCTGCCCATTCTTTATTTTTAGTTCAGCAGTATCTACTTGGCTCTTCCAGGAAAGCCTGCATTAGATTTCAGTCACGAAACTACAAAACAGTGGCATCTCTAGCCTGGCTGAGATGACTCTTATGAACCCCACGAGGCTCTGTTCCCTGGGACGCTCTTGGCTCCGGGACTCAGGTTTTCCACAGAATGATAGTGGCCTGGGCTGTTTGGCGCCCTCAAGACCGGGCCTAAGCCCACTTGTGCATTTGTAGAGGAATCTGCTCCTTGGATCTGACTTGCCTAGACTGTCGATTCCCCTCATTCGTCCCCTTTGGGTGAAACTCATTTGTTGCTATTGCAAAAGTTTAGTTTCATTGCTTTCTCTCTCCCTCTCTCTCTCTCTCTCTCCCTCCCCCTTCTCAGTTACACAGTATCATGACCCAAATCTTTAGTGCTTGAGCTATTTAGCTGAGAGCTCTGAAACCCATAGGGCCAGGGGCAGGCCGGGGAGACAGTTGGGCCAGCCAGTGGGCATCAGGCCACAGAGAGGCTGCTTCACTGGGAGAGGTGAGCTACTTTAGAGTTCCCCTTTCTTCCCCCCCTTTTCAGTCAGCCATTCTTAACACGATTTTATTTATTTTAGAATCCCTTGCAGTGCCTAGTTCTGAGTCCAGCCAAACAAGTTCAGTAAATGTGGGTCGAGTTGAATGTAAATCGATGTTGGCGTGGGTCCATTTAACCCTTCACGGACACATGAGAAGCTGGCTCCTTTCCCATGCCACAGCCTGTGAAATGCTGCCTTCTCAGCACTCGGTCAAAGGAGGACTTTTTCAAAAGCCATTTGTTGGTTTTATTCTGGTTAGACAAGGAATACGTGAGTTTTTTTTTTAAAAAAGAGAAAATAATTGAAAATTATAAAGAACAAAATTAAAATGACCCAATATCCCATTACCCAGAGGCAACTATTACTGATATTTTCTTATTATCTTTTTAAAATTTTATTAAGTTTATTTATTTTTGAGGTGGGGAGGAGCAGAGAGAGAAGGAGAGAGAGAGAGAGAGAGAGAGAGAGAGAGAGAGAGAGAGAGAGAGAGAGAGATTGAGAATCCCAAGCAGGCTTTGCACTGTCAGCACAGAGTCCAATGCGGGGCTTGAACTCATGAACCATGAGATCATGATCTGAGCCGAGACCAAGAGTCAGATGCTTAACCGACTGAGCCACCCAGTGCCCTGATATTTTCTTTTTTTCTCCATCTTAATCCTCATGAGAGTGTGCCCTGTATCCCTCCAGATTTCTCTGAGGATTGGGAGAAGTGGGGCAGGGGTAGTTTATATTCTTTCTAATCTTATATACACACACACACATTACAAATGTATATATATTATTATATGTTTTATTAGGGTATATATCCACATGTATATATCATATAATATATATATATATATATATATATATATATATATATATATATATATATATAATATGTACCCATATAATATATAAATATTTGAGCTGCATCACTTAGCTCTTGTCACAATAGTACTATATGACTACTGTCAAGCTCGGTGGTTTAAGATGAATGCCATTTATTATTGCTCATACTTCAGTGACTGTACTGGGTATTTGCTGATCTAGGCTGGGCCCAGTTAAGCAGCTCTAATTTCAGGTATAGATCCAACTAGGCATGGCTTCTGACTCTGGATTGGGCTCCACTCTACTCCCGTTATGTTTTTTCTGGGGCCAAGGCTGAAAGGACAGCCATTGGCCAGACACACTCTTCTCTTGGTGCTGGTAAGGCGCACAGGGACAAACCCAACTGGGCAAGCACATTCCGAGCCTCTCCTGTGTTGTGTCTGCAATATCCCATTGGCTAAAGCAGATGACATGGCTAAGCCAATAGTCAAGGGACAGGAAAGTACAAACCACCCACCATGAGACCAAAGCAAATCAAGTGGCCGAGACCAACATCAGTACGTCAGGGATGTATCTACTTTCCATGGAGGTGAAGAGGGGAGGGAGGGAATATGGTTGAGAATAATAGACTCTACCCACATCCTACATATCTTCCGAGGAACTCTGTCCCTTGAGATTCAATCTGCTCAGAACCCACCTGGCAAGTTCTTTATAATTTTCAATCATCAGTCTTCCCAGGAAACTTCTAGCCCAGAGCTCCTCTACCCATTGAACTAATTCAGTTTCTGGATCATTTGCCCCATGTGTGTTGCTCCTATTCCCTTTCCTTGACCCTCTCCCCCACCCACACACACAATAATTTACACAGAGGTGGGTGAAAGATTTTACTGCTGATATGGAACAGCAAAAAAGAGTTGTATATCTTTTGGTTTATATATCTATGTCACTTGGCTCCCTCTCCTGTAGACTCCTGTAGACTCAAATCAAGGCTTGCTGAAGAATTCACCCTGGTCTCAGATATCCTGAAGGTCTTGGGGTGCCTGGATGGCTCAGTTGGTTAAGTGTCCCAACTTTGGCCTAGGTCACGATCTCACCGTTCCTGAGTTCGAGTTCCACATCAGGCTCTGTGCTGACAGCTCAGAGCCTTGAGCCTGTTTCAGAGTCTGTGTCTCCCTCTCTCTCTTTGCCCCTCCCTACTCATGCTCTGTCTCTATGTCTCAAAAATAAATAAACATTAAGGAAAAAGAAAATAAATCCTGAAGGTCTCATGTGGCTGAGTCGTGTCTTTTGGCAGTTGGTTTAGTTTCTTTTTCTTTCACATATATATATTGAACACCTGTGCCCTCCACTCCATGATGAATTTATAATCTAGTGGGGGAAATTAATGATTTAGGGTTGCTAAACCTCAGCACTATTGAATTTGGGGGCAGATAATTCCTTGCTGTGCGGGCTGTCCAGGGCATTGCAGGGTGTTTAGCAGCATCCCTGACTGCCACCCACCAGGTACCAGGAGCACCACTTCCACTCTCCTTGAGTTATGGGCAACCGAAATATCTCCAGACATTGCCACATATCCCCTGGGGGGCAAATCACCTCTGTTGAGAACCACTGCTCTAACATTTAACCTCTGATAAATAAGAAGAAGAATGACCAAAATAATGTGCTAATAAATGTTCAGAGGAGGACAGTGTTTTTCCTGGTAGTGAATCTGTGAAAGCCTCGTGGGGTGAGTGGTGTCTCAGCTGAGGCAAGAATGGTTAGGGTTTTGAGATGAGTTTCTTGGAGGAGGGGGAAACACAGGGCACAAATGGGCAAATAAGGAGTTGCCCTCATTGTCAAGAGTGGATGCCATGTAGGTACTAGGAGGCTAGCTACTATAGGGCCATCTAAATCATTATAAGGACCTCCGCTCTTACTGTGAGTGAAATGATAAGTACATCTGTGTTCATTTGGAGGCACTATGATTGTACACAGAGTTTGTCTTCATAACCCAGAGTAATTGCTGCAAAGTCTCATCCATCCAGAGGTCATTTTTCTGATGCCCAGGAAGGAAATCTCTGAGAGGCACAGTGCACCCCTAAATAAATCTATGCCTGTGGCTTGGTGTCCTTACCCCTCTCAAGATCTCACTCTGAACTCTTTCTAGTTGAACAAACTTGTTTAGCTAGTTCTCAACAGCAGATTAGAAGATGGAAGAAGGGAAGGGGCAGAGAAAGACAGACACAGACCCTGCAGCAAAGATTCTAGCACAACAGAGAAGAAAGAACCCAAAAGCAGAATTGAATGAGCAAACAAATACACTCAGACCAAATAATTTTTTAGGCAGGGGAACATCCATCCCTTCATGACCCTAAGGATATTGCTGCATAACAGCGGCACCCTAGATGCCTACATATACAATGTCTAGTGAGGCAGGAAATAATGTGACACACCGTAGAACCCATGTGGTAAGAGTTCAGCACCATGGTCAGGAGTAGTGTCCGGACTTCTGGCTTGAATCCTTGGTTCAAGGCTCTGCAGCAATAAACTAGTTCCTTAACCTTGCCAGGCCTTAATGGTTTCATCTGTAAAATGGGGATTCCCGATTCCAAAGGTCATTGGAAAGGTTAAATAAATTAAACTACGTGAATTCTTAGCTTGGTTCTTGGCAGAGATTTGGTGCTCAATATAAGTTAACAGTTAATACTATCATTTCATTGAAAGAATAAGCTACTGAGACATCTCCCAGATCATGGCTGTTCTGGAATATTCCTAGAGTCTCCTGGCAGTGACAAAATTTCCCTTTCCGAAAATAGGATGGCTGTGAAAGTTGAGAAAGTTCCAGAAGAGAAGGGCAGCTGTATCAGTTCCCCCTCCCTTTTCCCTTCTTTTGGGCAGTAGAGGATGTGCCAGTAAGAGATGACAGACAGCAGGCTCCCAAGGATATTGGCCACCAGCCATTTTGTAGCAGCATATTTCCCTTGAATGAGACTAGTTCTTCACCCTTTAGGAGAACTGATAGAAGAACAGTTATTCTGAGATAGCTAGGGGAATATGAAGCTATTTTCCTTCAGCCATTATGTCCTATGCTATGTAAAAATATCTACCCCCAAATTAAGAATGCGCACATCAATAGAGTTAGAGAGGAGACACCAAAGCACATTTTAAAGTGGTGGCGGTGAACCAGTGGCAGTCGCTCAGGGTGGTTTTCCTTTGGTCAATGTGTGCTGAGTGGCAAAGCTGAAAACACAGGATGCCCTGTGATGTGAAATCTGGCACCTCAGACGGCCAGGAAGTCGCCCCACAGGAAGGAGCTGCTCTCTGTCCCCAGGATGGCAGGACAGTAAAGTAACCTGTTCTCTGTTTGTGTGTTTTCCAGGCTGGAGCAGGAAATACAAGCACTAGAAAGTGAAGAGTCCCAGATATCTGCCAAAGAGCAAATCATCTTAGAGAAACTGAAGGAGACGGAAAAATCCTTCAAGGACTTTCAGAAGGTACAGAAAACAAGTGGGATTTCTCTGAATTTGATCCACAGGGAAGTAAGCACTAGTGAGTTAGTCCCTGGAGACAGGGCCAGTTAATATCGATGAGAAGTCTGAGCCACACGTCCTGTGAAATGAGGTGCGGATTGTGTGAGGACCAGTGTCGTCCCTGACACTGAGAGCAGCCTGTCTTCAGGTGTGGGACCACCTGGTCTGCGGGGAAGCACAGAAGAGAGTCATTAAATTAACCCCGTCTACCTATTGTCCAAACCCTTCATGCGCCTCATGCCTAAAAAGTCATCTCCCCTTGGACATTAGAATTCTAAAGCGAATTCTTATTAAGCAGGCTAGCCCTGCTCCTTACAGCTTTAATTTAAGTCTTTCCTTTATAAAAAAGCCAGAGGCAAAACCGTATCAAATGGATATGAATTGCAAATACACAGAGTGTAAATACTCTGAAAACAGATGCCATGTAGCGCAGAGGAGAGAACTCATAAAGCCAAGAGTTTCTGAATGTCTCAGAACCTTCCTTCCATTTTATAACCCAGGTACCCAGACCGAAGAAACAATCTAATCACATTAATTTTAAGATGGGGTTTTCTGATGTCACTTCTCCAACATGGCTAAGGGTATTCTCTGGATAATCAACATGAATCCCTACTGGGAGAAATTCAGTATAAAGTGGGAATGATAAAACTTTTCGTTAAATTTCAGGATCCCAAACATATTTCCCAGAAGAAAAGAAAGCATTGGGTTTACCCACCACAGTCAAATTCTGGACCCGGGGGAGAAAGACGGGTTAGGTGGATGAGGGATTGTCTCCCCACATGTGTGGTGATGCTCTGCCCTGCTTTTGTTTCCACAGAGCTTCTCCAATGCGGATGGAGGTAAGTGTAAGTGCTCTCTGCCCCCACTCTGTAGAAGTATTTTATCCCACTCAGCTTAGTGGGTTTCATGGACACGGGCTCACTGGGAGATGCGATGTGTTGGCGTGTAAAGACACCAGAGGGAAGGAACAGCACTCTGTACAGGACACTGAGCAGGTGCACATCCTGAGACTCGTCTGCCTCTCTTCTTCAAGGACTGTTTCTCGACTCAGTGTTTCTAGTTTTATACAGTTCGCCTGGCTCTTTCTCTTTCCCATTTGGTCCTCAAGGTTCGCTGCTTGGACCTTTCTGAAAAGGTGCTCAGCAAAGAGTGCTAATATTGGGACCAGGTCCCAGGCAGGGAAGATCCCATTTGTGGCTAGGTCTCCAGGTCACAAGACACATCAGAAGGCCATCATCTGGTGTTTAGGAAACCTTTCTAAGGCCTGTGGTTTTGCTTTGAATCGGAAAACTTGGCATTCCTCCAGGCTTTCAGGGCAACAAGGCTGGGCAGAACGTCCCTCCCTTTGTGGCCTAAGCTGGCCTTGAGCACATGAAGGGTGGGAGCAGGGCCCTGGCTTCCTGACCCCATCCTGGCAGGAGCAGGCCTTCCTTCTGTCCTCCCTTCCCGTCCTTGCCCCTGCCCTCCGCTCTCCTTACCTGTGACCTTGGGGATGAACGTGAGGTTGTATGCTTGACCTTGTGTGAAGGTTGAATGTTGTTGCTTCATTCTTCACCTTGCTCCCCTAACTTTAGCTACAAGCTCATGAAAACCACTCCATTACCACTTTCACTATGGCCCTCAGCTAGACCTGCTTTAATAGGCCAGGACTCGTCAGAAGGATTGGATGCCATCTGCTCACCTGGTTCTGATAAAGCCAACCTCTAAACTATGAAGATGATCAGGAGCCAGAATAAGAGTTGGCATCAGTGTTTTCCCCATGTCATTTGCAAATATAAGGGACAATATTTTAAAAATGCAGATATGGGTAATGTATTTTTCTAGATTAGCAAAGATATTTACACTAAGGATAGTTCTGACGTTAGACAAAAAAAAAAAAAAAGGTATTGTGTTATTTTATTTGATTCAGGGAGGGTACTGGTTCCTAGCAAATGAAAGGCAGGAAATCTGGATGTTTGGCCCCTGGATGATCTTTGGGAAGGTAGTAAATTAAACCTCATGTTCCTGGGTCAAACCGGCAGGGACTCCAGGAGGAAGACCTATGACATTCTAGAGCCTTCTCTAGGGTGTAGCCAAATTGGAGTTCTTGTTCTATGCTTTGGGGATAGAGCATAGACTGAAGAGGTGACCATGTCTCTCTGGGGGAATTGAGGGTGGCTTCATGGGAAGCATAGTGAGCTTCCCTAGTGCTAGGAGAGACCTGAGGCAGCATGCATAATCAGAATAATGCAGTAAATGTCAGGCTGGAATGGGGCTGTGGGGCGTTGACCCACAGACACCTACATACTGGAAGGTATGCATTGACCTTTCATGCTTTTACTTCTTTTTTTTTTCTCTTCCTTCTCAAACTGAGACCTTTCCTAGACTTATCTCTATAATTAGGGAAGGGAAAGAGCCTGAATGTCTTGTCTCTGGGAAGGCTGTGTGGCGCATGGAGACCCTCATAGCCTATGACTTGATAACAAGCAAAACTGAAGCCATGTTATAAACCCTTGCCACTGTGTCTTTCGTTTTCACCCTGAGTTTCTTTCATTTCCTCCTCCATTACTTCCCACTATTTGCATCCATTCCCCTAAGTGGTTCATGGAGGTGGGAGGAAACTTGATCATGACTAAAAAGAGCCTCTAGAGAAAATTGCCATTATTACTCTGTCCTCACTTTTTGGCAGGGGTACCTCAGGCTCAAGGATGCAAAAATCTTAGGGATCCTAAGAAATGGCCAGGAAAAGGTTTCTGTGGTCTTAACCTGTCATTCTGGATTATGATTCCTGCCATCTCTGGTTATAACTAAGTCTGGGGGGACCTTTCCGTTGTACCACATCTACTGGCAAAGAAGGAAGTTTGAAGGAGGGAACACATCCTTCCAAGAATGCGGTCAATGTTTAACTCACATTGTGGGCTGAGAGTAAAAACTGAAGCATGTCGAGTTGAGGGACTCTGGAGTGTCTGATTATTTTATCATTCTTTGGTTTCAAAGGCCCTTTGATTTCAAAATTGCCAAGACCACTCTTAGAATTAACCACCTGTCGCTACTAAGAACTAACACAAAATTATTAAGAATAATAATGCCTTAAGAAAAGCACCCTACTTCTGAAATGCCGATTATGGAATCCAAGGCCAACTAGGATTATATAACTGTACAAAATGCTGCAGATAATCAGCAAAAGCATTCCTAGTTTAATGAGATGCCAAGAAGATGGCTGCTGGTGTGTGCATGTGTCATGATCCCCCTCAGGTCACCTGAGCATGTCACCCTAAGCATGTCAGAGGAAATAAAGGTACGGAACTGGTGGATCACCAATGGCTTCGGATTGTGTGGTAGTCCTAGCAATCTAGAGACATGTATTCCAATCTTGAGTAGAATTCCCTGGCCACATACGTTCTGACCCCCACCTCACTTCCTCCCCACCCCGTATGCACACTTAGTATATAGCAGAGTCTTCATCAGTTGGGTGGGTTTGTTGTTACCACCTTAAATAGGCATAATGTCTTCTATAACTATAATTTGTGTATAGTACGTATCCTGTGCTAGCCATTATTTACCCACTGAGGAGCTGGGCCAGAACTGGCAAAGGAAAATGTGTATCCTGGGCCTATTTCCGCCCTTGCTGTATGATACTGATCTTCTTAGGTTTTCATCTTGTCCAAGTCTGTGGTGGCCGGAAGCCATCCCCCTATCAACACCTTTATACCAATTGCTGGGAAATCTCAGTGTGTCCTCAGGTGCCCATAAATCATGTTTTCAGGAGAGTGTTCATCAGTTTTCTCTAGCTTTGGCTATTGGTATTCTTCATAGCTAGAGTAATATTTCAGTAGTGCCAGAACTAATAAGAAGCACTCATCTTACATTTCTACTGTGGTAATGGCCATTCTCTACCTTCTCGGATGATGGACCACATTGACCTTGGCAGGAAGAGGGCAGTTTACAGATTGAGGCTATGTGAAGAAATTCTTCCCATGGAGGCTTTGGAGGCCCTGTTAATTATTCCTTGTGTTGGTCTATCAGGCACCTCCTGGATACATAGCTTCAGGTTTATGACTTAATGATGTATTGAGCGGGCTGCCCTGTTCTCCTTCTCATGCCCCACTCCTCTTCACTCCCTCATCTCAGCAGGAGTGTGTGGCCCCAGCCCTCCAAGAGCTGTAGATCTCAAGCTTGTAGCCAAGGAACAATGGGCAAAGGTGACTCCACCCCCACTCACTTCGGGGCTAGGAGCTGCCTCCAGTGGAGGCTAAGACACAAGCCCTGGAATCCTGTGCTCTTTCTGATACAGGTGCCCTGCCTGCAAGTGCCTTTAGTTTCTGGATGCTAAAACTTTCAGTATCAGAGATGACCCAGAAACTCTGTATTTAGCATAGAATGTATAGACACACACGTGACCAGTATGTGGGTCCTCACCTGGTCTTAATGGCTTGACCCTTCATCTCATTTGACTACAGAAAGTCCAATTTACTGAGATCTCAATCCACGGATTTCTGGAAATCCTCAGGGAAAACTCACAAACTCCGCAAATCTTCTCTGGTCATCTCTTGTCCCCTAAACTGCCCCTCTAGCCACACACTGCTGTTCTAATCTTTCCCTGGGCTACTGTCAGAAGTCTACCCCTACACCCTCAAGATCAGCTTATCTGAAGCTTCTGCTCTCTTCTGGTCCTGCCTCATGCTGGTTTGGGGCCCAGACTCTTCCCACAGCTCCCCATGATGAGGGTAACCTAAGTTCAGGAATAATAGAGAACCATGTGCAACCTCAGACATGTGGCCACACTCAGAACCTTTGACTCAAACCAGGCCCATCTTCAGGGGATGCCCGCAGGCTGCCTCATGTCTGTCTCCCAGTCCCCTCCATCACCCCAAAGGCCTAGTTTCCTTCCTTGCAGCAGAGGACCCTCAACCATGTCTGCCCAACCTAGGGCCCACTCTCCAGTACACATAAGGCCCCGGAGAGATAGTCACTTGAACCTCACCATGATGAAAGGCTTGCCCACCTACTCCTGATGTCCTATTCCTTCTCCCCAAATGGTTGATATGGAAAAACCCATTCCCTCAGTGAAACTCCACCCCACCTCTACCCACAGAGTGTGTTCCTCAAAATATAATGGTCCAATATCAGCACATTCTGGATTGTTGATACTCACATGCGAGTCAGCAAATGGTCTAGCTGGTGCAGAACTGAACTAATCCTAATCCTCATCCTAATCTAGTGTCTGTCCATGGTCCTCTCCAGCATGCAATTTAAAAAGGAAAAATGAAACCTGACAGAACAAAGGCAGTATCAATGGGGATACAGAGGATGGGACGGATGTAAGAGATGTGAAGGAGGTAGAGGCTAGGGGGCTGACTGAACACCGAGAGGGAGCATTCAGGGCACTTCCCAGGATCCTGGGTGAATTGTGGTGCCAGTAAGCTGAGACACAGAGTACAGGAAAAGCAGCAGATGAGCACAGATGGGAGTTCTGTTTGGGACATGTTGAGTCTGAGGTGATTGGGAGAGATTCAGTGAAGATGTGCAGTAAGCAGCCAGAGGGACCCCTGAGGAGCAATTGGCATTCCAGGATTCTGGGACATGGTCCTGACATAAGGAAGGAATCACATCATATAGAGCCCAGTGCTCTAGAACGTTCCTGCCTTCCCTTTCCCACTTCTCTCTGGGAGATACACAAATTCTCCTTCACCCCCAGTGGTTTCCTGCTTTCCTCTGATTTGACACACCTGCTAAGGTTCATACTCCGCAGAGTCTCACCTCCCAAAATGGCCTTATCTAGCTATTTTCCCAACTGGAGCTGGTCTCCCTGCTTTTCTTGGCCATGTTTCCTACAACTGGGCTAATGGTGAATTCACTGGCTGTTGTTATTTGGAATCTCAGGGTTTCCTGGCTGAAACAATAACCTGAAGTATTGAAATTGTAGGATAAATTCTAGAGTTTTGGGGTTTTGTTTGTTTGTTTGTTTTTTATGTCTATAAAATAGGTCTTCTGAATGATTCAGGCACCGGAAACTACATTTGCAGTTTAGGGATTGAGCCCCAAGTCTATTTTTCAGTACTGTTTAAGGCATATTTCTAGTTTGATGTCTCATGTTTGGTCAATTCTACCAAGTCAATAATGGCTCTCACTAGCCAAACCCCTTTTCCCTCCTGAACTCATTGTACTCTTAGAATCTAGAGCTTTCTGATGAATCTTTTAATACATAGAGCAGTCCTGGGGCTTGAGCTCTCTGGCCAGGATCCCTCCTACCTCAGCTACTCTGCTGAATACCAGTCACTGAGCAAATGCTTGTCTTTGTTTACCCTGATCCTCTCGTTCAGTGGCCGCCTCCGCGGTCCATTATGTAGGGCAGACAAGCTGCTGTCTCGGCAGTGAACCCATTGGGCCTCCCGACACTGTGCCTAATTGTATTCCCTGTTCTCTGCTACCAGATGCAGTAAATTACATTTCCTCCCAGCTCCCCGACCTGCCAATCCTCTGTTCACGAACAGCAGAACCATCACCTGGGCAGGACGGGACTAGCAGAGCAGCTGGTAAGTCCTGGGGAGCTATTTGGTTTTGATGCCAGGACTGGACATGGGGCTTGGCATTTCTCTGAGCTTTAATAATAAGGGACGTCCAGATATCCTCCCATAGGGGACCTTGCCCTCAGCCCAGCCTCAGACATAGAGTTTATAGTAGCCACAAAGTGCAGGAACTAGGCCCTAATATGTAATTAAGGACTGAATAGGAGGGAATATTGAGAAAATAATAGAGCATTTTCCCCCTAACTTTAGTGTGGTCTGTCTCTCATGGTCTTTGTATCTCTCCTTATTCTCAAAGTTGATCTGGACTCTGCCTGCAGGGGGTTTTATTTTCCATATCAGAAACATACAAGATCAAAGGAGCTATGATGGAAACTGGGTGAAATTATCTTCAAAGTATATGAGTGTGTTGCCAAATCCTTTGGGAATAGAGCTGCTTACATATTATAAACATATACTTCCAAATCCCCCATTTCTGCAATGATTTCTTAGCTACTGTGGTATACTTAGGGGAAAAGTAGCAATTTAAAGAACATATGTTTCTTGCTAATGTTTTTCACAATGATGAATTTAAAAAAATAATACATTTATGAGTACAAAGTATATAGAGAGCTATGTTTTGCCTTATCCAATGTGAATGTGCCTCAGAAATCAGAACTGATGGACGTGAAAAATAAATCTATACCAATCTTTTCACTCTACACAGAAATGCAATGAGGGCCAGCGGGCTAAATGAAAAAATGGCCAAGGTCAGTGACAATGTGGATGAGTTCAAATATGAATGTGAAATTATGCTTTACATAATCTAGGTGAATTAATGTCTAAAATAAATCTTATAATGACACTTTCCATGAAACAAAATAATCATGGACTTCTAAGCCAGAGAAATCTTTTATATGGGCCAATCTGAATATTTTGTGAAGCAAATATTCCCTCCTTATTTTAATGTAAAAATAAAATAAAAGGGCAAGTAAGTGTTGACGCAGTTGTGCACTGATTAAATATCTGTGGGATGTCTCCATAAACATCTTAGCATATCAATTTTACATACTGACTTATGGAGTTGTAGAGTTGGGTGGGACTTTAAATGGTGTGTGGTCAAACCCTGGCCAGGTCCAGATGTCCCTGGACTGGTAAACTGGATCTTGCGCCTACAGGCATGCTGTAAAGGAATCACTGGCAGTAGTTTAAGCCACAGACTCTCAAATGCTCCAAGGAGCACTTATGAGATCAGATAAGGTAATAACTGTTCAACAGTCACATACCTTCTGCTTGTTATTGGAGCCTTGGTTGTTGAGAGTTCCCAATAAGTGTGGGTAAACAGCTTCCCAGCCCCTTTCCACAACATGTTCCCGGACCTCACAGGACAGGTGATATGATCCAACTAATGGATCAGCTCAGGGAGAGGGTAGAGACAGTGTGTGAGAACTAATTTTTAAGGGGGATAAGAGTAGCACTGATAGTCGAACAGTGTAATATGCAAGAGTAAAATGTTAATGTGATTGTAGTGCTGGGTCTGTGGGGCTACGTGCACTATCACAACCTAACTTCCTTCATAGTTGAAGATGCTGCAGAAATATAGCGATCCAATGGCAAATGCACTTTCCAAAAAAAGTATTATGTGATGAGAATCTTCAAAAACAAGTTTATGTGTACTTTTGTTTATTACTGAAGAACAAATTTGCATAGACATATCTAACTGTGGAAATATATACGAGCAGAATTGTGGCTGGAATCGCATTTGATGTGGTTAACTCCTTTGTCTAGACTGCTTTTGGAATGGAGTGTCCAGATTCATGATCATTTATGGCCAATAGTGACGATACAGAGCATGGATAGCATACCAAATAATGGCACTCACCACTAGAATTCCTTTTCCTAGATATGATCCATCTTGCTTTATGAACATCCTTTTGGAAACTTTGCATAATCTTGGGGCCATTTTAATATATGTCACTTGTCATTACTCAATATTCTGGTTGTTTGGATTTGGGAAGTTCAGGATTGTGTATAAATGGGGATTTATTTAGCATCATTGCTTTTAGAATTAGGAGGCGTCTATTCCAGTCAAACATGGAAGCCAGGGTATAGCCGCCCTCCAAAGAGGTCCTCAGACACAGTCACACACCTCTGTTATTGGGGCTTAGTGTCCCTCCAGGCAGCTCATTCTAATTGGTTCTGACCCTGGGGAAGTCCTTCCTCTGATGGAGCTATCATTCGTCTGCCTCCATCTCCCCACGTTGGTCCTTATCCTGCCACCTGGAGCCACTCAGAATAAACCCAAGTTGATTTCCCTTTAACTATTTGAAAATGACTGTCGTTTTCTGGTCTTTCCCAGATCCCCACTCTACATGCCCTTGACACCCTCCGCCATCCTTGTCCCTCCCCTCTGAACACTCCTCACTTTGTCTCTAATCTTCCTGAGCTGCAGTGCTCAGAGCTGCTCCATGCACTCTTGGGTGAGCTGATCTCCCCCCAGCCCAGAGCGTGAAGCCACAGACCATATGACTCACTTCGCTGGTGCCATAGCCTTTCAGGTTCAGGTTCTAAAGTAAAGCCTCAGAGTCGTTTGACATGTGCCACTGCTCATCCTCATTCCCTTTATCCTGTGTAGTCGTAGTTCCAGAATCATTGCCGTTGAAACATGTAGTCTGTTTCCTCTAATTGTGCACATATGGCTTCACCTGCTCAGAGAAGCTACAAAGTTCTTTATTTCATTATCTCAAAAGGCAAAAGTAAGGATGAGCTATCTGCCCTTTGTAGATTTGATGTGATTGTTAAATTTCTTCATGTTAGATTGCCCCATGTAAGTGTCAGGAGCCCCTTGGGGGGTCACTGAGGAGGCTTCTTGAAAAGTAGAGGAGGGAATGGTGTAAGGGGATTTGAGAGTCAGGGCTCAGGTGTTCTCTCCCATTTCAGACACAGCAGCTCCTCTGTCCTTGGGTTTATATTGTATTTCTATATCAGATTTCCATCTGAATAAAGGGTTTAACAGTTTTAAAAATAGATCTTCTCTGTTGTTGGGGTCTTCACAGCTATTGATTTTAGCACCTCACAACCTTGCTTTTCTTCTCTACTTGGTATCATCTCAGATCTGAAAAGTAAGCTTCCATTATTTTTCATCATCGCGTTGATGAAAACATTGCACAATTGGATCCAAAGTCAGAGGCCTGTGACATACTGTTGGGGTCTCCTGACCCTTGAGAACCCTAAGTAGACATGTGTGGGGCATGATCATTTAATGAGTAACAAGTTCTGGCAATTGTCTTGACACCCAAAGGCACATATTTCTGTCTTGTTCACAGGAATATAAGGGACTTGATGATGATCCAGATGTGCTGTGTCTCTGGCTTTGCCTAAATTGTCTAAAGAACTGGAACAAAAAGAAAACGAGATTAATCTGTATACCTTCTGCCTGATGAATCCTCCCTGGTTCTTGGTGGTCTCTGCTCTTTGAAAATGAACTTCAGAATTTAGCCAGCCATGATCTCAAGCTACTGCTACATAGTTTATGTAATTCCTTCCTTCTATTTTTTAAAATCAGAACTTTGGATGTCTGCCTCCACACCTTTCCCAGTGTATAAGATTCTTTTTTTTTAAGTTTATTTAATTTTTAGAGAGCGACAGAGAGAGCAAGCGGGGATGGGGGGGGGGGCAGGCAGGAGCAGAGAGAGAGAGGGAGAGAGAGAATCCCAAGCAGGCTCTGTACTGTCAGCACAGAGCCTAATGTGGGACTTGAATTTACAAACCATGAGATCATGACCTGAGCCTAAACCAAGAGTCGGATGTTTAACCCACTGAGCCACCCACGCCCGCCCCCGCCACCCCCCCGCCCCAGTGTGTAAGATTCTTAAGACACATTTATCGGTAAGGGAACTGATCCCTGGGTCTGAAGCACTGAACGCATTTATATCCCTGGGTGCTTTATTTTTTCCAATCTTCTCCACTCATCTGGGCTTCATTTCTCTCTTAGTGATATTCTTTCTGGCACTTTTTGGACTGAAAACCGTCCTTCTTGACCAAGAAGGTAGGAGCAAAATCAGATATAGGAAATTGGCTTTTGCTCTTGTTATCCATGATATCACAACTTTGCTGACTTACTTTTGTTGATACTAAGGGATCCTGGGAAAACAATTATTTCAAGAAATTTTTGATTACTGGTTTTTGAAGTTAGAGACTGCCTAAGTGTTGGGATGAGAGGGAAAATCCACTCTGAATCAGTTTCCTCACTTTCACTGTTACTTTGCCATTATGATAGCCAGTTTTGTATTTCCATCCTCAAGAGAAGGTACGAGCATATATGTATATGCGTACTCATAGGCCAGCAGGAAAAGATTGCATGTATGTGCATTCACTCAATAAGCCAAGCATGTGCACCATTTCTCTTCTACATTCCCAGTGCGATGTCAGCTACTGGATGTTCACTTCTGGGTAACAGTCACGATCTGGCTGTCTGTTGCCCTCCTAACATACTTTATACGTCATTGGGTCACAAGGCACACAGGCTGTTTACAGCGCCACAGGATATCAAAGCTGGATATCCTTCATTGTACAAATGGGAAAAGTGAGGTCCAAAGACAGGGTGTCACCTCAATAGGAGTTCAGACCAAGTGTCTTCCTCCCTTTCCCCAATACCTCCCATCTTACTGACTAATGACAGTGGGCGGTGTCATTTTATACTTTACATGTGGACCTTCGGCCTTCTACCTCCTCCCACTGATTACAGTGGGTCAAAACAAGTGAGCTGGGAGAACCCTGATGAGTCAAGGGATGTGACATGATTGAGTTTTCCGTCCTCATGGAACACACTGTCTTGTTTGGTATGCTCTTGGCTTGTTTCTGAAATGGAATCATGTGATTGGTCAGCCACACGTCACTTGTGTTGGGTGTTCTTGTTTCCTTTTCCCTAGGCTCCTTATAGTCTTTAGAGCTGCCTTCTCTTTACCAAAGCTAATGGTAACTAGGAACAAAAGAGTACATAGAGCCATGGGAATAAGTTTGAACTGGAATCAAGCATTCTCTGCTTCCAAGACCCATGTCTTTGGGCTCCACAGTATGCCAGACCAGAACAGCTTCACAGCCCACCCTCACCCTGGTTTTTCGGCAAGTATCTTACCCAGGGGCCTCCCTTCTAGTCCACACCTGGCTGTTTTCAGCACCTGGAGTCTAGTATTATCAACCCCCATTAGACCGCCTCTGCCTCTTCAAGATTCTCCTTATTGACCAGAGGGCCATGGGGGAGCAAGAACCTAGTAAAGCCAACATCAAAGTGCCATTCCATCATTCACTTGTATCCCTTTGCAGAAAGTCACTGCTTTGGTTCTTATTCTTCACTGACAAAATGAGTATCTACTCACTCCCCTGTCTAGGTTCTTGGAAAGAATCGCACAAATGCTTTAAACCCTCCAACCTTATTGTCATCAGTATGTCATGTTGGGAAATCACCAATTAAATCTATCATTTTGTAAAAACATACTTCCAGATTTCAGTCCTCTTATCACTGGAACTACCATCAGACTGTCTCCTTTCCTTTTTCTCTCCAGAACCCGCCTCCAGGAAATTTCAGAGAGCTTTTCTTCACATACTTTCTTGTATGTCCATGGGGCTCTCTCAAAATCTCTTTCAGGGGCTTCCCAGAAAGCCTCCGCCCCTCAGCAGCACCCCTTCCTTTTTTTTTTTTTTTTTTCAATAAGCTGAGCACTGGGCCCTCGTCACTACACAGATTGTCCTGTTACCCCTGTGGCATGGGGGAAGCTTGAGGGAAGAGGAGGGAAGAGGAGGGAAGAGCAGGGGGTATTTTTTGTGTTTAGACATGAAAGCATGATGTAATTGAGAGACCTCTGGTAAACACGACTCGGCAATAACAAGTGGGAGAGTTGTTTAAATTGTGTGCATGGCATCGAAAATAAAATGTCAAATTTAACATGTAAGTCTCATTTTCCTACTGGTTCATATCCACCCTGGTTCACATTTGAAATATTATTGGCTGAGAACTAGAGCAAAATAACAATGCTTGCTCATCAACAACACGTTTAAGATAAATGTTCATGCCTCCTGTGTGGTTTTCTGAATGTCTGGTAATATTCTCATATGGGTATCCATGAAGTCAAAGCCTTTGTGTGAAGCAAGAGCTTCTCAAAGTGCTCACTTAAGTATCCCATCCTAAGAGGAGAGAGATGGAATCAAAGCATGTGAGGCTGGACCCTGACAAAACCTGCTAAAAATCTGTTTCTTTTGAAGTCTTGTTTTATCTGAGGGAGGAAATATGGATGGATATTGTATTTTATGGCATAACATACTTAGGTTTATTTTATGAGCAAAATGTCTTCAGATGTTCTACCCCCATATTCTAGAGATATTGCAAGAACAGTGTACAACATGAAAATGTAGATATGAATATGTAACCCTAATGAAACCATGCCACACGTGGTTCAGTCCCAGGGCCACAGCACATTTAACAAAATACAGTTTAAAATCACACACAAGAACAAGAACAAGAACAAAACAAAACTAGAACAAAACTAAAGAGAAACTCTGTTCTTTACCTGTTTTTCCTGAAGGATATGAAAAGGAATCCAATTCATATCCCCACCGGAAGCATTTCTTACGTTTCCTTTCCTTTCCTCTGCATATCCCCTCCACTGCCACAAAAATGTTCCCTCTCCATCCATATTGCACACAGCTTTTATGAGCTCTCCTTCTGAATTCCTTCTTTCTCAACTCTATTGTGTGTGTGTCTACTTAGCTGTTCGGGCACAGAACTTCTCCTCATCGTCTTTTCTGTCCAGTCTTTGAATCCAGGAGCAGGCAAAGACAAAATGAGGGTTGGGGGTTAAGATGACGGAGAGAGGAAGATTGGACCAACAATGACAGCATTCTCATTGGTGGGCAAAAGAAGAAAGACATCTCTAAAGATTCCCATGTTAATAATTTGTATCCGATCACATATGGATATGAAAATGTTTTGTTCCATATTCTGTACTGATTACAGATCAAGGTGTCGTTTTGTTCACATATTACTGGATGGATAATTAGATATTGTACCTATAACTGGCGATCATTAGTACCATCCTTATTTACAAATATGTCCCGTGAGTGTTTTAATAGTAATAGGACATAATAACCCAAAATGGTGCTTTTTAAATTATAAGTGTAATAGTTAAAGAAGAGGCTTTGGAGTCCGTGCAGAATTTTAAATGCCTATTCTGTTTCTCTGGTGACACGCTTTGTGGAAAATCAGGAAATAACTGAGACAAATATTTCTCTTGACATCACCATCATTGTGTGAGCCCATGTGCTTCTGAAATGACAAAGATCGGTTGGCCTCTCACTGTGTCACTGAAGGAAACTCAAGATCTTTGTGCTGAATAAGTGAAACTTTCAAAATGGACATGATGAAAATCAAGCATTGGATCTGACTTCACAATCTTTTTAGTTAAGTGTGAACGGTGAACAGACTGTATCTTATTACCCAAGCAGATGGAACAGTATCGTTACTGTTTTCTTAACCAGTTCAAACATTAATTACTGTGTGTACCTTTTCATGGGTGTCGTGTTATACAAAGTATTTGTGACTAGATTAAGGCAACCAAAGTAGACTTTTCAATTAGTAGTGTTTGTTTCACAGGTGTGTATATCGGGTACCTTCTATACAAAAGACTTCAAGGTAGGTGCTGGTGGGGAGGGGGGAATCATAGAAAGATGTCAGGCAAAACACTAGCCTTTAGTGATCCTAAAAATCTATGGAGCTAATAAAACATTCCCACAAATAATTATACTACTGAGTGGAAAGTGTGAAGCACCTTCAGAGAGGTTTAGAAATGTTCAGAGACTCTTAAGAAGAGCGAGAGGGGGCAGTGGCTCACTCAGTTGCAAGAGTGTGAGACTCTTGATCTGGGGATTGTGAGTTCGTACTCCATGTTGGGGGTAGAGATTACTGAAAAAAAACTAAGTTAAAAAAAGAGAGAGGGATGCCTTAGAGATGGAAGAGTCAAAGAAACCTTCTGGAAGAGGAGGCAGCTGACTGGGCATTGATGGATGGGTCGTATTTGGATGTACAGAAACTTAAAAGAAGGATGTTTCAAAAGAAGGGAATCTTAAAAGCAGGAAGAGTTGAGGTGTGGGATGGTAACACCAGTTACTAGATTATGCTAGAGGAAAAGGGAGCCATTGAACATGTGGTTGAAAAGATCATTTGGATCTTCTTAAGATAGTTGGGGAGCTTATAGTTATTCGGAAAGAGGTAAGGACTCATAAGCAGAGATGCCACATGGGAAAGGCAGGCTGGGCAGGGAGACAGCAGGCAGGGAAGGATGTTAAATTCTGGGAATAGTGAGTTTGCTGTGGCCGGGGTGTACATGGAATGAGAGGGGCTGTGAGGCAAGCCCTGAAAGGAAGTTGCAGACAAATTCCAAAGGGAATTATATGCCAAGCTAAAGCATTTGGCATTTATCCTATAAAGACACAAGGAACCAACACAGGGTTTGCGGAGAAGGTGCTATGGGCAGAATGGAGTATAGGCTAGCAGGGTCGGCAGACTTTTTCTATAAGTGGGCTGATTGTAAATATTTTAGACATTGTGGAGCACATATTCTTATTTTTCCTTTATTTTTTTTCCTTTTCTCTTTCTTAAATTCTTTTTTTCTTTACATTCTTTTCTTTCTTTACCTTTCTTTCTTTTTTACTTTCCTTCCTTCCTTCCTTCCTTCCTTCCTTCCTTCCTTCCTTCCTTTCTTTTCTTTTAATAATATTTTAAAAATATAAAACCATTCTTTGCTCCTCTGGACATACAGAAACAAACCTTGGGCCCCTTCTGCCCCCTGCTATGAGAAGTGGCAGGTGAACTTGGGCACAGCTGTCATGCAGAGAGCAGAAGGGGGCCTGATCTGAGGCAGTGGTAATAGAGGCAGTGGTGAGGAGGTACAAGGGGAGAAGTATGAAGTGCAATTAATTTCTCACAACAATTGTTTGGCTATGGAAGAAATTAGGAAGAAAAGGACAAATCAGGTGTGATTCTGAGGCTTCTCGCTTGAGATACTGTATGGTGCTGGTGTTATGTAAAACCAAGGCTATGGAGGAGTTTTCAGAGAAGGTGGATTCAGTTTTGAAGCTGTGGAGGCTGAGGTATCCATGGGTCATCCAGGGAAAGGGTGCCTGGGGACAGTTGGCCTTATGGGAACAATGGTCGGTTCCCTGGCATCCAGAATGTGTGCCTCTGGCCACAGAATGTGTGCCTCTGTGTAACAGATTTGAAAATATGGAGTGTCACACAAGACTAGAACAGGGAAGAGCATGTCCTTAGGAGCCCCAGATAGGCAGCAGGATTTGGGATGAGCTGCAGAGGGCTAGTGTGATTGGGAAGAGCGGGTAGCATGCCCTTCCAGTAATCTAGGGAAGCAGAAGTGGTGTCTCAGATTGAGTAGTGGCAGTAAAAGAGAAAGAAGTTGGTGGATGGGGCAGAATCACGAGGACCTGGCTCGTGTGCTGTGCACACGGCAGAAGAAGGGGCCTTCTGTAGTCATTGTCCCCAAGTTCCAGTGTCACAGGATGATACTACCTCTGTCTTGTTCTTTTTCTGGTTCTTGTTTCAGAAACCTAGCTAAGCGGTTGAAATACTCAGAGCATGTAATCTGACTGCTTTTGTCACTTCAGTTCCTGCACACACCCTGTTTTACCGAACAGTGGAGGATAGCCAGGTCCCACCTGCAAAATCCTTTGCATATTCTTATTCTCCATTAACAGTAAGAGCAAATGCAGAAAAAAAAAAAAAAAAAACAACAGTAGAGTGCTTGGGGGAAGAATTTGAAAAAGATTCAAGGTTTTGGAATTACGGTATTTCATAACCAGGGCCTATAAAATTGCCTATAAGATAAGGGTAAGGTCTCAATCAAGGTAAACTTGCATGTCACCAGCCTCCCTGTAATTCATTACGTTGGATCCAAACAGTCGCTTGTGGTCTTATTTTAGCAGGTCTTCCTTAAAAGTGTAAGTGCCACTGAGATATAGTAACTCTGTACACCTGGCTTCCCAGTGTATTAAGCTTCTGTGTTCAAAAACATATATAACCACCTCTGTCCACAATGTGCACTCAACTCTAACACTCAAGATGCTTGGCAGTTAGACTAGAAAGGGCACAAAACCTTTTTTTTTTGTCTGTTTGGCAATTAACCATTCACTGGCTTTTTTTGTTGTAACATGCACTTCCTTTCTCTTGTTTTCATTCAAGCTGTGTACGCCATGGAAATTAATGTGGAGAAAGACAAACAAACAGGAGAGACCAAGATTCTCTCTACATCCACCATTGGCCCAGAGGGGGTCCATCAGAGAGGAGTCAAAGTCTATGATGACGGTACCAAAGTAGTGTATGAGGTGCACTCAGGAGGCACTGTAGTAGAAAATGGAGTGCACAGATTAAGCTCAAAGGATGTAGAAGAGCTTATTCAGAAGGCGGGACAATCAAGCTTCAGAGGAGGGCCCGTGTCAGAAAGAACTGTGATTGCGGACGGGAGCCTCAGCCACCCTAAGGAACACATGCTCTGCAAAGAAGCCAAGTTAGAAATGGTACATAAGTCTAGGAAAGATCATTCTTCCGGGACCCCAGGGCAGCAGGCCCCAGCTCCCAGCACGGAAGGGCCGGAGGCAAACTTGGATCAGCCAGTCACCATGATTTTCATGGGCTACCAAAATATTGAGGATGAAGAGGAGACTAAGAAGGTGCTAGGCTATGATGAAACCATCAAGGCTGAATTGGTCCTCATTGATGAAGACGATGAGAAGTCACTGAGGGAGAAGACCGTGACGGACGTGTCCACTATCGATGGGAATGCGGCAGAGCTTGTGTCCGGGAGGCCAATCTCAGACACCACAGAGCCCTCATCCCCAGAAGGGAAGGAAGAGAGCCTGGCCACAGAGCCAGCCCCAGGTACCCAAAAGAAAAAGCGCTGTCAATGCTGTGTTGTCATGTGACCACTTCTTTCTTCCCTTTTCTTCTGGGCAGCCTCTGTGCTCTCCACCACTTACGTAGACCTCACTGTACCACTAACTGCAATACTGTGAACTGGAAGCAAACACCTGCCTTGCCTTGCAGTTGGATTGCTTTGATCTTTCTTATTTTTCCCCTCTCATTTTTCTCCAGTTTCCTCACCTGAGAGACAGCGTGCATGTGTTTGCTTCATTCTTTCCAAGAACTTGCTTTTCCTCTAAACCTTTCCTTGTGTCTTCGAGAGTGAATCGATTTCTTACTGCTCGATTGGAATGGACTCTTCACATCTGCCAGTTATCTAGTAGCCTTAATTCACTTGACTGGAATTGAACCCAGTGGTACCGGGGGTTTCATTTTGTAGCGTGTTCCTATAATGTAGTCACACGTCACCACGTCGCTGACTTCTCCCTTGCCTCCCTTGCTGTGGATCTTTGCTTTTATATCTCGTGTGGCAAAATGCTGTTGGCTCTAGCTGGTAGCTAGTGTGGCCAAAAGTGGACCTGACTTAGTCTGTTCAATCTAGGGTGATGCTTTTTGCTGCCTTACATAAGCTTCCAGATTACAGTATTGTGCATCTATGGCTTTCCTTCTGTTAAAACTGAAATGAAGTTGATGGAAAAGAAAAGAACCCAGTGCTTTGTCACGGCTGAAATGTAGGGACTGATTCCGTAACCTGCCCATCGGCAGCTGCCTCTTTCTGCGGCTTAACTGATGGACCCTTTATATATGAAGCACCATTTTTAATTTTCTAAGGACATGAAACAGACATTGTTTTGAGCATTAGTAGTGATCTCTAAACTTAGGCATATCCATGAGCCTTGCTTCTATTGTCTCAAAAAAAAAAGTCAATTTTTATATTGTTTTCTTTTTCACGGATATTTTCTGATCATGTTAATGTATTTTCGACGAAGGGATCATTTTGAGGAGTATCTCTGCAGTGACCCTATTTCTAAACCAGTCTTTCTGACCTACAGTGGTCACTGCCATGTTTCCACTTCATTGTGGACGGACGGTGCTGGAACTGAATTTACCTGTTCATCTCACCCGCCCGCTTGATTACAGAGCCTTACTTCTGGACTCTTTTCTTTCTGTCCCCATGAGAAAGAGAATGTTTCCCGTGATGTCACCATGGAGGTCTAGCCAGCCCTCAAAACAAACTTGAGAATGTAAAAAAATGTTTAACAAAGACCTGTCTTCTCCACGTGAAGCACTTAAACTCATTCTGCAAGTACCAATTGAGTGGCACATAGCTGAGCTGCCTATTAAGGCATGTTTCTTAAACTTTTGGGGATTTTGGAACATCAAAGATGAGGGGTTTTTTTTTGTTTCTTTTTTTCTAGAACACAATGAACAGTTCTATAAATAAATTCTTAGCATTCTCCCAAAGCAAACAACCACAGGGGTTAGTAAAACCAAAGGGAAGCAATTTAGTAAAATAATAATACAGTCATAAAACAAAGATGTAAAATTTTAAATGATTTTAATAACAGAGATATCGCAACTTGAAGATATTTGCCCAAATGTTCATGGCATTGTTGTGAATCGTTCACAAAATTTATCTATGTTCTGTAGAACATAGTTTTTAAAAACATACAGTAAGTCATACGACATCAAGGCTAACTTCTGTGGAAAGTCGATGAGAAAAAAATAAGGTCGTCTTGAGAGAATTTCTTAATAGAACCAGCTAAATTTGTTCTAAATAGCTTTCTCAGTGCTAACTCTATTATTATTTTAAATTTCTGGGCTTAAAATTCTATTTATTCCAATGGACAGGGGAAAAAATGACACTTTAGTTAAAAGTTAATTTTTATCAAATAGTTATATTTTAATTAGCACAAAGTGAGTCACTTTATCACCACTATGTAAACAAGCAAACAAAAGAGTTCAAGAAGGGACAACTGAAGGAGCTAAATTCTGCTTTCTAAGATGATTCCATCAATGGCTTGCTTTTGAATAGTTGAGGGGGTTCCCTCTAAATAATCTCAGGTTCACTGAAGCAGCTGCAGTGGTATAAAGCTGCTGTCTTACCTAGGAATACATCTGGTTTTACTGCCTAGAAATCTCCCCACTCAGCTTCATGCTCCTCAGTCAGTGGTCACGTACACATTATTTAGATGTTAAAGAAAATGACCTGCCAGATAAACCTATTGACATAGAAAAAGAAAACAGTCTGAATGTTTGGACAATCTATTATTTTAATAATTTATTTAATAAAGAAACAGCCTAAAAGTTGATCATAGCTTATCTTTTTTTACTCACTTAGGGATTAAAGCTATTCTATAGAAGTTTTTAAAAGCACAGTTAGTGAGTACAATGGTAGAATTTAGAACCCGTGAGCTTGCTGTTTGAGAAACAGTCCTTCTTCGAGGACAGAGAATTCCCAGAAATGACCTACCCGTCCTTCCATAGTGAGCTGGTTCCTGGTGAAGAAAATGATCTGCCCCTCTCACCACAACCCTACACATGAGATCTAAAAGACCAGTGATAATCTGCACTTTCATTCATCAATTATTATTATAGGGATTAGCAAATTATATGAATTAGAGGTCTGTCTATACTTTTACTATTAAAGCCTATCATTTAATCGTTTAAAGTAAGACATGTCACTTTTATTAAAATGATATGTGGCCATAGTAAATGGTTTGTTTGAATATGGCATATGTTTGCATATTTTGTATCATTTTCCTATAAAAACGGAGGACTCAGGCTCAGCCAGTGCTTTTATGGGATGAGACCTATAATCTCACCTACAGTAACAAGTAACTACCCTTCATAATGAAAATATCCTCAGTGTTGTGATTGAGAACATTTTGTCTTCCTTGCTATCATTCTCTGTAAAAACTTTATTATGTATGGCATCACACCCTCCAAAAATATGTAAGTGTTGACTTACATAGCAAGACTAATTAGAGAATCAGTAATGAAGCTGCCAAACTATGATCTTTTTGAGCTAATGGTTAGTTGGATTTTCTTCTAAAATTTTATAATCGGTTCCCCTTGAAATGGAAAGAGGAGAAAGTGGGGAAGGAGGGGTATTTCATTTGTTATAAATAGATTTTCAATGCATTGAATTCAAGATCTTTTAATGGTTAAAATGGTAAAGTTTAACCTTACATATCCCAAAAAAATCTTGATGACATATATCCTTGACTCCGTTTTCTTTGATGTACAATAGGACAAACTAAGGGGAATTTTTTTTTTTACCTTGTACCTCTTTTACCCATAATTCTACTAATTCTTTCCATAAACAAAATTAATTGCCTCTAACAGTGATTGGCCAGTGTCCAGTGATATAACTTGATACTGGGAGGAGGAAGGATGAGGGGATTCCTGTCTGGCCAAATCCAAAGCATGGTTTCCTTAAGCCTTCTGAGCAACCTAAAAATATTCAAAGCCTTTCAGGAAACTCAAACAAATTCTAGAGTTCATTTGATTTGACTCCTTTTTGAACTGTTACTACACAGGTATCTGCTTTAAATTCCCACCAACTCCATTTTACTTCCTGGTGGTAAAGGTATTTTTCCTACATACAAGTAGAATGTCTTACTGTTAGGGTCAAGTTTTCATAAAAGGGGAAAACACAGAGATGCAGTATCATCTCCGGAGCAAAATGTGGAGGCCAAGCATGAAAACAGCTTATTTCTCTTTGCTTCTTGCAGAATTTCATTTCAAGGGAGCATGCAACACCTTTGAAATGACCATTCATTTAATGCTGGTAACTAATGCTTAGCAAAAGAGGAGGAAGGGAATATGGTGACAGAGGCAAGATTGAACCACTAAACAAGTTCCTCCTTTTAAAGGCATTAACCCTGTCAATTTAAAACACAGATAAACAGGGACAAAATTCTCACGGGGGACTTTCTGTTGTTCAGCCATCTCTCTTGTCACTGGAGTTTAACTCACCGAAGGGCCCATTCCTGGTGGGAATAGTCTCATCTCCCAAAATGTGATTTGTTTACAACAAAAAGCATTCCAAGGCAAGCAGTTTTAAGTTCTATTTTTGCAACACGCACATCCAGTTATGCAAACCACAAGTAAGTTTTGAAACGCTGTGAATATGCAACCTTTTAGCAGCTCCTCAATTTACTGTGTGTCAAGGTGTATGGAATTCCACTAATTAGGGTAGAACCCGAGAGTTTCCTTTGTCCTATTGGATAGTACAACCCGGCAGGTAAACACAGCTATGGTATCTATCACAAGCAGCTCCAGGAAATGAGCCAGATGAGATCGTTGATCCTTGCTGCCAACTTACTCATCGTATAGCCTTCTTCTGGTCTTACCAGGAAAACTTGCCTACATTCTCTAGGGAAAAAGAAGTCAGTCTCATTTGAGGAGCACAGTGTGGTTATGTGTCTGTCTTTTCATAGCTTCAGCAAACTCCATGATAAAATTCCCATTTTAACAAAACCCAAAATACTTATTATTTGAATGTAGAAAAAAATTAAGACAAAGATTACATCCTGAAAGTTTCAAAGGGCAATTTCCCTGGGGATCCTTAGACCACCTTGCCCACCCCCCTTAATTTTTATATGACTTAACTAGGCCTCTGCTTCTCCTCCCCGCTCCATCAGAACCATAGCACGAACCCCTGCTTTCAACTGGAAAATAGAAGATGTGATTTGGGGGACCTTAAACGTTCTGCATCAAAGATCTGGACAGCCTTAACTTTTGTAAAAATAAAAAACAAAAAACAATTTTTCAATGCTCTCTTTTACTAAGCAGGAAACCAAAATGTTTCCTGAAAATTAATGACTTTTTTATATTTTGTGACTGTTTTCTAAGTTTCTACAAGTTGGGGGGTGAGTGGTCATCTTCTCCCCATAATGCCTCTTCCTAGTCAACTGGGGCTCTTCTTCGCAAGTCACTGCATTTTTATCAAAAGAAACGCATATTTCATGAACCGTCAAATTCTCCCTAGACTTCAGGCAGTCCTTCTGGAGTAAAAGAACAGAAATACAGAAAGAAAAGAATTACAGGGTGGCTTTCTTTTTATTTTCCTATGGTTAATGTACTGTATGGTATGTATGTTTACAGAATGTATCTGCCTTGTGAACAAAACAAATGACAAAAACAGAGTTCTGATGTGCCATTTGAAAGTTTGCCTTAGCATTGCTGTTCATGTTCTTCTTTTCTGTCCTTTAAAACAAACAAACAAACAAAAAATGCAGGTTGTATTCCAAAGCTGTATTAACACAACATTCTCTTCCCCGCCCCTGCCCAGCCCTCTTCAGGGCTGTAAATTTCGTCACAGGAGCCTTGAGGCAGAACCTTGCAGGTCAGGCGCAGGGGGAATCAAGTGGACATAGCTTGGACATTGTCTATGCCCATCTGTCAACCAAGCGTGTCCCTGTGTTCTCACCTGAGTCTGATTATCACACCCTGACATTCCTGGGCAGGCCACGTGGAGCATGTGACCTCCCGCAGTCCTTCCCACAGTGAGAGGGTGAACTTGTGGGCCTCCTCTCTGGGTCTGGGAGCATATTTTTAAGCACAAGTGGCATAGCTTGAAAAGGCAAGAGACATGGATTCAACTGGTGTGACTGAGCCATAACTGAATGGTGTGCCCATTTGTTATGGTCTAAGATGATTGCCCTCTGGGCGGGAGTAAGGAGTGGCTATAGAAATTGAATATTTTACATTTGTGTATTTTTTTAAGGAAAGCTATTTTTATAATGAAATCTATATGCATTATGAAGCTTGAGTTTGAAAACACCCTTGATTGAGTTATTTCTCCATTCCACAAAGATAACTTTCTGGTGAGTTCTGTAGCATGAACCCAGACCTTGGGGGTCGTGATCAGAGGTCCCGTGACCTGCCCTTTTGCCCCCACTGCGTGAAATCCAGTGTTTCCAAACAGATCTAGGTTGTAAGATCAAGCTTTCTATACCTATCATCAGATAAACCATCTTATATGGCCAGATAGCTCTCTGGGCTATGCCTTTAATAACATATAATGATCTTTTGGAAGGGGATAGCCATTTTATTTTATTTTATTTTATTTTATTTTATTTTATTTATTTTTAAATATGAAATTTATTGTCAAGTTGGTTTCCATACAACACCCAGTGCTCATCCCAATAGGTGCCCTCCGCAATACCCATCACCCAACCTCCCCTCCCTCCTACCCCCCATCAACCCTCAGTTTGTTCTCAGTTTTATTTTAAATGTAAGCTCACGACAGCAATGATCGAAGTTCAACTGTTTCACATATTTAAGGACTAATTACTACATTTGAGGGGAAGGGACCACTCACTATGGTACATTTGAATGAGATGGGTAGTCAGAAGCCTCTGGCCATCTACAGTTTATACATAAGCGTATAAAATGTATAAACCAAACAGTATCAGATTAGGAGTTATTATTGTCCTTGTAAATATCAGTGGGGCCACACCATATTTTCCAAGTTAAGTAGAGACAAAAAAAGAATTGTTTTATCCACTAATGAGATTCTGAATTTTTAGAGTTGTTGGATTTCCGCACCCCACCCCCCGCCCAGTTTTCCCCCAAGCTCCCAAGTTCCCATTACAATCAAACTCAGTTTTGTAAAGACCTTCATCCACACCTGTTCCTCTGTCTGAGAGACAGAGCAGCTTAAGTCTCAGAGTCTGCTCACCACCCCTGTTAGACTCTCTTCCCAGGCAGCGTCCTTGCCCCAAAAGGGGCCTTTTTTCTATGGCCTTAAAAGACCAAATCCTTTTCCAACAAGGCAAGGTCACAAACACTGAAGAAAAATAACCCCTCTGGTTCCCATGCAAATCAATTCCTTTATCCCTAGAATCCCTCCAACTGGCCCAATTCAAACTCAGCGTCATAGAGACAGCTGCAAAAATGAAAGAGCTATACAACTGCCCGAAGGTGTGAAGGGAGAGCCGATATGCTCTCATCTCTTATCACCCAGGAGCCTCACAGTGTTGACATGGGGTGGCGGGGAGACCCCCAGCTCCTTGGTTTTGCAACTAGTGTTTACATGTAGGGAGGCCACGAGGCAAGGCCTGATCTGAACTGTTCTGTGTGCAGCTCCAACCCCAATTCTGTGATAATCCAATTCCGGCAAGCAGAAGGAGTTCTAATCTTTGCAGGGTTCTGGAACACTCTTTCTTCCTCTCAAGCTCCTGACTTAGCAGAGTTAAAATCATACAGGGGTTCCAGAAAATGTTGTGTCTGATGCAGCTTTTCAGTGAATGTAGGTTGTTGATGGAATTTTCAGCTTTAGTAGCTCACTCGGGGCGAGTGACCTCTCTGTAAATAGTTCCATTTTTGTGGTTGGTTGGGGGGTGGGGTGGGAGCCTGTCGTGCTGACTCTGAATTAGACTTGCTGGGCTAGCTGCTGTACTTTGTAACCTGAAGTGTACTTTGACTGTTCTATTTCCTTCAGATGAAAAACAACACAAAAACTGACTTCCGAAATAACACTGCCAGCGACAGCCAATGCTGTACTTGTAGCTTCTCTCTGTTTCTCTGTACAGTATTAATAGACAATAAACTGCCTTTTCACTGCATCTACCTCTGTGTGTCTGTGCCCCGATTCTTTCCCCTTCTCACCTGCCACGAGTGGATTTCAGGCCAGACCGCGTTGGGAGCGCCTTCGACCGCTCACGAAAACTAAACGCTAGTCCAGTGCCTTTCAAACTTGAGCGCGCTTCAGAATCACGTGGGGGTGCCAGCTAAGAATGTGGAAGCTCAGACACACCTCTGGAACTCAGATCCAGGTTCCTGGGTGGGGCCTGCTAACCTGCATTTTTAATCATGTCTCCAGGTGATTCTGATACATGTGGTCCCTGGCCCATCCGTGGGTTTGGGTGTCCCTCTGGGGGAATCCCTGTGGCCTGCCTGTTCCAGCTGGTTTCCACACTAACTAATCCACTTTCCCAACACTTCCTCTCTCGCACCTGCTCTTGCACATCTGTCCACACCTGTCGTCCTTATTCTCATTCTTGCACGCCCCTAGAAGTGGCATTGACTATGATCCTGTGGGTCGAACTTGGTCAGCCCCTTTAGGCAGTAAGCGGTCATCCACTGCAGTCCTAGAAACAGGAACATCTGAAGACCCACGGGGACTTTGTTATTGTTCTTTACCACCGTATCCTCTTTATCTAGAGTAGGCTCATCCAACTTTTTTCTGTGAATGGCCAGATAGTAAGTATTTTGGCTCGTGGGCCAGATGATTTCTGTCACAACTATGCAGCTTTGCCAGAACTCAGCCATGCAATTCACATACATGAATGAGTGTGACTGTGTTCCGATAAACCTTATTTACAAAACCAGACAGTAGACTGGGTTTGGCCCTCTGGCTTGTAGTTTCCTAATCCCTGGCCTCACGTGGGGCCTGGCACATAGTAGGCACTCAATAAAAAGTTTAAAAGTTATTGTATGAAAGGATGAACAAAGGGCAGATGTGATACCATCTGTAGAACTGTCAGAGAAATTTGTTTTCTTTGAGGATGTGGGTAAAAGAAATCAGTGGGGCATTCTCATCTGTTGGGTTCCGTAGTGGATTTTGTTTTTTATGTCTTTACGTATGAAAGTTAACTGGAAAGATGACAGTATGAATGGTGTCTTGTAGACAGCTCAAACCACTAAGCTGAAACTCACAAGAGTTTCAACCCCTAGATGAAAAAGTGCAAGGACGTCTTGTCCTTGTCAGAACTGCTGGCGATATCGGAACCGGGTGGCCCCTAGGCATCTAAGCATTTGACCCAAATGTCTGTGGAACTACATTTTGTCTGATCCATCCTTCACAGTGAGCGGCAGGGCTTTCCTTATATCATTCTCTCTGTTGATTGAAATACTCTCCAGTGTGTGGACATGGGGGCCAGAAGCACAGTGGCACATGACACACCCCATCACCTCGGGCATACTAACAGTGATACATCAGGAGCATGTGAAAAGCTGTGTGTTTACACCCACCGCCATTGTTGTTGTGGAGTTAAAGGAAATTCTATTTTTGCAAAGCAGTTTGTGAATGGGAAGTGGATACCAAATGGTAGTTTACATGTGACGAGAAAGTGTCTGTCCCTCTACCAAAGGGTTTACCTTTCCCAAATGTAAAGATTATAGGCTATTCAGGTGTGTTCTAAAACCAGCATAAAAATGGAAGCTGCTTTTCCCTCCTCTGGGTTTGTGACTGCTTTTGTATTACATTGAACCATATGAAATTTTGGAGAGCGATAGTGTTGAATGTCAACAGTTTCATATAGTTCAAAACGAGTAATTCTATTCTAGGGATCATTTTCCATCATAGAGGGCAAAAGATGACCAGATGAACTCCAAATATAGCAGGACAAACTTAGATACAAAAATAAGAACTTTGAAAGGGAACACAGTTCAGTACCACCAACGCAGAACTAGGCATTTCCCTAGGGTGTGTAGGATTTCCTATAATCTTAACATCGACCCCGTGAGGGAGACATTGCTATTGTTTTCCTTTATACATGAGGAAACTGAGTTACTAAGAGAGTAAGCACTTCACCCAATATGGCAGAGCTATAAGTGGGGGTGGGGTGGCCGTGGGGGGACAGGTTTCAAGCCCAGCCATAACTTCCTTCCACACAGAAGGCTGTGTGTCATGAACGTGGTGTGAGGTTGCAGCTGAGGCTGGACACAGATCTGGATAACGGAGCCATCTATGCAAAAACAGACAACAACAACAACAACAACCCCCCCACCCCCCACAAAATGGCACCAGTTCTTATTTTGAACCTTTATGTACTCAAGCAAACGCTCTGTAATATTAGCGCCCTCTGGAGGACAGGAGGTGTCTCTTCAGACTTCCATCCCAAAAGAGAAGCAGAGGGTAAAATCACCCCCTGTTCTCTTCTCATTACTGCTTGATAGTTTTTCCTTCCCTGTGTAGAAAAAGAATTAACAAAATTGCCCAAACAACTCTGTAAACTCTAGGAGTGGCATGTCCATCTCTGAATGAGCTAGGGTGATTTTGTTGTTGTTGTTGTTGTTGTTGACAATAGTATTGCTAAGAGGAACAGTGCTGGCAATGAGGGCCTGCCTTTTGACCTAGGCTGTGTCACCCTTCTGCAGCACCACTGCCTCCCCAGCAGCCCCACTCCTCTCCTGCTTGTCTCATACACTGTCAAATCCTCCACTTCATGGACAATGCACAAAAGGAGTTAAATGCTCCTTTCAGAGTTCAGGCTACCAGATCTCAAAGAGATCGTCAAGTGCCGAATCACAAGATGGCTATCCACAGGCTGAATCTAGCCTACCTTGTAAATTTTGCCTGCATAGTGCTTTCAGATAGTTTTTAATTCATTGCTAAAAATAATAAGAGAATTCTCACTTTAAAAATATGGATTTCCAGTTTCTCTAGATATTTTAGAGGCTCTGTCTTTTTTTTTTAATGTCTCAAAGCTATTATTTATTTTGTACAAGTTTCCACTGTACATTAGATGGTCTCCTCTTGCTTACACAGTAAACAAGTATACATCAGCCATTTGGCTCAGACTCACAAGTCTTCCCTGGAGAAGGGTGTCAGGCCATTTACATTCTGGGTGTCTTTCTCTGATGCCTCCTCCTGGGGGCACTGGAAGGCACCAGGATCCAACCTGTGTGGGTGTGCAAAGAGCTTCACACACAGAACCCCATGTGTTGGGGTGAACAGCTTTACTCTCCGGGAGAGCACAAAGTTGTATCCAACTACATAGAGCAAACTCAAACCTGTAGGAAAGAATCACACAACTGAGGCAAGATGTCCCAGAATACCCAAGCTCCAGCTCCCAGGCTAGGACTGAAGACCGATGCCAAGAGGAGCCGAGGGTGGCATGGGCATCCCTGAGAAACTTGGTCCAGAGGGCTTAAGTCCAGGAGACTCTGAGAAGGTTGGGGGTAGGGAGTGGCAGGGAGATCCGGAAGAAAAAGCATGTTAAGAGGGAATAAATTAGGGGCACCTTGATGGCTCAGTCAGTTACGCATCTGACTCTTGACTTCAGCTCAGGTCATGATCTCATAGTTAGTGATCTCACAGTTTGTGAGGTTGAGCCCCGCATTCAGCTCTGTGCTGACAGCGCAGAGCCTGCTTGGGATTCTCTCTCTCCCATTCTCTTTGCCCCACTCCTGTGTGTGTGGGCTCTCTCTCTCTCTCTCTCAATAAACAAATCAACTTAAAAAGTTTTAAGGGAATAAATTAAAGGTGTGAGAGGCACCAGGGATAAGGGGCTTGTGCTATCCTTCAATTGTTTTTCTAGCTAACCATTGCCTGGAGCCGATAGCAGCTGTCTCCTTTAGAGGAGCCACACTTTCCCTCACCATCACCACCACCACATCCTATGATCTTACTCTCGGCCAACTTCCTTTGTTCATGTCACCTGCCTTGCCCCTTCTGACATCTGAGTGCATTACCCCTAATCTACCATAATCCACCCATTTTATGGCTGGGTCAGATGAGTCCCAGGTGGAGATGAGACTTACCCATGGCAAGATAATAGCTGAGACAGAGCTAGAGATTAAGTCTCCTGAACTCTTTTGGGAGCATGAGGCTTCATACTATGTTTGGATTTGGATCTGATAGAAGCATTTAAAATTTTGAACAGGCTACGGGCAGAAAACCAGTCTCAGAATCTGGTGCTTTTGCTTTTTGATGGGAAAACCCACCTACTTGTATGGTGATGGAGCTCATTTACTACTCAAGAGAAAAAAATTCCTTTCCCTACAATGTATAGTGCATGTAAAGTATACATATGTATGTAAAGTATACATATAGAGTGTGTGTGTGTGTATATATGTATTATACCATATAGGTATATAAAGTATATATATATATATGTACACTATATAGGTATATAAATTGTAAATCATATATATATGCTACTCTGTCTACCTTTGGTTAAATGAAAATGAAATGTTTTAAGAGCTTTGTGGTATCGTATGCTTTTTGGTAAAAAGGTTCATTCCTGGAAAGATAAACAAAAACCTTGTGGTCGACAGTTGAATAGTTCTGGGGGCTTCATAGCTCTTTTTAGAGAAAATACGAGGCAGATCTCCCGTGTACTTAAATTTAAATGTGGTCTTGTCTCCTCTAATTCTTGGTCTTTTGTTGTGCTCCTGAGGCTATATTGTCACAGAATAGAAATGTTCTCTAAGGTTTATTCCCTTACCTTATTAAGAAAAGCAATCGGCCAGAAGTTTGACAATTCAGAGAGCAAATGAAAAGGGACTCTTTCCTCCCATGGCTTGTCCTCAAACACCAGTGTGATCTAGTGTTTTCTTGTAACTTTTAACTACAGGCTAATGAAACTTAAGATGCTAATTGTATTTTCCCCACTTTCTTTCCATTTCTAAGTCATGAGAATTAAAAATATGAGCAGTGGACCTAGGTAAGGGTTCTTTTCAGGTAAGGGTTCTTAGGTCAGCCCAAGGGCAACTTGAAGGCATGATAAAGTCTGGGGTCCGTGTGAATCATCCTGTCCACACTATTAGTTTATGCAGCCTCAAATTCCATTTTGTAAAGAGAGGTTTCAAACCAGAGTTCACAAACGGGTTCAGTCATTTCTTCTGTCCCTGAATTCCAACCAAACCCTAAGTATACTCAGAGACTCAGTGTGAGATTCTGTCATCTACCTTAACTTGGTTTCTCCTAAACTTTGACTTTTGGGCATCAGTTTAATTATTTCTATCCTGTGTGAATATCACCTGTGGACCATTATTTGGTTTTTTAGCCACTTCTTTGACTTAAATTTACTTAAAAGATAGTTTTGTAGCCCTACCTACGTGTCATAAAAAAGGTAACTCTCAAGGGTACCTGGCTGGCTCAATCAGAAGAGCATGGGACTCTTGATCTTGGGGTTGTGAGTTCAAGCCCCACGTTGGGTTTAGAAATTACTTACATAAATAAACAAACAAACAAGTCAACAAACTTTGAAAAAAAAGTAACTGTCAAAATAAAGGCAAATCAACATCATTAATTCCCAGCTGCATACTGTTGCCTAATTGTACAGTTACCTGTGACCAGCTCTCATTGTCAAAGGAGGGAATAGCCAGGTTGGAGAACTCTCAAAAAATACATGTCCAGCCCTTTCATATTACCAGGTAGAATGAAAGAGAATCAAATGATAATAACTCTCTCTCTCTATGTGGTTCAGTGTTATTTAGTACCATGTTCATTTATCCCTGAAATGTGGGAAACACTGTCTTCCCACATTGGATTCTCTTAAAAATCCCAGTCCCTCACTTTGAAAATTAGAATGAGAAATACAAAGCGACTCGCCAAAGCAACAGGAAGGAAAAGCAGAGACACGGAGCTGGTATTCAAGCCCAGGGTGGGGGGAGGGGGTGGCGGTTGGGAGGGGACTTCAAACTCTCTGCCACACCAGGTGTCAGTCACACTGCGCCTTGCATAAGGAATGAATTGAATACATCCACGACAAACTTAAAGTCTCCGTAAAGCTCTCCATCATTTAAACAAAAGTAACATCCGTTCCATCTGGAGCTGTCCCCAGCGTAAGCAGTTTTTCACTGATGGAGACCAGATCTGATTGGGATCCCTAAGTCAGGGATTTAGTCCATGCAAGCTGTAAAACTCTCAGTACTAGAGATTAAGCAGACCTTAATGGAAAAAGAACCACTCAGGGACGTCTCAACTTCTCCTTTTCTCTTCTCTTCCCTTTTCTTCTCTCTTCACTCTTTCCTTCTTTTCCTCCCTCTTCTCTTCTTTTCTATTGTGTGAGCCTATAGTCCATGTGAGATGCATTCAGTCCCACCTGTAGGGTGAGTGGACTTCTCAAAGAGCTGTGAGTTCTCCCACGGAGCGCCATGCTGTAGCTCTCTGGTTCTCCTTTCCTGCTTGCTTAGAATCTGGGACATTTCCTTAAAAATAGAATTATACTAGCGCCCCACCTCAGAGATCCTGATTTAATTGGTGTAGGTGAGGCCTGGGGCATTCATTAAATGGCTGCAAGTGATTCCAATGGGCCGCTGGGTTGGAAACAATGGCACAGGGGAGCCCGGGGTGGGCAAGAATGGTCCAGAAGAGAGATAGATCCAGGCTGGAATCCTTGTCTCAACTTGCAAAACCAAGAACAAAGGGAAGTTTTGGATTCAGGACTAAAATCAAATCCTGAGTCTGTCATTGGCCAGCTGGCTAATCTGGGCAATTGAGTTCAATTCACCACACCTCAGTTTCCTCTTCTGTAAAATGAGAATACTACTTTGTAAAGTTTCTATTAGAAATATCCTAAAGACTTTTCTTTCTGCTTCGCCTTTCTCCTATCTTTCCCCTTCCAAAAGGAAAGTGTTTGAGGCAGTTTATAGAAAAAGACACAGCAGATATGAATATAGAGGGAAATCAGGTCAAGAGAAAAACAAGACAAAACTAGAGGACTCAATCTAGCATAGATTTCTGAGTGTGTGTTTCTCTCTCTTTTGTTTGAATAATTCAGTTTGTAAAATGTGGGACGTGATACTTTTTTATTAAATAAACCACTGAATTCTAAGTTCTTGTGTCTGCTTTGAAAACAAAGAAAACATCAAATTATAGAATCAGCATTTTTGAGTGTGAAGGGGTCCACAGCCTGGACTTTGTCCTAGATCTGCCATTGATTGTGTGACTTTTTACTCTCTTGGCCCCAACCTTCTCGTCTATAAAATGAGTAATTTTACTAGATCATTCTTAAGGCAGTTCTGTGTGACATTCTAGATAGATATTAATATCAAGAGTATTTCTCTATAATAAAGAAGGAAAGACGGAAGGGAAGGAGGGAGGGAGGGAGGAAGGAAGGCAAAAGAAAAAAGAAAAGAAAAAAAAGTACATTAAGCTGAGGGAGGGGTTTCCTAAAAGGTCCAGAAATCTCTAGCCTTTCAAAGCCAGCACACAGGTAATCTGCTGTGGCTCTGGCCTGACTCTGAGGAGCCCCTGGGCAAATCCCTTATCACTACCTTCCTTCTGGGTTTTACCAACCCAGGGTCTTTCCGAGCCCAATGGAAAACTGGTGCCCATTTTTCTGTGTATAAAACTTAGCGGGGCAACACATGATTTACCAAAACACCTGGTCCTCCATGGTTGAAAATAGGAGTTTAGATTCCCTTTTTAAAATATAAACCAGGATGTCTGGGTGGCTCAGTCATTTAAGCATCTGATTTCGGCTCAGGTCGTGATCTCACAGTCCGTGGGTTTGAGCCCTGCATGGGGCTCTGTGCTGACAGCTCAGAGCCTGGAGCCTGCCTCAGATTCTGTGTCTCCCTCTCTCTCTCTGCTCCTCCCCCACTGGTGCTTTCTCTCTCTCTCAAAAATAAATAAACATTTAACTAACTAACTAACTAACTAACTAAATAAATAAATAAAATCTAAACCAACTGGCCTTTTAGGAGCTAAAGCCTAACATCTTTGTGCCCCACTCCCTCCTGAACCTGAGAATCTTGGAGAGTGGGTAAATACCTGCCTAGAGGCTCATGGGAGGTGAGTGCAGCAGGCATACACCAGTACTCATTTATTCTAAATGTTTCTCCAAAAGAACTTTAAATATTTGAGCCGCATAAGGACAGTGCTTCTCTCCCCTAGACAATGGATGTTCTGGGTAAGACACAGGCCCCATCTCATGTGTCCCATAGCTTAATGTCCAATGCAACTGGATCTGAAATCAAAACTTCAGTTCTGCTCCTTCGTAGCTCTGTGTCTTTGGGCCACTTAGTCTGTATGCTCTGCAGTACACCACAGAGAGTTTACGAAGCCTAAGTGTGTTTGTATTGACGCAAAAAGCTTTAGAAGCAGTAGATAAAAAGCCAGTCACAGAAGTTCCCAGTTGGATGGGGTTAGTTGGCCGAAGTTCAGCTGGGGCTAGTTTGGTTTCAGGTCCTTTCATCTCTCAGGAGAAAATTCCCCTTGCTGAATGTTGGGAGGAGAAGTGGGAATTCTCAGGTCATTTCCCGAGGCCATGGCAGGGTACCAAACCCTTTGCTGCCAAGTGCAGAAGAATCCATCAACTCATCGCCATGGCACTGCCCAATTTCATAAAGACAGAGAATTGCTGCTTTATTCGTTCCTTCCAGAACTGAGATCAGACTCTTCTCTCTGACAGTCAGAATTTGCTAAAATGTAATACCTTCTCCTCTATCTCCCCTTTTCTCCACATGAGTTCCCACTGGTTCCTAATGTAAACTTTCCTTTTCAATGAAGGAGCCCAGTCCCGCCCCTCACTGGCCACATACACCCTATGCTGTCCTGTACACATCTAACATAGCCCCTTTCCTGTCTACATTTTGTGAAGTTGTCATCGCCAGGCTTGGCCAAGCTCAAGTGCCTTCAGCTCCATTATTCACAGCCTCTGTCCTCTGTCCTCCTGGTCCCCTCATTCATGGCTGAGACTTTATGTGGGCTCTCTGTGTTCCTATGATGAAAGACTCATTTTCTAGTTCCAGAAATGGGTCAGAAGCAGCATCTTTTCTCTCTAAATTAGTTGACTTCACCCAGAAACACAGACTTACAGACTATGGGTCAAAAACCATAATGAAGATTTAATGCCACCTTTTGGCTCCCAAGACTCAGTGGGAAGAGTGGGACAAGAGTCCTTGTCCCCCCCCCCCACCTTAAAAAGGAATTATGGTTTTAGTTTCTCCCTCCATGTCAGAAAAGAAGGGATTGGTGTTGTGCTGACAGCCATGACTCTTCCCTTATCAGGCCAGAGGAGAGACTGAATTCTGCCATCAGGTTCCAGGAAAGTTTAACAGCAGAGGACAGACAAAATCATTTTTTCTGTGCCTCATAGGACAAGGGTATGGGTGGGTGGGTGCTTACTACTCTTTGGAAGTGAGTAAGCAAGCAGACAACAGACTGAGGGTGACCAGCTATTTAAGGATTAGACCGCTGAAGTATACCAGTTCTGGCTGGTAGGGAATGGGACTGGAGTTTCCTAGCAAGGCTACCATGTATGATTGTTCAGGTTTCACACTACGGAATCCTAGAGGCATGTACATGCCAAGGCAGTATGTAAGTTCTTTGGAACATGTAGCTAAAAATCAACCAGAAACTTGCATTAGAAACATAGCAGTACACCTATATTAAACTTGCCATAGTATGTCAGTTTGCAAGAGCCAGTTTTAACTCTAATGACTATCGACTTTAACTCCTCAGAACCAGTAACCAAGGCACACTCCCAAGGATCAGACCTATTCTTCCTTGATTGTCTCCAGTGAAGTCTAGCATGGTACTAAACACATGGTATAGGATGAATGTGGCTGGTGTTTAGCTGGGATCATGCACCGGAATGAAAAGGGACAGTTGCTCTTCTCTCTAAGGCAGAGCAGTATTGCCCAGGCATGTGAGGCTCCCCAGTGGCTGTTAGTAAGGTTTCTCTGACCCGGGTGACTGTATGTCTTGGTTTGCCCATGTTTTCCCAGCCTAACTCCCAACACTGTTCCAGTTTGGATGATAGAGGGCATGGTCACACTACTTTCAGCATACAGATGGTCGTCTCTACTTTGTCAGCCATCCCCATACATGAGAACAGCCTTTCCTTTTAATGATCCTTTGCAGATCCCCATGACACAGAGCAGGGCTCAGGGCACAGCAAGGGCTCTTTACCCAAGCTGACCATTATGAAGGATCAGACAGAGTGCCATGGGACAGTCAGCTATCACATGAAATCATTTCTTTTTTCTTTGCCATTTATGATTGGTTTCATATTCCTATGGACATGTGATGAAGAGGAAGAGTTAAAGAAAGGAAGCAGAACACTATCAAACTCAGTACTTACTATCCAGATAGAAACTCAGCAGAGGACATGGCTCTTGGCCTGTGTCATTTGCCTGCTGTCCACAGTTATTGACAGAGGAGATTCATTGATGTGGGTACTCAGTAGTTATAATTGCCACCAATACATCGGAGGGAGGGTGGAGGGTGACAGAGTCCTTTACAAATTCCCATTCATCCAACAACAACCAAGAAATACCCACAACACTGTACATGTGCTGCCCAAAGCCTGAACTCATGTGCACAACGGCTCAGAGTTCTGATTCTTGAGTCTAATGGCCACTTTGTGCCTCAGTTTCTTCATGTATGAAGTGGTGATGAGGGCTAACTCTCTTGGAAAGTGTTTTGGACACTGCCAGGTGAATATGGACAGAATTAAAGTATTAGTTATTAGTAGGAGTAGTAACAGCAGCTTTGAGAGCCACAGAACAAGCTCTAAGGACGGTATGAAGCTGGAGTCAATAGCTATCATTCTTGGACCAAATCTGTCTGTCTGCCTGTTTTTGTAAAGAAAGTTTTATTGGGACACAGTTGTGTCTGCTTGTTTACATATAGTCTACAGATGCTCTGTTGAGTAGTCAGGAAAGCAACAACATGGCACATGAAGCCTCAAATATGTATTGTCTGATACTTTACAAAAAAAGTTTGCTAGCATAAGCCAGAAACACAAATTCACTTTCCCATTATACTAGCATTTACTGAGTAATGATTAAATGCCCCGACCTATACCAGATGTATTAACAAATATTATCTTATTTAATGTTCACAAGAAGTAGCTCCTCAAGGTCAATGGAAATATCATCCCATTTTACCTTTGAGGTTCAGAGCCCTTATGACTTGTGTAAAATTGTAGAGACAATATTAATAACTCTGGTCTCCTGACCCTAGGTCCAAAATTTCAGGAGTCATGAGAGCAGACATCTTGAAGAAGGTGGGTTTGCACTTGCTCTTGAAGCATGAGTGTGGTTGTCAGTAAGCAAGGATGAGACCTGGGGCGAGGGCATTCCAGACAGAAGGAGCTCGTTGATCAAAGGGCCTGAATTGGGAAGCTCAGGCTGTGTCTGCTCATCTGATTTATAGAACAGGAGGAAACTGAAGGCAGTGAGGTCATGAAGTACAAGAAGTGGCTTGAGGCCAGGATGTACAGGGTGTTCCTTAAGGAAGAAGTTGCAAACTGAAAGTTCAAGGACAGGCTGATGAATGTACTCTGGCATTTACTGTATTGACTCACATGGGGAATTTGGTTTGGTTTGGTTTTAATTTGGATTTATGAAATATTCCAGAATTTTATCTTCTCTTGAAAAAGCAAAATAGTTAGTCACATTTGGACCCACATTTCCAGGAAGCAGACACTAGCTGCCATTGAGTTCAGCTGCTTCCTTTAGATGGGACACCTACTTTCCCATGGGCCTCATCAGTATCATCTTTAGACCCAAGCAAGAGGAGCCCCTCTCCTGGGCCCCGGGCTTTAGTAAGGCCTTGCTCACACCCTTTTCCATAGGATGAGGAGTCTTTGGGCCAAGGGGACTTGACCTCTCAGAGCCTGCACACCTCTCCTGCTCCAAATGTGCTTCAGATGCCAGGACCCAGAATTGTCTGCCTGAATGGCCCAAGCTGACTTCGAGGGATTATATGGGTGTCTTCCTAGGTCTGTCTTTCCAAGAGCGGGACGCACTGAAGGATGTACCAAGGGGAAACAGATTATGATGGGGGTAGGGGACGTGCCGATGGAGCTCTGAAGTGCAGGCTAGAGTGTCCACCATGGGCTGCAAGGCCCCTGGAGATGCAGGAGAGAGCTGGAAGCAAAAAGAGAAGGAATGTGGGTAACAGGCCAGAGGACCTTGCTCTGTACCAGCATTTCGCAAGCTGGGACTCCTAGGAATGCAGGAATACAATTTGAACTTGGCCTTCTTCTGAGTCAGTATGAAGTAGATTTGCCAAATCAGGAGGAGATAATATAGTTTATTTAATAATTTAGAGCTTGATTTCCAACTTTGAAATATTGAGACCTATATGTGGCTTCCATTTGTGCACTTGCTCTAAGCCTCAAGTATGAACTGGCTCCAGTCCCCATCAGTTCCTATTGCTTTACACTGGGGCTGTGTCCCTCATCGACATAAACCGTCTGGTCCTTAAAGGCATAGGAGTGTGGCCCTTGCTGTGAGCAATTAGTATAGAAGATTGAAGGCTTTTAATAATGGCACAGTGTGCCAGAGGGACTTCTGTAGACAGAGAATGACACAGGAGGGCCAGTTGAAGGGGTGGGAGTGCTCACAGGTCTAAACAAGTAGGAATAAGAAAGGAAAGGACAGATACAAGGGTGAACTTTTTTTTTTTCTTGCACAATGATCTTTAGGTTAAGGTGGCCAACTTATCCTGGTTTGCTTGGGACTTTCTTGGTTTTATTTCCGAAAGCTCACATCCCAGGAAACCCCTCAGTCCTGCTGACACTGGGAAGGTTGGCCCCTCATCTACCATGCACACATCAGGCCCCATCATATTAAGGTCTTACTGTATGTCAGCTAGATCAGAACCAGGGACACTGGACCTGAGTACAACTTTGCTTCTGGAAGGAAACTGTCCAACTCTTTCCATTTCTCAACCCTAAATCAAAAACTCCTTCAGACTAGGGAAAATAACTAAGACCACAGAGGTTTCCCCCAGGTGCTACAGGCTCAGTTCTCTTGACAAGGGTGTGTTCAGGACCTAATTGGCTTATCAAAAGGGTTAGATTCCAGATTCATGCTGCAAGAGAAGATGTTTCCACATTTGCTGGACACATGATGTCATTTTCCCACCTGTTTCTGGCCTTTGTCATTACCCTCAGAATTAACAGAGATCACACATAGCACCTTGAATTATGGAATCCTTGTTAAATTAGATTCTCATCTGTTCTAGAACCAGCATTTATTGGTAAAATTAGAATCCTCAGGAAAACAATATATAAGTCCCACACATGTGGCCTTGGACAAATGACTTCTCTAAACCTTAATTTTCTTCATCTTTCAAGTAGAACCAACAACCCCTACCACAGATTTTCTTTGAGAATAGATTTTTTTTTGAGAACAGATTCTTATCTATTTTTAAATGTATATCCACTTGGGGCACCTGGGTGGCTCAGTTGGTTGAGCATCTGACCCTTGTTTTCAGCTGAGGTCATGATCTCCTGGTTCCTGAGTTTGGGCCCCGTGCCGGGGTCTATGCTGACAGCGTGAAGCCTGCTTGGGATTCCCTCTTTCCCTCTCTCAATGCCCCTCTACTTTTGCTCTCTCTCTCTCTCTCAAAATTAAATAAACATTAAAAAAATAAATAATTTTTATTTTTTAATAATGCAATGCCTTCACTAAGAGTGGGGCCTGCTTAGGATTCTCTCTCTCCCTGTGCCCCTCTCCTCCACTTGTGTGCTCTCTCCCTCTATAATAATAATAATTAAAAAAAGAAGTATTAAAATGTTTGAGTGAGAGAGAGAGTGTGAGTGGGGAAGGACGAAGAGAAAAAGAGAGAGAATCCCAAGCAGATTCTGTGCTGTCAGCACAGAGCCCAACACAGGGCTCAATCTCATGAACCATGAGATCATGACCTGAGCCGAAATCAAGAGCCAGATGCTCAACCAACTGAGCCACTCAGGCACCCTGAGAATATTTTTTTAAATGCTTCATGCCTAAAATAATTGGAAGCAGGGAATTGACCAATACATCAGTGTTCTCTGTAGCATTATTCCCAATAACCAGATGTGTCCATCAACAGATGAATGGATAAACAAAATGTGGTCTATCTATATAATGGAGTGTTATTCAGCCTTAAAAGGGAATGAAATTCTGATACATGCTACAACAAAAATGGACTTTGAAAAATTAGGCTCAGTTATACAAGGCAGACAGAGAAGGACAAAAATTGTATGATTCACTAGATGAGGCACTGAGAGTAGTTAAATTCATAGAGACAGAAAGTGGAATAGAGGTTACCAGGGGCTGAGGGCAAGGGAGGAATAGGGAGCGAGTGGTTTTTTTTTTTTTTTTTTTTGGCACATCTTTTTTTTTTTTCTTTTATTTTTATTTTTTTTTCAATATATGAAATTTATTGTCAAATTGGTTTCCATACAACACCCAGTGCTCATCCCAAAAGGTGCCCTCCTCAATACCCATCACCCACCCTCCCCTCCCTCCCATCCCCCATCAGCCCTCAGTTTGTTCTCAGTTTTTAACAGTCTCTTATGCTTTGGCTCTCTCCCACTCTAACCTCTTTTTTTTTTTTTTCTTCCCCTCCCCCATGGGTTTCTGTTAAGTTTCTCAGGATCCACATAAGAGCGAAACCATATGGTATCTGTCTTTCTCTGTATGGCTTATTTCACTTAGCATCACACTCTCCAGTTCCATCCACGTTGCTACAAAAGGCCATATTTCATTCTTTCTCATTGCCACGTAGTATTCCATTGTGTATATAAACCACAATTTCTTTATCCATTCATCAGTTGATGGACATGTAGGCTCTTTCCATAATTTGGCTATTGTTGAGAGTGCTGCTATAAACATTGGGGTACAAGTGCCCCTATGCATCAGTACTCCTGTATCCCTTGGGTAAATTCCTAGCAGTGCTATTGCTGGGTCATAGGGTAGGTCTATTTTTAATTTTCTGAGGAACCTCCACACTGCTTTCCAGAGCGGCTGCACCAATTTGCATTCCCACCAACAGTGCAAGAGGGTTCCCGTTTCTCCACATCCTCTCCAGCATCTATAGTCTCCTGATTTGTTCATTTTGGCCACTCTGACTGGTGTGAGGTGATATCTGAGTATGGTTTTGATTTGTATTAGGGAGCAAGTGTTTAATGGGCACAGAGTTTCAGTTTGGGATGATAAAAAAGTTCTGGAAGTGGAGAGTGGTGATGGTTTTACACCATTGCAAATGTGCTTAATGTCCCTAAAACTGTACACTTTAAATAGTTAAAATGGTAAATTTTATGTTACATATATAGTAGCCCAATAAAAAGTAAATGCCTCCTGTAGTACCTGGCCATTGAAGAAGAAGAAAAAAGAGCTAAAAGAATTAAGATGCTACTAAGTGTTCGGGATGGGAGTCCATACTTTGAACTACTGGTAGCCAAGGAGCAAGATTTGAGATGGGGTTTGGTAGGAGGAGGAGACCAGTCTAGGAAGGAGGCAAATCCTTCCTAGGAGCAGGAAGGAGCAGAAGGAGCAGGAAGTGCCTAGGCAAACAGGAAGTGCCTAAGCAAACCGGAAGTATGCAGTGATGGAGGCTGCCTGGTGATGTGTGCTCTGTTCTGTTTCCTGTTGAAGACTGGAGGCAAGACCAGGTTGCTAGAGACCTGGAGTCCAGGTCAACCAGGCCGGACACCAGGCAGAGCAAAGGCGCCCAGGATGTTTGGGCAGGGAAGACGGTGGGCATGCTGTTTGCAGGCAGATTCACATGGGTGCTGCATCAGACAGATGGGCTGGTGCGCCAGAGAGGTGCAAGTCAGTTAAGTGCTGCCTTGGGGCCCCGGGATGGCGGCGGGCCATGGGGCAGAGAGGAAGGGAGGGACTGGAGGCCGATTTCAAGGGAGACTTGATAAACACGATTCAGGGGGAAGGGGAAGAGGTGGCAGAGTATTAAGCGGCCAGAACAAGAATAGTTTAGCCCCAGAGCCAGGCCTCCTGCATTCAGATACCAGCTCTGTTTCTTAGGAGTTGTGTGACCTTGAGTAGATTGCTTAATCTTTCTGTCCTTGTCTCTAACGCAGGGGCGAAGGCTATAGGGGTGGCTCTCTCACAAGGCTGTCATGAAGTGAAGTGAGGTGGCATTGGTCAAGTAACTAAATAAAACAGGGTCTGCTACAGAATATATACTTTCTGTGATTATCTATTACATCTGGGTGGTAAAGGTATGTTGGGGTCTGTTACATTATTTTTTGTATTTGGATCTTTTTAGGCATCGCATTAAAATAGTGTGCTTTAAAAAAGATACTGTGAGCCATGCTTCTTAAAGCTCATGTTTGACACATTTGGCGTCTTGTGAAAGTGCAGGTTTGCGTTAAGGGGGTCTGAGGTGGGGCCCAGGACTCTGCATTTCTAACAAGCTCTTGGGCGGTCTGATGCTGCTGGTCTGCTGGCTGCTCTGTGAGTAGCAAGGCTGTAGAGGAACGAAGGCCCACCAATGTTTCTAGAAGAGGGGACTGTCCTGGTTATCTTTTGCTGCATTACAGATCCCCTAAACCTAGTAGCTTAAACCAAAAACGTTTATCATCGTCATTGTTATATTATCATCTCTCTCAGTTCGGATGTGCAGTTCTTGCTCAAGATCTCTCATGGGGTGGTCGTCAGGGGGTGGCTGGGGCTGGGGTCGCCTCAAAGGCTTCCTCACTCCCGTGTCTGGAAGGCACTGCTGCTGTCTGCTGGGACCTCAGCTGAGGCTGTCAGCCAGGACACCTACCCATGGCCTCTCCATGAGGCAAGGGACTCTTCACAGCCCAACAGCTGGGTTCCAAGAACAAGTGTCCCCAGAGAGAGATCCAGGCAGAAGCTGTGTCCTGCTTTGTAGCCTCACCGCCAGAGTCACACAACATCCCTTCTGCCACATTCTGCGTTAGAAGCGAGTCGAGATTGAAGGCACAGCGTTGTGATTATACTTAACAATACTGCAATAAATACTTGAAAGTTGTTAAGAAGACTAGATCTTAAATGTCCTCACCACAAACAAAAAAATGAAAAGGAAGACGTGGCCAGTAGGTACCTTTGAATGAAAAGAAACGGTGTCGCTGGCGGCTGCACGAGCCTTAGATTTCCAACACCCGTGTTGCCATCCCAACTCTGTCACTTCCGGGCCAAGGAATGCCCGTGCGTATCATTTGACTTTGAACCTCAGCTTCCGCATTTGTCAAACTGTTTTCTTCTTTGGAGATCTGAAACTTTGACGAGGCCACGTACTTGAACGAGCCCAGCAAAGTGGCCGCTGCTCAGTAATTGTCGCTTGTTGCTGAATAAGAGCTACGGAGAAGAGGTTGGCATATTTTCACGTCGGATAGAGGAGTGTGTAGGTCATCACTGATAGCTAACCTGATGCAGGAGACCGGGAACTATTTTGAGTGATTAGGCCAAGTAACTATGTATCCGTACATTAAAGTGTGATCGATAACAAGGATTAAAAAAAAAACAAAAAGGAGCGCTTCACTAAGGCCAGGGAATGTGCAAGGGGAGGGAGGTTAGACTCTGTCTTCAAGGGAGAAGTGTCAAAAAGTTTGCGGACATGTCTTAAATCCACCAGGGGCTTGCTTCAGGATGTCTAGCAAGAACAGAAAGCTGAGAACAAGTGCACCAGGGACAGCTGACTTGGTTGTGTTCAGATTTGTGGGCTTGAGGTTGCGGTGGGCCAAGTGGCGTTCTTTCTCCAGCAGGCAGGAGGGCGTGTGAGTAGCTGGGAGTCTATTTCCACCACCAGACTGACTTCATGAAAGCAGGGACTGGGCCTTTTTCTCTCCAGCAGTCCCAGCACGATAGTCCCACACAGTGCTTGGTGTTCAAAAAGGACCCTGTAAATAGTTGTTGGATAAATGAAGGGGTGAGTGAGTGAATGGGGGAGGGGCTAGGGTGGAGGCTCAGAAATTCTGGAAACCACTCCCAGCATTGGCCTCTCTGGCATCGCTCCCATAGAAAGGGACTCCTTTGTTCTCTCTGAGGCCATGGGGGGCCCAGAGGTCTGGTCTGAGCAGCAGCTTCGGGCTTCCCCCCCACCCCCCACCTCCTGCACAACCATGGGCTGGGAAACCTCCCTCTTGACTTCCACTAAATGGAAACTGAAACTGGAATTTCAGGAGAAAATAAAAATCAACAGTGGCTCTTTTGATTATGATGCTATCTCATTTCTAAGCAGCTCACCCTATTTCCTGTTTATTGCCTCTACCAAGAGCAAAAGTGACCAAATCTCTGAGCGGAAGGCTTTCCCCGGGGACCTCGAGCCAGATCAGGAACAGGAAGCCGCCAGGACTCTTCTGGCCGGCCTGGCAGTTTTGATCATGCCTCGGGTGGGGGTGGGAAGTGTGGGTTTCTGAAAGAGCCTCCGGTCTGTGGCCGGCCTTCATCTCCCACGCGTGCCAGCTCCCAGTGCCCAAGTCCTGGGGACCTCCTGTGAAGGCAGAGAGAGGGACCTGGGGAGGGAGGCCCCCGAGGAGAGCAGAGTGATGTTCAGGGCTGCCCGGGCAGCTGTGTGTCACTTTGGGAACGCCCAGCAGGAAAGGCGGTCCGTGGCAGGCCTTTGGTCTTCGTGCAAATAATCTGAGGATCTCCTCCAGCAATAGAACAGGGTCCCCGGATTTTGGGGGAGTGACTGTAGACTCAAGTCCTGTCCTGGCTACAAAACTGTGGAGCTTGCCACAGACAGGGGGACACATGGGGAGTTAGGGGCTAAGAGAAAACACAATCGGAAAGCAAATGAACAGCTGCAGGGTTGCAAACCGCAAGGCCCTCTGATCCACAGTTCTTCCCTGCCCCTCCCCCTCACACACATGTAACACATGCACACCACATGCATGTACACACACAGCACATGGAGACACTTGCCCACACGTGCACATGCGTGTACATGCTGCACACGTACACGACACATGCATATACATGGGCACATGCCACACATTTACGCCCACTATGTACACCACACATATATGCATACACGTATAGCATGGGTGAACACAAACATGCACAAACACACATATACACACATACATGTGCGTGTACACAGCATGCCACACACACGCATCCCTCCCAGAAAGGATCTGTGAAGATGGGACATTTCAGCTGACACCTGAAAAATCAGAGCAGGTGCCAAGAGCATCCAGGCACAGGGCGATTGCAAAGGCTCCGCAGCTCCCCAGCTGTCGTCAAAGAGGACAGTGTGTGGGGCTCCCTCCACATGCTGGGGGCTTTCTCCAGGGCTTTCTCACCTCCAGGACTGTTCTCTCTGAAAAGTCCCTCCCACTCTGTCCTAACCTTCCAGTGCCTTTCTCATCCACTGTAACTCCATTCACTCCTTTCACTGTAAATTCACTCACAGAGTTAGTGGGTATAAATATTGACCCACGAACCCACGTGCAAGAAGCAACTCTTTATTGTCTTTAAATCAGATTCTATTGGACGCCGAGCTCCAGGGCTGCTGGCCTGGCTGGCAATTCAGTCTCAGTCTTTCCTGGGACCCCCTGCGATGCAGGCTTGTGCAAAGATGCCATGCTCACCTAGGGGCGGGCCCACCATCACCACCCCCAGTGATTTGTCCTGGGACGCCTGTGTTCCAGCCCTCACAGCCCCTTTAGGAAGTCTGTATGGCTCCTGAGCCGTGCTGGGGGATGAGCACCTTGGCAGAGGCTGGCAGCCGGCTTCCCTACACAAACCACATTATTGCCCCGGACAGCTCTCCTCCACCCTCAGCCCAGAGGCAGCCTCTGCAGCTCCCCTCTGCAGCCCCTGCTCTCTGCCCACCCGTCCTCCAGGAGGCCCAGCTTGATTTCCTTAATGAACTTTGGCTTTTGCAAAAGACCTGAAAGCCCACTGGCCGAAAGCAGCTTCTGGCACAATCCCTCCTCCACCCAAGCAAGAGAGCACAAAACCCACCCACCTGCTAGAAATGGAAAGGAGGGTGACACATAGGAAGCACCCACACAGATGTTTCCTGGACCTTGCCGTTCAGGTCTCTCTGTTCTCAGGGATGCAATCCACCCAGCCCCTGAACTTGAACTCCCCAAGAACAATGCTTCTCTAACTATCTGTGGTGAAGAATCAGATTTTATTTTCTTCTTTTTAAGTTTTCCAATTCATCCTGGAATGATAATTTTGTAAAGTACAATGAAAGAAATTTTTTAGAGAAACAAACAAAACCCCCACAGAATGCAGGTACCGTTTTGTTTTTATTATTATTATTATTATCAGGTTCAATAAATTGCTATGTAAGTTCCTAAGTATTTAAATCCATTTGTAGCCTCACCTCATCACTGCCGGGTATGGGCCTCACACTTTGAGGAACGCTGCTTTTGGAGCACTCAGGAAGACAGTGTCTCCTCACCTCTAAAAAGGAAGAGCTTACGGGTGCCTGGGTGGTGCAGTCGGTTAAGCGTCTGACCCTTGATCTCTGCTCAGGCGGTGATCCCGCGGCTTGTGAGTTCCAACCCTGCATTTGGCTGTGTGATGCCACAGAGCCTGCTTGGGATTCTGTCTCTCCTTCTCTCTGCCCCTCCCCCGCTTGTGCTCTTTCTCTCAAAATAAATAAATAAACTTAAAAGAAATTTAAATGGGGAGATTAGTGAAGTATAGACTCTTCAAGAGGTTGAGGTAGAAGGCAGAAGCAGGGACAGCCTTGCCCGGTGAGCTGAGAAACGAAAATTGAGCCTCCTTTACAACTCCTTCCAGTGCAGAGAGAGGCAGGACGGGCCCGGGGCTGGAGCCCGCCTCTGGAGCACACTGCCTGGCAGTGCTTGCTGGCCCTGCCACTCACTGCCTTGACTCAGGATGAGTTAACAACTCTGAGCTTACCCACCTGCACGATTAAGATAGTAGCATTATCTCATAGGGTTGTTGTCAAGACCAGATGCATTAGTAAGTGGATGATCACACAGAGGGGTGCTTGCTATTATTAAAAAGTTTTCTTAGAATGAAAGCTTCAGGAGGGCAGGGATTTTTATTCCCTGATGTTTCCCAAATGACTGGAACCATGCCTGGCACACAGTAGGTGCCCAATAAGTATCTGTTCAGTGAATGAGTCAATCTTGTAACCCAGGCTGAGCTTCAGACAGCCATGTTTATCCTATTCTTCGTTCTGTTGGAGAAGGGGAGGTCTGTTTGCCCTCTGTGCTGATACCCTACTTGATGTCCGGTGTGTGTTTTCTAAGCCTCAGGCCACTGGAGGCTTTTGTCTCCAAAGCCCCACACGTTCAAGAAAGACTTGGATTGCCTCTCAGGTCTGAGCTCTTCCCGGGCAAGGTGTTTAGGGCTGGAGTCAAGATCTGTTTTCACAAATAGATCTTCTTATGCTGGGATTTAGAATCATCAAAACCTGGTTCCAACCTGTGTTTCTAGGCATTCTGACCCGCCTCGTGGTACACTGCTCCGGTAGGGATCCCGTGCCCTGCTCTGGGCATGCTCTTCCTCCAAGAGGTCCTTCTTGGCTCCCCCAGGGTGAGAGATGACTCATTCTACCGAGCCAGGTGTTAATGCCACCTGCTCCCTGGAGCTGGCCCCAGTGTTCGACCAGAGTTCATCTCTCTCCCCCACATGTACTCATCCCCCCTTCTACTCTCCCTCTTTCGAGGGCTCTGTCATCTAATTAATTATTTGCACATTTGTCTCTTTACTAAGGTGGAACTCCTTAAGGACCAGGGGCCACGTCTTGAACCCCTGTGAAGAGCATTGGTTGTTAACTCAGAGACTGGCTTATAAATAAAAGTTCACAGCGTCCACGTTTTTGGTGGGTTCCTACATGCAGGTGTAAGGTCAACAGGCTTCTCTTCAGCCACATACAGGCGTCGATCAGAAGGAAACAAAAGCCCCATGCCAACTGCCCTAATACCACTTTTCTCCTTAGTCTGGGGTATTTTCTGGACAGTCTGATGGCATAGGCTGAACAGTGGCTCCAGTCTGAAGGGCTGTGCTGGTTAGGGTGAGTATTCCTCAGTCTGAAGCCAGAGGCAGAAGGGACCATGGTTTGTGGGTGAACTTAAGAGACAGAGGGCTTAGGGCTCTGAAGTGAGGCGTCTGGCTTCCAATCCAGGCTCTGCTGCTGACTGGCTGGATGCCCTTGGCCATGTTTTTTTTTTTTTTTTTTTTTTTCTGAAAGCTTCCGTTTCCTCATCTGTATAATGTGGATAATGTTAGAACCCCACTGGCGGTCTACAAGGAGTACCACAAAGATGCTAATCTTTGCAGGTTCTGGCATGGTGTGGTGGGGAGAGGAGGCTCGCAACCTTACATCACTCCAGGCCCCATGTGCCCGTACTGTATCACTGTATTTCAAGCACAATCATGAGGGTTCAACAAGATAACATGTATAGGGGGCTTAGCACACTGCTCTCCAATGATAGCTTGATAAACATAAGCAAAAAGACTCAGTAAATACAAAATACTATTAGTTAGAATGACTAATCCGTGAAGAAACTATGGATGAAGTTTCTAGGCTAGGCCCTGCTCTACTGTCAGCCTTGCATCCCATTAAAAAAAAAAAAATCCACTTCATTTTTATGCCACAAAATGCCACCTTGAATTTATTTATTCTAGTGATTAAATGTCACAACCAAACAAACCAAAAGCATTCCATAGAGATCTACTAACCCCTACTATGGGACAGGCAGTGTGTATCGGTCAGCTTTCTCTCTAAATTAGGCTGCTTAACAAGCAGCCCCAGCAAAGGTTTCCTTCTCACTCATATTTGTTATTAGATGCACTGTGGTGGCCACTCTGCTTTCAGTGTGTTCATTCCAGGACCCAGGGAGAAGGAGCAGCCTCTCTGTGGGACGTACCGTTCTCATGGCATTTTTCTGCCACAGGGAAAGCACCTAGAATCATTAATGGCTCTAGAAGTTCATGTTCAGATGTGGCACATGTAGTTTGTATTCCATTAACCAAAGCGAATCATATGGCCAAGCCTCGTGTCAATGGGGTCGGGAAGCAAACCCATGGGGCAGCCGTGCAAGTCTCTTGGCAGTGGGTGGGGATGTATAATCCTCTTATAGGGATGGCAGAAAATAATTGGCAATAATAATATAGTCTGCCACATGTTTTCATGAGTGCTATCTAATTTTAGTCTCTTGATAACCCTATGAAGTAGGTATTATTATCCCCATTTTATGGAGTACAAAATTAAGGGTTGGTGCTATATCCTGCTATATCCAGGATGTAGCCAGTAATTAACAAGGTTGCCTGACTTGAAGCTGGTTCCAGTGGTGTGTGGCCAGCCCTGGCCCAGGCAGCCGCTTCTTGAAGATTCATTTTCATACGCGTGTTGTCTTTCAGGAAACATTTACTAAGTACCTGCCATGTGCCTGGCACTGTGCTAGCACTGGGAACAGGGTGTTGTGCAAGACAGGCGCTGGCCCTACCCTCATGGAGCCTAGAGTCCAGTGGGGGAGGAAGGCAAACAAGAAGCTTGTACGTATGAGTGGTGCTTCCCCAGGAAGATCAGGTGCAGTGGGAGCCATGATGGGAGCACCTCTTGATGACGGTTTGCAAGCTGAGAGCTGCAGACAAGGCATGTGGCTCCCATCTACCTGGCAGCGTGAGTGCCAAGAGCAGTTTGGGGTTCAGAAGTCTAACGGGCACTCACGGGAGCTCAGTGCAGATGGGCACGTGCCCAGCTGGTTGCTCGTGAGCCTTGCTGAGGCAGCGGTTGTATGGCAGGGTCCTATGATCATGTCTGATCCACAGTCCTTATCAGCCTCTCCTGGGGCTTCATCCACAGTGGACACAGGGAACAGCCTCACATGCCACAGAGAACAAAGGTCTGGAGACTTCAGTTTAACCCTGAGAAAGAAAGGGAAACCTAGGTTTGATCTGACTTTGAGTCAGCACGGTGACACATGTTGCTGACTTGCCAGAGCACCCCACTCTCACTTCCCTGAATGGTTTCCATTTTAAAGCCATGGTAATTAAAAAGAAGAAGGAAAGAAATCCCCTTCCATGGTTTGCAAAATGTACTGTAAGAGTAAGAAAACCATTTTTCTTATCACAGCTGCCCGTGTCTTAGAGCAGGGGACCCAGCATGTGGCTTGTCTGCAAGCACAACTGATTATGTCGTGAAAAATTGCCCCTCAAACAAAGATGGCATGTGTGCTGCAAAACAGGCCGCCTTGTAATGAGGCAGAACCCCAGCAAAAAGCTGGCACAGCCGCGGACTGTCCCTCTGGGGATGAGGAAGCCATCTGAAATGTGAGCACATCTGTTCTGCGGCAGAACATTCTGGCTGAACATCACCTCTCCAGGGAAATGTTTTGGAAAGAGGGGACTCTATTCTTTGGGGTTTTTTATATTTATTTATCTATTTTGAGAGTGGGGGGAGAGAGAGACAGAGAGTGTGTGAACATGAGCCGGGGAGGGGCAGGGAGAGAGGGAGAGAGAGAATCCAAGTCCAACTGGGGACTTGATCTCATGAACCATGAGATTATGACCTGAGCCGAAATCAAGAGTCAGATGCTTAACCAACTGAGCCACCCAGGCACCACTGAGGGGACTCTATTTTCAGTTCAGTTATGGACACACACATCCTTGAAAATTTCAGAAATACCACAAAGCTAAACATATCTATACATATGTATGTATGTATGTATGTATGTATGTATCTATCTATCTATCTATCTATCTATCTATCTATGAAGACGTACACGCTTCTTTGATTTTATCTGAAAATTGCAGGTGGACACATCAATGTGCTTTGAATTTATACTCCCTTTAAAAATTCAGTCTTAGAGTTTAGAAAGGAGCCTGTTCTGAGCTGACAGACTCAGCCCCAGGCCATGGTCAGGACCTCTTTGCTGAGTGTGAGACCCTAGGGGAGCAAGGAAGAACTCTCCATTGCTGGGGAACCATGGGGCCTGGGTTTGCAGGGTCAGCCAGAGGGGGAAGAGAAGATTAAGCAATCATGTCCCATGCCCCATGCCTCAGTAATCAAGACAAGTAATAGTTAAATGCAATATTTTAAACAATCAAATTAGCAAACTATGGCCATGAGCCAACTGCCTATGTGTATAAAGTATTATTGAAACCCCTTTTTAATCGGAATGATTCTGTGTCTTATTGAAACTAAGTTCATTGCACCCCTAAGTTTTATGCCCAAGGCAAGCTCGAACTCACCTCCCTGCAGACCTAACCCTGCCCCAAATCCATTCACTCATTCCCTCGTCTGTCCTATCCCTACAGAGTGGTAGGCTCCAGGAGTTAGAACTAACAGTTATTGAGCATTTATTATGTGCCAGCCCCTTATGTAAGCCTTTACACTTATTGGCTCATTTAATCCCCCCCCCAAATCCCATAGGTAAGTACAGTTATTCATCCCATTTTACAGATGAGGAAACTGAGGCATTGAAAGGTGACGAAGCTTTCCCAAGATCAAACAGCTAGGAAGAGGCAGGGCCGGGGTTTATATCCAGGCAGTCTGAGGGCTTAGAATGGTGGATGGTTAGCAGGAGGAAGGATGACTCAACTCTGGGAAGCCATCATAGAGGACATAAGGTGTTGAAGGATAAGTAGAAGTTTGCTAGACAGAAAAAATAAGGACAGGCTGCAGTGAGTGTTTTAGAGGAGCAAGTCCCTCAGGAGAGGTCCTTCCTGGCTTCTCCAGGCCCAGGTCCTCCTATGGCATCAGAACAAGAGCAAAATAACCAGCATTTATTGAGTGCTTACCCTGTATGCTGGGTATTCAACTGAATACGTTATCTGTAATATTTCATTAAATCCTCAAATCAACAATGAATGGCTACTCTTAATTCTGTTTTATAGAGGAAGAGTCTAAGGCTCAAAGAGGTTAAGTAACTTGCTCACGGTTGCACAGATAGTAAGTGGCTGAGCCGGCATGCAGACCCAGTGGGCACTGTTCACATTGTGGTCCAGACAAAAACCCAAGAACCTTGCACCAGAGCTGCAAACTGAGCCAAAACACTGCGCCAGATGTTCTCAAACTCCATCATGCATCAGTATCCCCTGGAGGGTTTATTAAAACAGATTTCTGGATCCCACCCCTAGAGATTCTGATTCAGGAGATCTGGAGCTGAGCTAAGAATCTGCGTTTCGAACAAATTCCCAGGTGATGCTGATGCTGCTGGTCCAGGAACCAGACTCTGAGAACCTGTATTGACTCTATACGATACAGCAACCGCACGGCGCTGCTCTCCTTAGCTGCACCAGGAAACACTAGCACAGGAGTAATGGAAAGAAAATGCTTCCTACTTAGTACATAGATCAGAATCAACCCATTGCTGAGTTTTCGACCTTCCTGTTTATTCCAGTGGCTTTCTTTTCTCTGATACTTGCATTGAGCTTCTTGATTATCCAGGCTTTTAATATTGCTTTCTGCTCATGTGGACTTTAGTGATTTCCCCACATACTGGTGCTTCTGCAGAATTAGGCAACCTCATGTCCCACCACGTCTGTTCCAAGCCTGATGTGCTTCCTGGATTGACGTGGACTCCAAGCATCTAGAGTGTGAGGGAGGAGGAGCACGATGGTCATGTGTTTCCTGGTGGTTCTTGAGGCTCCACAAGAATTTAATTATACCAACTAGTAATTCATTCTGTGTATTCGTCAGGAGTCTTGAGATTACCAAGATTTGAACTGGACTGGGAAAATAGGGCACTTACTGACTCACAGAGCCTGGTCACAGGAAGGGCAGGGTAACAACTGGGATGCAAGGGTGACTGACCAGGGCTTCAAATGCCACGGGCCTCTGCTCTTCAACCCCTGCCTCTGCCTCTTTCTGAGTGTCAGCATCATCCTTTTGGGCAGGCTCTCTCCTCACAGCTAGAGACATGCCTACCATCGACTGTCAAGCCCTCCATTTTCAGCCCTACCTTGAAATAGGAGCAAGGAGACAGGGTTCCTGGATTCTGGGAAGAGCTCTGAGTGGCCCAGCTTGGGTTGTTGTCCACCCCTGGACCAGAGCCCTTGGCCATTTTGGATGTCTACTCATGTCCAATCTGGGATAAGGTCAGACAGGTTTTTAAAGGATGTGAGATCTCCCTCCAACCACAATGTTGGAATGAATGAAGGAGCATTTTCCAGGAAATTCTGGAGGAGATGCTGGGCAGGAAGAGAAAACCCACAGGTGAGTGGGTAAGGGAATGGAAGGATGCATGTCTTCTCAGAATCAGGACTGCGCTGGCAGCTGTGGTAGATGAAGAGAGGTAAATACAGAAAGCCCGGTCTCCCGGGGCTAAGCAGGCTAAGACATGCAGAGATGTCTGCGAAGGTAGGTAGGAATGTCTGTGGTTACAGCAGGAGGTAGAGCAGAAGTACCACAAAGGCTTTGAGAAAACCTGGGTTCTTCTTGCCGGGCTCACTTACATACCCACCAGCCAACTTGGGAGCACCCACCAGGTGTTAAATAACCTGCCTGCACTCAACGAACTTAGTGAAGTGACATGCCTTTGGGTGGCATTCAGCCTTGTCCCCAGTTAGCCAGGCACTCACAAAGCTGTTTGTACAGCTCCTTGGGAAGGATCATGTGTATCATCGCTGGTGCTGTCCCCACCCTGCTCACATGGCCACATACCTGTACCAACTCAGGCTCTCCTAGCCCTTCCAGAGTAATTTCATGGAGGATTATTAGTCTGTCCTGTGCCTTCTGTTTGCTTATTCTGAGAAGAAACCCTTTTCCCATCCATTTATCTCATGACCATTGGCTTCCTTGACATTCTCCCTGGGACTCCTTGCTATCCCAAGATGTGACTTCTAGAGCTTTTTAAAGAAATGGAACAATCATCACAAATCCTCCTGAGCCATTTGGCCATCATTGCAAATCCTTCTGAGCCACTGTGGACACACTTGTCTCCATTTCTCTAGTTGAGTGGTGAGCTGATGTGTGGTGGCACTGAGGACAGGAGGCCCATGTCATCCCATTGATTCCCTTTTTGTCTTTTCCACATGGCTCTCTCTGCTCCAGGTCTCCAATTTTAAGTCTACCAGGAGGGCAGAGGAGGAATTTGAGGGACAGGATGGCTTCAGGAACTCTGTGCAGCAGTATGGGATCTTTGTCACCCATCTGTCCCATTCCACTGGCAATGACAATGGGAATGCCAGTACACCCCCCCCCTCACACACACCACACCAACCTTTACAGAAATGCAGTTCACCAGGTTTAAAGTTGTCTGCCATCACCTCTGTACTTTCCATATTGACATTACCTTTCTCTCTGCCTGCCTTTCCGAGAGCTTCTTTTCGGCCCCTGTCTTTATTACCCTTATTCCCCATACTTGGCCACAACAGGTGTCCAGTAGATGAACTATCCCCACAAATGGAACTAACGAGGGAACCAGCTCAACTCTTCATGTAAAACAAAGGGGTGGAGTCAGAGCAGTATCCATCCTGCCAGTTGCCCACCATGCTGCTGGGTTTAGGGAAAGGTAATTCAGAACACCTCCTCCATCCCCTTCCAATTCAGAATACACTGAAAAACAAGACACGATGACTTTTTTGTGTAAAGCTGATTAGAAAATGTGGTTCAGATCTGTGTGCTGAATACATCCCTCACCTGAATTAAACCCTCCTACCCAGTCTCAGGCAGCTCTGGATGACCACAGGCCTCCCCCAAGAGCAGGCTGCAAGAGAGAAACAAGTGTCCTTGGAATGCTCCTGCAAGAGTGGAAAGGCCATACCACACAGGCTCAGTTCCCCTGTCACACCTTCTCTTGAGTGGAGGCCTGCTCTGTGCAATCTGACCCTCACCTGTGCTCCGTGCCCATATAGGCCTCTCCACCCTTACTCTTCTTGGCTCTGAGGTGCTGGGGCTCTGGAAACAATGGATACTCCCCTGGCATGTAGAAAAGAACCAGGCTTTGGGCCACGAGTCCACCCCTTCCTGGTGTCCTTGGGCAAAGTCGTTCAGTCCCCGTGAGCCTCCCTTTCCTCAGTTATAAAATGAGGTGTCATCAACCTTGTCTGTCCCTGGGCTAAGATGACCTCAGTTACTAAACTACTCGAATTCTTCTGTGAGGAAAATTCTTTCTCAAGGTGATTTGGGGATCAAGCAGGAGGATTTATACAATTTGTAAAGGGTTCTGCATGTTCCTTGTGAACACGGAGGCTCGGAGAGGTAAACACCTTGCCCAAGGCCTCTGCCTCTGATCCCATCTCCCCTAGACCAGCCCCTGCCATCTTGAGCTGCTTTCTTGCCACGTATCTGCTCTCTCGAGCCTTCGGGCTCATCCCGGCGGCTTGGAGGCAGGTTAAGCTGTGGCTAATAACGTCCACCTGCACCCCGCATACACCAGTGAACAATTCAATAAGTGCTTGTCGGCTGCCTGGGTCCCAGGCACTCCTGCCGCTTTAAAGTCTATGAAGTCCATGAAAGTCTGGAAGGGGAGCCAGAAAATCTGAGTTTGGGTAGCGGTCTGGCCATTTACTGTGAGGTCCTGTACAAGCCTGAGTTGCTCCCCTGACCCTCACCAGCCCCGGAGCTATCTTAAGGATGTTCAGAGCAGGAAAATGCCTCTGAGCAGGTTACGAAGTCATTAACACCTACATATACCTGAGCAAACTTCTCCCTAGTGCCTACCTGAGACAAGGGTGGTGATCAGAGAGGGAATTGTTTCATTTGGTTTGGTTCTTAACCAGGAAGAGCCAGCCAGCTGTCAGCCCACTGAGGGTTTCCAAGCTACATCAAAACCAGACTCCCTTAGTCCTGAAGAGGGGATGGCAAGACAGGAAGATGGGCACCAGAAGTGTCCTCATCTACTTAGAAAATTTTCCCTCGGCTCCTCTAAGCATGCATGAATGGGTGAGAAAATGGTCCTCTTGACGAGCTGAACAGGCTTTTGTGGGCTCGCCTAAAAACCGAAATTTATTCCTTCAACAAAATGTGCTTGTGGTTTCCAACACCTGGCTAACGAGTTGGTTTTTGTTAATATGTAATAGCGGATAGAAACTGTTTCCCTCTCTCCGTCTCTTCCACATGCTCTTCCCTTTTTCTTTTCCCATGCCATATGTCCTCTCTCTGTTCTGTCCATTCACATTCTTTTTTTTTTTTTATTTTTTTAACGTTTATTTATTTTTGAGACAGAGAGAGACAGAGCATGAACGGGGGAGGGTCAGAGAGAGGGAGACACAGAATCTGAAACAGGCTCCAGGCTCTGAGCTGTCAGCACAGAGCCTGACGCGGGGCTCAAACTCACGGACCGTGAGATCATGACCCGAGCTGAAGTCGGCCGCTTAACCGACTGAGCCAACCAGGCGCCCCTGTCCATTCACATTCTCTCTCCTTTTCTCTCTCTCCTCTCCCCCTTCCTGCTCCATCTACCTGTTCTCGTGTTCTTACCCCAGTATCCCACAGCCATCGAGGATGACTTTGCAGAAATAGAAATGAATGTAGGAAAATATAAATAAAACATAAAAGTCTCAAACGATATAGAACCTGACTTAGAATCTGCTTCCAGGGCTGTGTGGTGAGAATTTTAAGCTCAGTGGTAGATATTCACAGTTGTACTGCCTTGCGTCAGTGAGGCCCTTTGGGCTTAATTCCTGGGAGGGGAAAAGTCAGTTCAGTCTAAGAGCGTGTTAGAATAGGCATGTAAACATGGCTGCTAGAATGGCGGAGGCCAGTGTGAGGCGGGAATGGCCATTTTGACTCTGGGAACAGATTCCTGAGCCTGCATTTAGTGGCCCTCAAAGTGACCTGTATGTAAAACAACATCCAAAGTAGTTTTAAATCTAAGAAGATCAGGTTTTGGACATTTGAATGATTTATCACCACAGACTGTGATGTGGGAAGAACACTGCTGAGTTTATTCTTGTTTGATGAATTGCTTTTTTACTGTGTGAAATATTCACATGATTCAAAATGAAAATGTTATAAAAAGGCACACATTGAGATATCTTATTTGGAAAGCACGTCCACTGCTGCCCCTTCTGCCACCCCCCCAAAAGATAACCACTTTGCGTTGATTTTTTTTTACCAATGTATGCAAATATAATCAAAATCAAAAATGTATTCTTGTTCCCTTCTAATACAAAAGTGTAATACTACCTGCAGAATTTTGCAGTTTCATTATTGTTTTTATTTTATTTAATGACATATTCTGTAGAGTTTTCCATGTCAGTACATATGAACATATTTACACACACACACACACACACACACACACACACACACACACACACAGAGCTGCATACTATTCCATTGTGTGCATGTGCTTCATTCCCTCTTGCAAGCTCTGCCCATTTTATTGATCTTCCGGTGACTCTCAGCTGTGCACTAGAGTGTAGGGACCAATCAGAAGCCTGTGGTGCGGCAGTCAGAGCCTGGAGACCCGGAGACACCCCTATTGCTAGGAGACGTGGCGTTCTGTCTGAGGCTAGTCTCTCTGGACATCACTGTCCACCAGGGGATATTCCGGTTTAAAACTGTGAGTCAGGGAACCTGGTAGCATCAAGGAGATCATTTATACAGAAAACAAGTATTGAGATATGAATTTATTGCATACATCACTGTAAGTAATGTCCTTTTCTTCAACATCAAGAAGTGAAATATCACTTAAGAAATAATCCTAGAAAGAAAGAGAAAGAAAGAAAGAGAGAGAGAGAGAGGAAGAAAGAAAGAAGAAAGAATCCTGATGAGGGGCACCTGGGTGGCTCAGTCGGTTAAACATCCGATTTTATTTTGGCTCAGGTCATGATCTCACGGTTCAGGAGTTCAAGCCCCACATGGGCTCTGCACTAACAGTGTGGAGCCTGCTTGGGATTCTGTCTTCTTCTCTCTTCCCCTCCCCCACTCGCTCTTTGTATCTTCCACAAAAATAAAGAAAATTTTTTAAAAAAAGCAAAAACCTTTTTTTAAAAAAGAAATAATCCTGATGAGATACTACAAATTCACCACAGGTGTCTATGACTTCATCTCCCCTTTTGGTCATGACCATTTTTTGGAGCTAACTTCTCCATTGACTTAGAGATCCTTAATCATCTCTATTTTTAACGATTAGAACGGCTAAAATAAACTGGTATAGTGAAATATATCTCTAGTCTCTTAAACGGATCTTTAAGTAACAAATATATTTCTCAAAATCTCCTTGCGTGTGTAATTATTGCAAATCAAACGGCTATTTCCATAGAGAACTGACCTTTTAAAGACAATACAAGGCGGCTCCTTTTAGAACTAAAGAATTTATGCTTTGCAACTTTAGATATTTAGTATATTAACTTTTTAGAACGCAGGGCACATCTGTAGACTGTTCCTACCCTAAACATTTGCTGTCTATCACAAGATAAATTCCCTATGTGTAATATGCTTAATTGTCCTTTAAAACCCTGAAGTTTTGTTTTTTTTTTGTTTTTACTCTACTATATACCTTTTAGTAACCTGACATCTCTTTCACCTCATTAAACTGGCTTCAAATGGTAAAACTTCATCAAATTCAGAAGAAATTTGACCCCCACCAAAATCCAGATCTGAAAACAGTTAACCTTAAGCTGTGGCAAAAAAAAAAAAAAAAAAAAAAAAAAGAAGAAGAAGAAGAAACGATAAAAGAAAGCTAATAAAGCCTTGATTTAATGTGTTATTTGAGTCAATGTTTGAGGAATTGAATGACAGAAAGCTGTGTGAAAACATAGGGGAGAAAGTGAATTTGGTTAAATATAATTAAATGTGTTTTCTTGGATTATTTTGCTGCAGTTCATAGTGAACCTCCCAATATTACAGTAATTTTCTTGGCCTTGATGTTTGATCTATCTTAATTTACCTGTCAATACTATGAATAACAGAATGCACTTTCAATGGTGGCTCTTAAAAGAGGAATTCCGAAAATAAAAGGTCATAATTGCCTACTACAAAAATATTCCTAGAGCCTTTCCATCAGATGTGAATTTGATAGGGCTCCTTTATGTCTGGACTTCCCCTGCTCAACATTTTCTCTGATGTTCAGGCACATGTAGACAATTTTTCTGTGTGACAGCCCCTCTGACTTAGATTTTCTATTTCCCTTGTGTTTATGCCAATTAAGCCAAGCCCCAGGCTGTGATTATGACATATTTTCGGAAATTCATTGTGTAATAGATGTTGACAGTTTCCTGTACTGTTTTCCCTTGGTCTTCTTTCCTCATTTCTCTAGAATCCTACCCTTTCTCTTCTTTGAAGTCTGTGTGTGTGACATTCTTTGAAAAGAGGTTTCATACATTTGGGTTATTGTAATGGGTAATTACATCAAAGGAGAAAGCTCCAAATCACTGACATGGAATGACAAGTTCTAGAAGCATTTCCTAAAACACACGTCATCCCTTTCCAATAGATATTTCTCTGCCATTTATTTTGTGCAAAAGTTCATATTTGGGGTCTGATGCTGTTTCCTTTCTCATGAACTTTAAAATAAATGTTTTGACTTGAGTAATAATTTATAGAAACAGAATCTAATATACATTCAATGATAGGCTATCACTATGAAGCTGGATTTGCTCACGGTCTTTGGTAGAAGCCGTGTGAATATTTACATTGTTAGGATTGTATGCCTACCCTTTTATAGTCTGCTTTTCTTTTTCATAATGTGATTTTCATATACACATGTCTCTGAATTTTTTAGGTTGGGATAAAAAATTTTAATCTTTTGGCCATTACTTTGATATATTTTCTCCAAAGTGAATTATTATGTCAAAGAATACAAACAATCTTACAGTTTCCTGGAGTGCTTTTGCTACAGGTAAGAGAAAATTGTCTCTCAACTGGCATAAACAATAAAGAAGTGATATAATCACCCACAGTAAGAACTCCTACAGTGGGGCTGCTCTGGAGTTGTTTAAAAAAATTTTTTTTAATGTTTATTTATTTTTGAGGCAGGGGGTGGAGAGAGACAGAGAGAGACAGAGAGACACACAGAATCCAAAGCAGGCTCCAGGCTCTGAGTGGTCAGCACAGAGCCTGACACGGGGCTCGAACCCATGACCGTGAGATTGTGATCTGAGCCAAAGTTGGACGCTTAACCAACTGAGCCACCCAGGCGCCGCCTCGCCACCTTAAAATTTTTTTTTTAACTTTTATTTATTTCTGGCAGTGGAGTTGTTTGATTTCATAACATGGGAGCATCCTCCAGGGCCCAGCTTGCTTCCATGCTTCTGTTCTGCCATCCTGAAGGGGTCATCTGTGTCACTGAACAGCTGTTCTCATGGTCACAAAATGGCTGCCACATTCCAGGCATCACCAGCCCCCATAGATATGGCAATGTTCAGTGGATGATGAGAGGGATATTTCTTCATACATGTATTTTGTTTTATTTTTTTTTTAACGTTTATTTATTTTTGAGACAGAGAGAGACAGAGCATGAACGCGGGAGGGTCAGAGAGAGGGAGACACAGAATCTGAAACAGGGTTCAGGCTCTGAGCTATCAGCACAGAGCCCGACGCGGGGCTCAAACTCACGGACCACGAGATCATGACCTGAGCCAAACTCGGCCACTTAACCGACTGAGCCACCCAGGCGCCCCTATGCATGTATTTTTTAAAGAGCAAGGAAATATTTCCCAAAGGGCCCTATCTGGCTTCTCTTTCATTGTTCATTCAGTGTTTCATTTCATTGGCCAATGCCTTTTCTTTTTTTAATGTTTATTTATTTTTGAGAGAGACAGAGCACGAGTAGGGGAAGGGGCAGAGACAAGAGAAGGAGACACAGAATCTGAAACAGGCTCCAGGCTCTGAGCTGTCTGCACAGAGCCCAACATGGGGCTAGAACTCAGGAACGGTGAGATCGTGACCTGAGCCGAAGTTGGATGCTCAACCTACTGAGCCACCCAGGTGCTCCTGGCCAGTGCCTTTCCTACACTAGTCACTGGCAAGGAGCATAGGATTTCTATGGTTGATTTAGTGAAACACAGGGCCACATGAAGGAGAGCAGCTTACCTGGACCGGACAAGTTCTGTTCTACAGAGGAAGAATAATTTCTGCTACACTTCCCTTCCATGTATTCTAGATCATTATCCCAAGAGACAAAATCACTCTATAGTACCAATCTGTAACGTCTAAGTGTGCTTGTTCCCCTGACAAAGTTGAGTCTTTCTCGTTTTTACTTATCATCATAAATTTCAAAGTTAGTTATACATAATGAAGGTATTATTTTAATGTGTGTTTCTTTAACGATAGCCAAGGTATATGCTGTCCGTTTAGGATGAGTTAGTCTATTTGCAGTTTCTTTAGTGTTTCACATCCGCTAAATTTAAAAACCCCTATGTATCCCCACACAATTTTTGAGTCAGAGGCCATATCTACTAAGTAATCCTATATTGCAAAATCTTCCTTATAAGAGGTCAACGTGTATAGATAGGAAAAAGCAAGCAAGGAAACAAAAAGGTTAAGGAGTGTGTTGGGAGATATTCACTGCCAAGGCATTCCAGGTACTTTCAGATTGAAGGGCGAATTGAGCCTGGAGCAAGAAGGACACCCTTTTGGCAAATGGCGAGTGGCCGTCTCCTGATGGCCCCTCCCTGCTTCCAAGCATCAGGTCTGCTATCCTATCATCCTGCCCCACAGCGACTGGAAAGGCAGGCAGCTGGGTCCTTCCACCTGGAGCTTGTCATAAATCTTCTCCAACCCTGGAGGATGCTCCAGCCAGCTTCTCACTGTCCTCTCTGGTTGCCTCACTGCTACTCAGAAGACCTTCTCCTTTGTAGTCAAGCTGGTGGGTGACTACTGTTTCACTGTTACTCCCTTATTATTGTGTACACACCCCCGGTTCCATTTGCCTCGAACACTCACATTCTTCAGAGTGGAAGACCCTAGCTAAAACACCAACAGCAAACAGCTTCTTCTCTAGTATTTGCCACTCCAAATAAGTTATTTTAAATACATTTTTCTGGTTAGAGACCCTTAGCAAGGGTGCTTACTTCTATCGGGGTGAACAAGAATGAGGAGACACAGGGCTCTGTCGTGCCCCACTCTTAGCTCCCTGTGTGGACGTCCACCCAGAGAAATTCTGCAAACTGCTTCTATTGGCATTCAAACCTGGTCCGTCCTTTCATGTCCCATCCAAGTTGCAAGTTGCTGGAGGTGGCTGCCTCCTTCCCCACGGGCTATGTGGTAACATAGATCATAATTCAGTCTTTCTCCAGAGATCCCCATCCTAATCTAAATGCTAAGCTGCCACGTCCGTTAGGAATTGTCTCTCAAAAACATCTGTGGAAGGGGGAAAATACACTTTTTCCCTCTAAATTCTTCTTATTCCAGGATGGAAAGAATTTAGGGGAAAAACAAACCCTTGTGTTCATTGCTGTTTAACCCGTTGTCTCCTTATGGTTTGGCTAATACAAGTCATCGTGAAGAAGCAGCGGGCTGCCCTTCAGCATGTGGGCACAGGTGGGTGGTGCAGTGCAAGCACATATTTCCATAGGGTGTCGTCAAAGCACTTTCCATAAGTGACCTTGAACTGACCCCAGCTGATGCGCCCCAGGGTATAATCCAGAACCAGCCCTTCAGAGTCTTAGTCCAAGCTGCAAGAGCTACTTTTAAAATGGCTCGAAAGTTTAACTCTCCATCAAAGCAAAAGTGGAGAGCCCTGGCTAACTAGGACAAAGACAGCTTCTCTTTACCCCAGTAGGCATCAGACCAAAGCTACAAGTCATTTGAATGTGGGAGTGTAAATCGGAGTCAGTGACGTTGCCAGAAACTGGCACATTTGTCAGAACACCTTGCCTTTTGTTTGTTGTGAGATCAGCCTGTGCCCAGAATCCTGTAAGTGTGTGGTAATATTTTTACTCTTGGAGAAAAAAAATAAGATGATGTTGAAAGGCTTTCTTTTTGTTTTCCAAATTTCCCATCAGCACTGAGTGATTTGTTTTCCATGAATGTAGGACTTCATCTTTGGTTCATGGGGACTTCCTCTAAGTTAAGGCCCAGGGATATGGGCTCCCTGAGAGCGATTCCCCCTTCCCTCTGGTTCTGCCTGTTGGGGATGAGGAGGCCTGGAAGCATGGCTTGGGGTGGGACCAAGTCTGAGAGAGAAACACTCCTGTGTCCCCAGTTGGGAAGGGAGCCAGGATATTTTTTAAATGCTGCCTTTTGACAACCTTCTCTCCGTGTCTCATGGTTTTGCTTCTTCCTTCAACAGCTTTTCATCATGTCTTAACCATCACCATATTTCTTTCTTTAAGGAAATATTCTTAAGACTATAATGAAAAAGTGTGTCACTTCTGGAGGATTCTCAGAGATAGCAAGTGCCGCCCTGAATACCGGGCTGCAGTCCATCCCAAAGCCTTGTTAGCTCACATCTTGAAGAAGAAGCTACTGAGGATGCTTTGAAAATGTAGCTGCGGTGGCCACTGAAGAAGTAGGAAAAGGCTCCATGGCTTCCCATAACCAGGCTTTGGGGGCACCAGGATGTGAGTGGTCTAGGAGCATCAACAAAGAGACATCCCACTGGGATAGAGTGGAATACTTACTGGAATACTTACAGGCTGCTTCACAGACATTGCAATAAACATGTGTTTGACTCCAGAAGGCTGAGCTAGGACCAGTAGTTGTGCAGAGTTAAGTTTTAGCTCGGTATCAGGGAGTACATTCTGACACGGAACTTGCTAAAAATGGAATGGGCTGTGTATTCGTCTCCCAGGGCTACAGTAACAAAGTACCATAAACTGGGTGGCTTAAAACAACCTTTTTTTTTCCCCCTGGGTTGATATGTATTCTTCAGAAGTCCCAAATCAAGGTGTTGTCAGGGCTATGGTCTCTCTGAAGTCTCTAGGGGCAGATCCTTCCTGGTGTCTCCCAGCTTCTGGTAACATACCTCTCATCTCTGTTTCTGTCTTCATGTGACCTTCTCTTTCTTGCAAGGACACCAGCCATACTGGATTTGGCCTACCCTCATACTAGGTTACATCTGCAAAGACCCTATTTTGTGTATAGGGTCATATTCTGAGGAGCCGGCGGTTAGGACTTCAACATATCTTTCTTGGGAACACAATTCAAGCCATAACAAGCTGCCTCTATGGGAGTGATTTCCTTATCCCCTGAAGTGTGCAAATAGAATTAGAGTGGGTTGTTTATCAAGATTCTTAAAGGGATGTAAGCATCAAGTAGAGAATAGGACCAGATGTCTTCTAGGATCTCTTCTAACGATGGCATTTGCTCATTTTGGGGGGAGGGGGGGTCCTGTTGTAAAGGGCTCTACAGAATTCTGGGACCACACTTGGTCCAGTCTTGGTGAAATGTCATATGCACAGAAACACAGTCCAGCTTCTAAAAATCACTAAAAGGAATTCCCATCTTTGCTTTTAATTCTTTTTTTTTTTTAATTTTTTTTTAGCGTTTATTTATTTTTGAGACAGAGAGAGAGACAGAGCATGAACGGGGGAGGAGCAGAGAGAGAGGGAGACACAGAATCGGAAGCAGGCTCCAGGCTCCGAGCCATCAGCCCAGAGCCTGACGTGGGGCTCGAACTCACGGAGTGCGAGATCACGAGATCGTGACCTGAGCTGAAGTCGGACACTTAACCGACTGAGCCACCCAGGTGCCCCTAATTCTTGACGAACCTCAAGAGAGCTTCCTTCTCTGTCTCCTGCAGCTGCTTCTCTTGGAGTCCCTCTGTTTTAGTCAGTACTCTTTGGAATGACAGAATTCTAACTCAAAGTAGTGTTCAAAAAAGATCCTATTTTTTTCACAAAGTTGTGAAGTTCAGGAGTTTTTATTTTGCCTTGTATTCCATGTCTCAGCTTTGTCTTCCTCTCTGCTTTGTTCTCAGGAAAGCTTTTCCCATATGGTGGCCACCAGTGCCCCCCAGGCTTAAATCTTAGCATTTTACCAAACTCACTGGGAAGGTTCTCCTTTTCCAGCATTCTAAGTCCCAGGGCTGGCTCTCAGTGGGCCAAGTTTGTCACTTTGCATTTGTCATATACTTATCCTAAACTCATCATTGGGACTCTACTTACTTTTGAGGAACGAAGGTGAAGAATGGAGATAGCCCTATCTAAATCACACAGACTAGGAATGGAGGACAGCATTCCCAAAGGGGAATTGAGGTGCTATTAGCATAATAAATGGGAATCAGTGTTTGGAAAGGACATAGCAATAACTGTGTATTATGATTCTTTGATTCCTTGCTTCAAACCACTGGTGGTGTTTGTTTGATTGATATAGATAGGTAGATAGGTGGATAGATGGATGGATGGATGGATAGATTGATATGGATACGTAGGTAGGTGGATAGGTGAGTGGTTAGAGAGGGTAGATAGACTTCTATTTCTTTCTGTCCATCCATCCATCCATCCATCCATCCATCCACTTATCTATCTAAAATCTAGGCAGCTGAATGTATTCTTTTGATTTTCTCTTGCATTTTCCTCTTGCCTTTCCAGCTTGTCTCTTTCTGCTTATTTCCCAAAGTCTGAATTGTAAATGCCTACCTACTGGGCTGGCAAATATTGATCTCTCCTTTAAGGGCAAGGAGGAAGAAAAATGGGGCCAGCTAAAACTAGATTCCTTTGGCAGCTGAGGGGAGGCAGGAAGGGAGGAATTCACATTAATAATTTTTTCCCCATCATCTATCAAATCACCAGAGTGTTCTTATGTCATTTTGAGTTGTGGGTGCTTTAAAAATTTGCATCTGTGTCCAGGAAAGAAGTAGATAAATTTGCACATGATGGTAAAAGAAGACTTTGGGATATAAATACTCTGATGTGGAGTTATGGAGTTATGGATGCATCCCAAAAGTCTAGTCAAACAGTGTCTGTATTTTAGCTTCCAGGATGCTGTAGTAGGTCAAGCCAAACTCCCAACTGGGTTTTTAAACTTGAGAAACATCAGGCTTGTTTGTTTCCAATCACACAAGCACTCTTGAATTGAAAACAACAATGGGTCATCAAACAATATAAAAATTAATTGAAATCACCTATCCTTCTGCTGTCAACACATTCAGCCCTGTGACAGTTCATACTCAAACTCTTTATATAAACCAACCCCACCTCCCACACACATACAAGCAGCCTGCTAAGAACATTTAAAATCCCAGTCAAGGACCATGGCCCTATCTCTAGAATCCATCCAGACCACCTCCTGTTTCTTTTCCTGCAACACCTGTCTTGCTCTTTCTCACTCTCTGTCTCTGAGAGGAGGTTCTAATCCCAAACCCTGCTATGGACAAGGTTCTTGGGATTGCCCACATCCAACAGTCAGGGGATGTGTCCTGTTTTACGGCCTGACCCTGTGGTACCCAGGCAGATTCATTTGCTAGTGCTGCTTAAATAACAGGCATTTATTTTCTCATAGTTCTAGAGGCCAGAAGTCCAAGATCAAGGTGTCAGCAGGTTTGGTTAGTTCTGAGACCTCTCTCCTCGGCTTGCAGATGGCTACCTTCTTTCTGGTCTTTCCTCTGTGTGCAGTGCCCTTGGTGTCTTTCTGTGGGTCTAAATACCCTATGCTTGTTAGGACATCAGTCAGACTGGATTAGGGTTCACTGTAAAGACCTCATTTTAACTTAATCACTTCTTTAAAGACTCTGTCTCCGAATACAATCACATTCTGAGGATAGAAGGATTAGACCTTCAATATAATGAATTTGGGGGGGCACACAATTCAGCTCATAACACCAGACAAGCTGACTTCCCACTGCAGGTCCCCAAATCTGCTAAAAGTTAGGAGTCAGACATTCCCATGTGGCTAAAGCAATTTCTACTTAAGACTAATTAGGAACTATGATCATTTGGGGGCAAAGAAGGGACCAAATCATCACCACTATTTCTGGAAAAAGTTGTTAGCCGAACAATCCAATAGAGGGGCTAATTATGATCCCAGCCCCCAAAAGATTCTAGTAGCTTCTATTTAGATCTGGATATATGTTAGCTCTCCTGGCAACATTTTTCTTAACCACAATTTCCATTGCTGCATATTCCTAGTAGTCTAAAAGTGAAGACACTATGGTATCAAAGGATACAGATAGTGATAGTGACTAACTTTTATCGAATACTTGCTATGTTCCTGGCACTGAGCTGTGGAGTTACATGTATTATCTCATTTAATCCACAACAAATTCCTAAGTGGTTTCCATTACAGTCCTCATTTTACAGGTAAGGAAAACTAAGGCTTTGAGTGGCAAAGTAACTTGCCCTGGTCCCGTGGTTCTCCTGCTGGTACTCACAATGCACTATACTAACCAGCTGTGGCCAAGTCAGTTTTTTAAATTGATGGTTTAATTTTGATCTACTAAAATCTTCAAAAAAGAATTTGTGAGGCTTCTACTAAGGGACATTGCAGGAATTAAATGACATTGGGATTGTAAACCCAGATGCCATCAGGGGCCAGACCCTTAACATTAGTGAGTGACATCAACCCACAAGTAAAACAAGAATGTGGTGGAGACTGAGGCCTGTCAAAGAAGACATATCTCTTGTAAAAAGGTAATAGTGGTCACTCAGCTCTTGGTAATTGCTGCCATATAGAGCTATAGACACTGGGCTTGGTTTTGCCAGTCTCCTAACTTTTTTCAAGAAAAACAAGATGTTTGGGGCCCCTGGATGGCTTGGTCATTGGAACATACAACTCTTGATCTTGGAGTTATAAGTTCGAGCCCCACTCTGGGTGTAGACATTATTTAAAAATAAAATCTTAAAAAAAAATGAAAGAAAAGAAAAACTAGATGTTTGGATGTTCCTGTAAATTCTCGTGAGTTTAAATATTGACAACTAAGTCATTTAAAACAGATGAAACAAAGTGCCTTGCAGATGAAACAAAACATGCCTACCAGTCTGAAGGGTCACCATTCCTACCTTATGGGCTGATGAGTGCCATAAGAACCATTCTGAACTTTCCAGGGGGCTCTTTTACAAAAATTCTCTCCTGTACACTTCTACTAGATCCAAGTGGGTTTTTTGAATGGGTAGGTGAATTCCCACAGGTCACCTGACACCACCACAACCCCCCAAGGGGAGGAGAGGAAGCTCTGCTGGCAGGACACCCAGAACTCAGGGAGGAAATAGAACATCCTGGCCACCTGCCAGGGAAGGCCCCTGTTCAGTGAGGGAAGGAGCAGTGTTGGCAATCAGATCATCCAAAGAGAAAACCTCCTCCACCCAGATGGCCAGCAACCTGAGCACCCAGACTGTGTCTTTCCATTTGTGTCTTCCTAGCCCAAGCACAGTGCCTGGCAAACAGCAGAAATGCAAAGAATGAGGTTGGGGTGGGGAGTAATGTGACTGTTACATTTCTGAAAAATAACAATGGTGATGATATGGAAGACATATCTGTTTTGGGGGAACTCAGGGGCCTGAATGGGGCACGTGCAGTGGGGCTGGAGGGGCAGGATCAGGCAGAAAAGGCATAGCAGAGGCCGGCTTCTTCATACCTCCAAGGGCCATACTCCACCACACCTTCAATCCAATGATACTCTTTTCACAGACAAGAGAGAGAGAAAGTCACAGCACACAAGCTGAGTGGTTGACCCTCCAAAGAGCCCAAGGACCTTGAATATGCCCTTGTCATCACTTACTGTTTCAGTTATTAATATGCATCTCCTCTGAATGAAAACTAAATCCAAGATGGTGGTTTGGGTTTTTATTTAATTTTATATCACATTGTTCTGGGGCTAAATATAAAATATCTTTCCAGACTAGTAAAATCAGTCTGGAAAAGCTAATATTTAGGATGTTATGGAGACTATGACAGAATCTTTTATTGGACTTGGGGAGAAGCCCCTCTGAATGGTAATATCTGCAGGTTATTTTGAGAGTAAACCAGGTTTTAAGCTATTAGTTCTCTAACCTTTGAGTAGGTCCCCTGAGTTTGCTGCAAGTAGCATGTTTGCCTAAAAAGTATTTAATTTCTGAGGACCAGTTCTGGCCAGCCAAAACAAACCATTTTCAAAATTGGTTTGGGCCTCAGAGTCTCACAAAACTCATTTTAAGCACTTCACCATGATCCTTTTTTGCTCTCATTTTCATCCAGTTGGAGTCTGCTATCCCCTTCACATACAGAAGGATGCTTAAAATGCACCTTTGAGAGTAGAGCAGGAGATGAAACACCCAGTTTACCAACTCTTGGATGCTGTGACAGAAAAAGGCTCTTTTCTCCTTAAAGGGAGGTCCAAGACCCCTCAATGTATGGTGGTGGCTGAAAAGCTGTTGCAGCTTCATGCCCAGAAATGCACATGTGTACATGAATACATGGGTTTGTGCATGGATTTTGCATGAGTGCATATGTGGGTCTGCATGTGTTTGCGCACATGTGCATACATAGAGCATATGCATGTGTGCGCATACCTTCTTGGTCTCAAGAGGGGTGTTCCTTCTTGTCCTTCTCACCAAGGGCACCTTGCTTAGCACAGGTGATTAGCAACTGAGTATTGGAGCATGAGCACTGAACTTGGAAAGCATTCTCCTAATCCCAGGACTGCTTCTTACTTTGTGTCCTTGGGTGAATTATTTTACCTCTCCAAGACTCCTTTTTGCTATCTGGAAAATGAGGATAAAAATAGTGCCTACAGGGGCGCCTGGGTGGCGCAGTCGGTTAAGCGTCCAACTTCAGCCAGGTCACGATCTCGCGGTCCGTGAGTTCAAGCCCCGCGTCAGGCTCTGGGCTGATGGCTCGGAGCCTGGAGCCTGTTTCCGATTCTGTGTCTCCCTCTCTCTCTGCCCCTCCCCCGTTCATGCTCTGTCTCTCTCTGTCCCAAAAATAAATAAAAAACGTTGAAAAAAAATTAAAAAAAAATAGTGCCTACTTCATTTGGAGCTTTTGACTATTAGTGAGATAATATATGTTAAATATAGCACAATGAAGAGCACATAATAAGCACTCAAGAGCTGGTAACTGCTATTATTGTTGTTAGTCCTTCTTACCCCATGCTTGTAGGGAGAGAGTCAGGTGGAATCAGCAAACTGTTTTCTAGCTTAGGGTACTCAACATTTCCACTTCTTCTCCTATGCATGATTACTTCCTTGACCACCCAAAGTTTTTCCCCTGGGGTTTTTTGTGGGGTGTCAAAACCCAAAGTAATGCTCAGAGGCACTAGGTGCTTTCATTGTCTCAATCTTTTCCCATTTCTCAAAAGTTCTGCTGCTCAGGTCACTCTCTGCAGAACCTGATTGTATGGGATTCCATAGGACCGTGTCTTGGAGCTGTTCCTGCATAAAGGAGAACTACCCATGCTAGCTGCCTCAGAGAGGCTCTGTAAACCCTTAGTAACTGTTTGCTGAATTGCACTGGATTGGGTTTGGTGCCAGTCATGGCTGTATATTTTATGCAGTGCCCTACCATAAAACCTTTATTTGATGTGTGCATTGTGAGCTCAGAGGCCAGCTTGAACTGGAACCTCAGGAAGGACAATTTCCCCTCTGTGAATCTTGATTTTTTTTTCAATATGTTCTCAAGATTCCAGTTCTTCTATCTCTGAAAACAAAAGAAATAATATTTGGGGGGGGGGGGTGTGGTAAGAAGGTGTACTGATTAAGAAAGTAGCCTCTGAGGTCAACTTGGATTAAGTATTTCTTGGATTATGTATTGTTGCCATCAATTAGTAGTTCAGTTTTAAGTCTTCTAAGCCTGTTTTCTCATCTGTAAAGTGGGGATAGTATTGTACTTGCCTCATGTACCTGTATGGTATAAGGATTGAATGCGATGATACACAGAAAGACATAGTTTTCAACCCACAGTATGTCCCCAGGACAGTATAGCTGTCATGGCTGGTTTTACCGTGTTCATGTTGGCAGGACAGCAATGGGGTCAAGAAGCCATGGGGGGCACTCTTGGTAAGACTCTGAGGTTTTCCTTTGTTCATTTTTGAGCAACCTGAACATCTACCCCTGAGGCACCCAAAGTGGCTTCCTTTACCCAGGAACGTACAGGTGGGGAAAGGGGTTCACTGACCTCTTCATGAGTTTGAGGAAAATAACTCGTCATCTGAGAGGTGGACCTTTTCTTTCCCAATGGGATCTTCTTAGGGAAAAGAATCAAGAGGGGAAAGTACCCTTGCTGTCATTGCTTCTGGAGGTCCTAGGGCCTGGCCCTTGTATTTGTCCCATGGAAGAGAAATCTGGGGCTCAGGCTCGAAGATGAGCTTCTACCTGGAGCTGGCTGGGCTGGGCTGGGCTGGGGCCACATCCTGCTTTGCTCCTCCAGCCCCCAGCAGGACTTTCCCTCCAGAGGAAGAGGGCCTCATTAGCTTATCCTTGGGTGGGGTTTCCCAAAGCCAAGTGTTTAAAGGCAAATCATTGTTCTAAAGTTCCGCTAAGTTTTAATGACCACCCTTCTGAGAACTCCTCCAAGAACTAAGTGAGATTTTTAAAACCCAAGGATATCCAAAGGCAATTAAAAGAAATATCTGAGTGAGTCTCAATTTGAGACACTCTCTGTACAGTCTTGGGTGAAGAAAAGGTAGATGGGACCCAGGCCCTAGCCCCATTCTTTTCATTGTGAACTGGCAAAATGCTTTCATAGTGGCCTGATCTTATGCCTGTAAGATGAGGTTGACACAGTCTGGTCCCCAGAAAGAACCCTGGTCTAGGAAATCAGGCAATTTTGTCTCTTCCATTCTTAGCTCATCAGACCCTATCCCACTCTTTTCTATCTGAGGTCTTGGTTCTCTCTGTGAAACACACAAGGCTGGGAACTAGACTTCCTTGCAGTTCCGGGGCTGTGTGTGGGTTAGTGGGCTGACGAGGGCTGAGGCAGAGGTGTGTGATGAGGAGGAGAATAGCCAGAGTGGATAGGAAGGTTGGCCACATCAGATCAGGCCTCACCAAAGTCCCCACAAACAAAATAGACACTCTCCCAGCAGTCATCGGGGACTCTACTGTGTCCTCAGTTCTCTCCTTAAGCCAGGCAACATAGGTCATCATCTGGGGTCTATTTTCCCTAATCTGTCTGTGGCTCAGCTCTTCTTAAGACAGCCCATTCCAGGGGCACCTGGGTGGCTCAGTCGGTTGAGCGTCCGACTTCAGCTCAGGTCATGATCTTACAGTTCGTGAGTTTGAGCCCTGCATCAGGCTCTGTGCTGACACCTCAGAGCCTGGAGCCTGCTTCAGATTCTATGTCTCCCTCTCTCTGCCCCTTCCTTGCTCATGCTTTGTCCCTCTCTGTCTCTCGAAAATGAATGAACATTAAAAAAAATATTTAAGACAGCCCATTCCAGCCATCCAATCAGCATGACCATGGGTGGTGGTAAGGAAGGTGCCCAGGAAAAGGTCAGTTAGGGGCTGAGGAGCACCCATCAAGTGGCATTGTGGAGGAGATTTCTATCCTCTCTATCCTGATGGTCAGTCCTAGGCCCCTTCCAACTCCAGTTCAATTTGGGAAACATTTAATGAGCCCTCACCTACATGCCAGCCCTCACTGTGCTGAGGGTGAGGTGGGCCTGGGTGGGGCTTGTGAATGGACAGCCCCATCTTCAAAGTGCTCAGAGTCCTTAGGGTGCCTAGCTGTCTCAGTCAGTAGAGAATGTGACTCTTGACCTCTGGGTTGTAAGTTCGAGCCCCACCTTGGGGGTAGAGATTCTCAAAATGCTCACAGTCTTACCATCCAGATGTTTTATTTCCAGTGACTACACCTCCACATGCTCCCTATCTCTGGGTTTGCCAGCAAGTGACTAGGTTCACCAGGTCTTGGTTGGCTTGCGAGGAAGGGACCAATACAACCTGTTTGTTTCTTTAGCATCTAGAATGAATTATCGCAGTAATGGTGCTGTTTCCCATGCCTTCCACACCCTTTCCCTCAGCGCCCCCCTGTCCTCCTTTGAGCACTCTCTGCTCTCCCCCATACCCCACTCTGAAGCTCTGATCCCTCCAGCCTGGTGGCCCAAAACCCACACTTCTCACTTCACAGACCCCAGCAGAGGCTAACTGGGTATGAGGCCCAGTCCCTGCCCACAAGTGTTTACAAGCTGGTTGATAAGGGCTCTCTCAGACATCAGTGATGAGCCGATCGATACTGTTAGGAAGACACACTTCAGGGCTTTCCCTACCCAGGCCCCAGTGAGTGCCCCTGATCAGGCCTGTGAGTTCATGGTAGAGGGAGGAGGTGGTGATAATCACTTTGGATACCTCATCAAGGAGCTGGCACTAGAAGTCAAGGCTGAGTCCTGACATCAGCTGTGTATTTAATTTACATGAATTCAAGTGTATATTTCTATCTAAAATAGTGAGAGAAAAATAGACATTTAAATAGTGTCAGGGGTTCTGCCTGCTATTCCAGTCTATGTTCCAGTCCATCAGACCCTATGGGTTGCTTGTGGGACAGCCATCAACTTGTCCCCTTCTTTCTTGCTGACCAAGATCCTGTTTTGTTCCTTTGTTCATCCTCCAAATGGCTGTGTACTCAGAGAAGGCTGACCCAGGGGAGGCCTGACCCGGGGTAAATCTTGATTAATTAGCTCCAGGCCAATTTTGATAATTCCATTTACTTTTTCCACAATTGGTTTAGAAATAGACTAATGCTACATTTTTGACCAGTGAGACTTTGGGTGTGTGGGGAGGGTGCTTTTATGGAAGTATATTTACTCCTCCCTTTTCCTGCCTCTGGATGTTTTCATGACACATGGAACTGCTGTGTCCATCTTGGGACCATGGAAAAAAGTCAAGAGAATTGCAGAGAGGTCACACTGGGGCCACGAGACCATGAGGCCATGGAGCCATTTAATCAACCAACCACCTCTGGTGCCACACTACCTTGAGACTTCTTTATCCATGAGTCACTCAATCCTCTATTCTTTAAGCATATATTAAATAGGCTTTTTGGTTACCTGTAGCCAAAAACAACCCCAGTGTGAGGATGACAAGGCAGTTGTTAATCTGCTGTCCCACAGATAGTTTCTCCTTCTATCCATCAGCCTGTGCATCTCCAAACCCTGAGAAACTCTACAGTTTCCAGATCTGTATTTTTTTGTACAACATGATCCTTAGCACAAGTCAATGGCATCATCTGGTACTTAACAAAGGAAATGGACTGTTCCAAAGCTGGCACAAAAAGTAGCTCTGTTGGGTTTTCTGAAGTATGGTGCTATTTTGGACTGTATGGGAGATTTAAGGAATTTTCAAGAGCAGTTTTGACTGTGAAAGATGAGGTCTTTTGTCTTCAGAACATAAATCCTTCAATGAGATGCAACTAACCTGTGAAATAAGCACTGGGCGTAATGGAAACAGGGTGGCTCCGATAAAGTAGAAAGTGTGATCATTATAGCCTAGTCGTGGAGACAAAATTTAAATGGCAGAATTGATTTAGAGAATGGAACACATATTTATCTAAAGAACTATGATGGGAACTGGAAGTTGATGGGGAAGGCAAGTCTGGAAGGGCTCCTTCCTCTCCTAAGGCCGGGCTAGGTTATGCTACTGTAATAAACGGCCCCCAATCCCATGGCTTAAAACAGTATAAGTTTAGTTCTCATTCATCCTACATAGCCGTTGTGGATTGGCTGTGTCTCTGCTTTGCATTATCCTCACTCTGGGACTTGGGCTAACAGAATTGCACTACCTCGAACATTACCATTCACCATGCTGGAGGAGAGTCCCGCATCAGCGGTTACACACCTCAGCCTAGAAGTGGGAGATGTGCTGCTGCCCACCACACTCATCAGCTGGAACTAGTCACATGACCATCAGCTCTGAGGAGGCCAGGAAGTGAAGTTCTGTTATGTGTCCACAAGAGGAAAGAACTGGAAATATTTGGTGAGCAGCACTGATGACCCACTTTGTCCAAGATCTATCTAAAATCTATGTGGATAGATGAGCTGGAGCAAAGTTCCATTCTCGTGCATGTTTGGGTCCATATTGACTTGTCTTTCTTTCTTACCCTGCTTTCACCTAGCAACACACAGTGGTTCCAGGGGGTCTAGGTATGGCCAGCGCCCTCCCATACAGTGCTACCCTTTCCCTCTTGGTCTCTTATCTTTTATTTTTACTTTTATTTATTTTTTAGTACTAACCAGAATCAGAAATAAGGAAGTCACTCAGGGTTCTCACCTGTGCCATTGGCTGCTTCCCCAACAAGCCTTCTTAGCTGCTTGTCCTCTTCTTTGTTTCGTCTAGTCTTATCTCCTTTTGTTCAAACACAAAAGCCATGTTGTCTACAGGTTACTATACTCAAGCCCTCATGGCTACCCTGCTACCAACCCAAATCTCTCAGCTTGCAGATCCTCATGTGTGGCCTTGGCTTCTCCATCCAGACCCTGAGCTCAGCCTCCTTCTTTCTGCATGCACTGCCTTGTCAACTGCACATGTGCTGTTCCCAACAGAAATCAAAGAGGGGCTGTGCAGTTAGTGGAGTGCATCCTGTGAGTTGAGATCAGAGATGTGGGCTCTAGGAAACTGGATGCTTGTGCTAATGGATTTCTTCATATGACTGTGCAGCTAGGTGAGAAGATGTGTAAAAAGCAACAACTAGTTGTCTGAATTTTACTTATTCCTGAAAGATCTTTATAAAACTGTCCCTGGGACACCTGAGTATCTCAGATGTTTAAGCATCGAACTCTCGATTTAAGCTCGGGTCATGATCCCAGCATCATGGGATTGAACCCCATGTCAGTCTCTGTGCTGAGCATGGAGCCTGCTTAAGATTATCTCTCTCTCTTCCTCTGTCCTTCTTCTCTGCTCGCTCTCTCTCTCTCTCTCTCTCTAAAATATTTTAAAAAAGAAAGCAGACTGTATAGAAATATAATATGTAAAATAGTATATATGTGTGTGCATAATATATTTATTAATATCAAAATTCTTAGGTCAAATTCTTTGTAGAGGTTCTTCTCCTGAAATCAGAGGTGATTGTGCTTACAAAACTGACTAATAATAGAAATACATCAGTCTGGAATGTCTTGTCTGTTGCAGTTATACATCTGACCTTTTAAATGTTTGTGCTATTGTTATAAACATTGGCCTTAGTTGAGTGGAAATTCGTCTCAGGAACTTGGGCAGGAAAGCAGATGTTGACAGTCATTGATAAAATCCTAGAGTGGAAGGATCTCAAACAAGCATTCTAGGCTATCCCCCTGCCTATTTGTGGTGCAACGCATTTACACATTGGTGGTATGGAAATCACCACTGTGGAAATAGAAGTGGCATTTTCACATGTATAAGCATCCTCCTGTAAAGAAGTGTTGGTCACTTTGCATCTCCAAGTCCTCAGGTAAAGAAGGTCTGCTGCCCTTTGGTGTTCAAATAAAATTTGAACTCTGTCTTGTATATGCAGGTCTAATATCCTGTCCCAGATTCTTATCATCATATCCTCCTCAGATTTCACTTTTGCAGGGAGCTCCCAGGTGCACATGGCCACTCTCTTCCCTCCACCCTGAAGTCCTCATTCTGTTTCCACCAAACAACACCAACACAAGACAGTTGTGTAGAACAGCTCTCCACTCAAGGTATGAGACTGAGGGGACTTATGTCATGCCACAGCATGATAAGTAATTTAAAATTGATGTTTAAACATCATGGTTCCCCAAAGTCCTTTTTATCACCCTTGGAAATTTCTTACTGTCAATTCTTGTCCCAGCTTCTTTCAAGTTCTCTCCTTCTTCTAAATGGATATCTTCCTTTTACTCCTACTTCCATGATGTGGGATCCATCATACCCAAATGATCCATAAAATTTCTTTTTCTCCAAGACTCAGTTTTCTCCCTGGAAGGAATTTTGCCTCTAGCTTTTAAATTAGCATTTTCCTGTTTTCACAACTTATTGTTAGGATTAATAACACTTTTAATTAAAATGTTAGGTCTATTTTCTCTTACTCTTGCCATGAAATGATAGGTTATCTAATTTTAACTGTTTTCTTGGAGTGTTTGGCTGGCTTAGTTGGTAGAGCATGTGACTCTTAATCTCAGGGTAGCAAGTTCAAGCCCCACATTGGGTGTAGAGCTTACTTGAGGGAGAAAAATGGATGTTTTCTTTATTGGAGGCTAAAATATTGAGAATACATATATATTTAAGTTTCGTGTCTCTTTCGTATGGCCATATATCCTTTAATAAAAATTGTTTTGCCTACAAAAGGATTATAGCAGAGAAAAGATTCTTCCCCACCTGGGAAAGATATGGGAATTGGAGGTGCCTGGCTGGCTCAGGTAGTAAAGCATACAACTCTTGATCTCAGGGTTGTGAGTTCAAGCCTCACATTGGGTATACAGCTTTCTCTCTCTCCCTCTCTCTCTCTCTCTCTCTCGATACAGAAATACAGAAATCAATACTTGTAAATGAAATTTCTATACAACAAAGGAATTACTTTTGCATAAAGTTGAAAGTGCTCTATACAAAATGAATTTCATTTATAATTTTGGTTATATATTGTATCTATTAGCTACTATTACAATAATGCTGCTTGACAGATCAGCCTCAAACTCAATAGCTTTTATTGTCATGCATGTGTAGCTGGGCTAGGTGTTGGCTGATTAAGACTTGGCTTAGCTTAGCTCCAAGTGTAGATAGGGTCCAATTCTGCTCCTCATGACTCTCAGTCCCTTGCAGGTCAACTGGGGCATGTCCTTCTCTTGCTATAGCAGAAATGCAAGAGGGAAAGCATCACCATCAAGCATATTTCAAACCTTTGCTTTCATTATGTGCACTAGCATCCCACTGGCCAGAGTAAACATCAGTGGGACAGGGAAGAAAATTTCTCCCACAGTGGGAAAGGAGGGGAATGAATATTTGCTGAAATGATAATTCAAAATATTCTGTGAAGTAAACATCATATAATTGTCCATGCCCAACATCTGTGTCTCTCTGCCAGCCAGATCCAACAGGTGCCAACAGTGGCTTAAACCAAGAGGGGCTATTAGTCTGTTGAATGCAAGGGGTGTCAGGGAAATAATCCATTCATGTGGGAGCAAAGATTGCTCTCCCAGAAACATGCATTTAAGAAAAAGCTAGCAACCTCTTTGTAGCAGTTTCTCTAGAGGAAACCGTAGGGCAGCTCACCAAACTGACCCAATTTCTACATCCTAGTCAGAAACAACTATTTGCACCTTGCAATAAATTGAGTGCATGGATCTTGAGTAATCCATTGTGCATATGTCCTGTAAAATGAGGCTCTCAAGGATCCAGAATATAAAACAATGCAATTGATGCTAATATACTAAAATTTAATTAATCACATATTAGTTTCTTAAAAGTGTCATGAAAAAAATCATTCCTGTTCCCATTTGTCCAATTGGTTGGTCTTTACAAAAATGCTAAAGTATAACAGTCTTTCTTGTACATGTCTTTGGTTTCTTGATTGAGCACAGAAGCTGGCAAAGTATATCTTCTTAAAGAATTATTATATTGGGTGCCTGGGTGGCTCAGTCAGTTAAGTGTCCGACAGTGGCTTAGGTCATGATCTTGCAGTTCACGAGTTCGAGCACCGCATCAGGTTCTCTGCTGTCAGTGCAGAGCCCACTTCGGATCCTCTGTCTCCCTTCCTGTCTCTCCCAGGGAGAGCTATGCCCCTCCCTCACTCGCACTCCTCTTTCTCTCTCTCTCTTAAAAATAAATATTTAAAAAAAATTATTAAAAAATTATATCATTTTTATTGCATTAATATAAATTGACACAAAAATCATTATAATACTATACATAAAAATATATGGACTCCTATAATGAATATTTTATGTAACCCCACCTTGCTTAAGAAATCATTCCCCACAACCACACAGTTTGTTTAATAATAACACTATTGAGAAAATTATGGTGATGGCACAATTATTACGTTATACATTGTTGGTGGTATCGTAAAATTGGCATCACTGTTTTACAAGGCGATCTGGGAACGTGTGCCATTAGCCTTAACAGTACGCATACATTTTGCATAGGAGTCCTTTTGAAGGATATTATTTGTAAGAAGAAAAGCATTTAGACAAAGTATTCATTTTAGCATTATCTATACTGATGAGAAATTAGAAATGACCTAAATATACAACATTTTAAAATTGGAATATTAAATTTTATTTAAAATTTTTTAAATATATTTTAAATATATTTAAAATATGGAATTAATGGTATACCTACTCAGTGGGTATTTATAGAACCGGTTAAACTGGAAATTTGAATATTGCCTAGCAAAATGTTTTTTTTATTGTGCTAAAATGTATATAACACATTGTAACCATTTGTAAGTATATGGTTCTGTGCGTTAAATACATTCACAAAGTGGTACAACCATCATCACTATCCATCTGGTAAAATACATCTTATGGGCCAAATCTGGCCCAGTGCCTGTTTTTGTAAATAAAGTTTTATTGGAACTCAGCCATGCCCATTTGTTTATATGTTGGCTGTTGACTGATGTCAGTTGGCTGTTTATGTGTTGTCCATTTTGCTCTGTAGTGGCAGCTTGAGAAGTTGCAACACAAATGGCAAGACCACAAAGCCTAAAATGTTTACTATGTGGCACAAAAAATATTTGCCAGTCCTGATTTAACATAATGCTAGATAATTGAAATTTTGGAATTTAGGCTATTCACACAGGTTTGGAATGAATATTGTCCTTGAGTTACCCTTAGGCAAAATTACTTCTTAAGGAAATCGACAACGTAAGCAAATATTACGCAGCCAATTTTAACCTGTTTAAGAAAACAATCTTTTTAATACTTTAGGCTGTGAGCATTCATATCCCAGCAGGCAGTTATTATACCAATTATAAAATTCGTATCTACTCGTTAAAGTAGACCCTTAAAAACTTTACTAAGCATCACTTTTTAGCTTTTAGGAAGATGACTCTTGGAGTGCCTGGGTGGCTCAGTCTGTTAAGTGACCGACTCTTGATCTAGGCTCAGGTCATGATCTCACGGTTGATGGGATTGAGGCCTATGTCAAGCTCTGTGCTGACAGCATGGAGCCTGTTTGGGATTCTCTCCCTCTTTCTTTTTGTGCCTCCCGAACCCCCAAAATAAATAAATCAACTTAAAAATAATAAAAAATGAAAGACTTTAAAAAAAAGATAACTTTATCTGCAATAAATCTGTTTTTAAAAATATACTTGTCATTACTTCAAACTTTTCCCTAATATAGACCATTCCACCTGATTCACACACATAATTGCATCTGAATTGGTGTAGTTAGGCTATATTGCGTTCATGTGTATTTCTAAATACCAACCCCTGATCTCCTTTTTGAAGTGAAGAGAGCAAAACCTTGTATCTTGTCATGTGTCTACGCTTGGAGATCATCTGGAAGCTTAAGGAAAAAGGAACATTAACATTTATCAAGACTTGGGGAGAAAACATATAGATTTTAAAAGAGGGGAGGTGGATGGGGGATGGGCTAAATGGGTGATGGGCGTTAAGGAGGGTGTTTGTTGGGATGAGCACTGGGTGTTATATGTAAGTGATGAATCACTGGGCTCTACTCCTGAAAACCAGTAATACACTGTATGTGAACTTACTTGAATTTAAATTAAAAAATAAAATAAAAGTGAATATAAACTTTCGGTCATTTCCAGTATGTGTATGGAATCTAGGGCAGTGAATAATCTGGAGTCAGTTCTATTGGGTGTTGAATTAGATTCAGATGTGTGTGTTTCTGTGTGCTGGGATTCACGTTAAGCCCCCAGTAAGACCTCAGTATGAGGTCTGGATTCTGGAAGAGTTCATTCCAACTTCTTCTCACTCTGGACTGAGGGTAGAACTGTCTATAAGATACAGAATTTGAACAGTGGACTCCGAAGTTGGAGATCAGATAAACAGAAAGGAGCTACTGATTGGCCCCTTTGGAAAGTACACTTTCCCAGTAACTGCCCAGCAGGTTAACTGTGTGGTGCGACATCAGTTTCCTTTATAACACACACAGGATAGGAATGTGCAAAATGTCAGTTAGGTGTCTATCCATGCCAGCTGAATGCATGTGACTCAAATGGCATTTGTTTTGTTTTGTTTTGTTTTCAGGGGTCGGGTGGGAAAGTGTGCTGCTAAAGGGAGACGAGGCAGCCTCAGATGCCACAGAAACATCCAGTGCAGACATGACTATCAAGGTAAGAGATGCTTTCTCTGGTTGGGTTCTCAAAGGGCGTCTCCAGAGGAAAATGAGCCTATGGAAGACTTCTAGGGGCAAAATGAGCACTGCCTCTCAATGCTGCTGGGATTGTCTCTCTATTCACTGGAGCCTCAGTGAGTCAGCCAGACATAAGATTTTCTGAAATTTGGCATCTGGATTAGGAAGCCACCTGAAAGCTAGAATCCAACATGTGAATTCCAGTAGGCTTGTTGCAGGGTCTCTACTGAATATGTACATGTAGGTTGTCTGCAAGTGGCAACCCCATGGGCACAGTGGAACAAATCTGAACATTCGGAGCTGAGAACCCGGGCCCCACTGTGCATGGTGAAGAAAGGTCAGAGAGGCATAAAGTGGCTTTGATCTTGACTCAAGATTTCCAGTGATGTCAGCGGGAAGGCAGCACATGGCCCACTCCAGCTGGAACACTAATGGCCAAAAGTTTACAAAATGAGTCATCTGGCAATCAACCTAATTATCACCGTTCAAATTAAATGCATAAATTTATAATCATTGCCTAGATTGAAGAATCCATAGCAAAGTGTATCAGACTCAACCACTTGCCCTCTATTACTAGATTAGACACAAAAGAATGGTTCCTCCTTCTTAAAATTCTGTTTATATTTCAGTTAACAGAGGCTGGGAGTAGGAGGCTTTCTAACATTTTTGCTTGAATGACTAGAATTTAAATATATGCCACATGCGAATTTTTCTTTGAAAAACAAAAAGTACTATCTACCCCACCCCACCCCCACCTGTTTAAAGTAAGCTCTAAGCCCAATATGGGGCTTGAACTCACAACCCCCCAAGATTGAATGTCACCTCCTCCATGAACTGAGCCAGCCAGGTACCCCAAGTGGTGTCCCTTTTTATATTGAGATATCCCTAGAGATATTTCACTCCTGGATTTATCAGTAGAGAATGTGCAAAAGAATATACAGGATGAATTTATTCAAGCTTTCCTTTATAATGTGAAGGCTGGACTTGAATTATCTGTGTTGAAAATGTTAGAGAAAGCAAACAAAAATGCCACAGTGAAATTAAATGAAAGATGGGGTAATCACCTGCTTGGTCAAAAGAGTCAACTAATCTAAACAATTTAACTATCCAGTACTGAAAGTTCATTTTCTTAAAATTATGTTATTATGTTTAGCAGAATTAGCAAGACAATAATATAGATTCAATGGTGTATTTGCGTTTCACTGGCTGTTATTGCAAAGACAGAAGTTTGTATCTATAACCGCATCAGACAGAGAGGGATGGGTGGATGAGCTTGATGGATTTTTATTTGCTATTTTGGAATCTGTCATCATTTTAAGAATTCATTTCTGAAATGTGTTACTAGTGTAGCTGCAGATGTAGTGCAGACATTGAAATGATCAGAGAGTCTAGAGTTTGTGTTATAAAAGCAAATGGCATGTTCTGATAGAAGCAAGTCTTGTCCAAGTCCCATTTGTTTAGTTAATTTATTTATGTTGAGAGAGACAGAGGGTGGGAGCAGGGGAGGGGCAGAGAGGGAGAGAGAGAATCCCAAGCAGGCTCTGTTCTGGCAGCGCAGAGCCTGATGCAGGGCTCAATCTCACAAACCACAAGATCATGACTTGAGCTGAAACCAAGAGTCAGGCACTTAACCGACTGAGCCACCCAGGTGCCCCCAGGTCTCATTTTCTAAGGTTGCTACTTAATCAGTCCACTGATCCTTGCAACCAGGATCTTGACTGAAGTTGTATTTGAGTCTGGCCAGTTGAGATGTCATTCTTGATCTCTCCTCTTCTTTAATAAATAGCTGGGAATGTTTAATAAGAACAGAGGATTTTTAGTTCTCAAGAACTGACCCACCTGAAGAATGGATACCATACACTTTAAAAAGTTAAGCAAAATAGAAATATATATAAATACACCAATAAATTTCTACAAATATTATTAAGTTCCTCTATTAATGTCAGTCTATTCTCCCTAAAGAATTTGTGAAACTTCTGGTGGATATAACTTAGGGAAGTACTTCTGTTTAGATCTTCTGCTTTGAGTTTCCCAATTATGCAGCAATCATCAATTTTTTCCTTTAGTTATTACTGTGGTTCCTACCCTACACTGCTTTATGTATCCATCCTGTCTTTGTACCCATCCAAAGCACTATTTTTTTCCTGTGTCTGTAAGTGCCTGATGTTCATTAATTAACTACAGACTCCTCATCATATATCTATATGTGTACCACTGTTACTGTTTCTAATAACTACTTTACATATCCTTGCAATATTAGCTATCCCTGTCTTCTGCCCTGGGAAAACAAACTATTCTGTTAAAACTCTAACTACAATAAAACTTGATTCATTGACACTTGCCAAGGGGAATATCAGGAGCAATCATTGTAATAGTTTGGTTTCCTCCATATTGCTCTTTTTATAATAGATGTACCTATCTTCATGCTTAGAAATTTTCTTTCTTAAAATGGTACAAAATTGTTTGCAATGTCATAATTGTCTGAATGTGATTTTGTCTACTACAGGTAACCTTTTAATACTATATCTTAGTTTGAAATGACAAAGTCGTGCTACTAAAAATGGACATGACTCAGAAGAGTGAATTCATTCGTAAATAAACTTCTGTCATTCTGAGGCACATTGAGCTAGGAGCATTTATATTAAAAACACCCTCTAAATACACTGATGTGAGTAGGAACATCATATGGGCCTGCTCAACAATTTTAAATCACTTGGCTTAGTAGGTTGAATTGTGAACCCATTCTTCCCCCAAAAAAGGGATGTCCAAGACCTAAACCCTGGTACTTGTAAATATGACCTTATTTGGAAAATGAGTCTTTGCAATTCAATTAAGAATCTCTAGATGAGGTCATCCTGGATTAAACCAGTAGATCCTAAGTCCAATGATATGTGTCCTTATAAGAAACAGAAAGAGAGGAAACACACCTGGAAAAGAAGGCCATGTGAACAGACAGAGGCAGAGATTGGAGTATATGAAGGCCCAAACCAAAGAACACATGGAGCCACCAGACAAGCTGGAAGAGGCAGGGAAAGATGCTCCCCTAGAACCTTCAGAAGGAGGATAGCTCTGCCAATACCTTGATTTTAAAGTTCTGGCCTCCAAAATTGTGACAGAATAAAGTTCTGTTGTTTTAAGCCACCAATTTTGTGGTAACTTATTATGGCAGCCCTGGGAAACAGATATTCTCAGATCTACCAAGAATTGTACCTACTTTTCTTCAGTGCCAATGCCATAGATGCCAAAAACCAATATTAGACACACCCATTACTATTTTCTTACTATACCATGTTCACGTTTTTTTTTTTTTTAATTCAAGTGTAAGTTAACACAATGTTACATTAGTTTCAGGGACACAACATAGTGATTTGACAAGTCTAAATGTTATGTTATGCTCACAAGTCTAGCTACCATCTGTCATCGTACAACACTATGACAATACCACTGACTATATTCCTTATGCTGTTTTTACTTTTGTTTTTTTACACTGCTGCAGGTGATTCTTACGGTCATGCAAGTTGTAGAAAATACTGATCCGTGCTTTTTTTTTTCAATCAATGTCTAGGCAAGCAGCAAAACAGAATAAGATATAATATAGGAGCTATCCTAAAGTATAACTATCTTTGTGTTCTTGTGAACAGGCACAGGCTGAAATAGGTTAGTGGTTCTCTTGAAACAAGAACAGGTAAAAACAACTTTAAACAGTGAACATAGTAGGGATGCCTGGCTGGCTCAGTCAGTGGAACATGTGACTCCTGATTTTGGGGTCATGAGTTCAGGCCCAACACTGAATATAGAGATTACTTAAATAAATAAACTAAAAAAAAAGTGACCATAATATATCCAAGTGTCCATCAACAGATGAATGGATAAGTTCATTATAAATTATCCCTGTGACTTATTCATTCCATAACTGGAAGGCTATATTTCCTAGTCCCCTTCACCCATTTTGCCCATCCCCCACATCTGCTCCCCTCTGGCAACCATCATTTTGTTCTCTGTATCTGTGGGTCTATTTCTGCTTTTTGTTTGTTTTTTCATTTGTTTTGTTTTTTAGATTCTACACGTAAGTGCAATCATATGGGGTTTGTCTTTCTCTGTTCGACTTATTTCACTTAGCATAGTACCCTCTAGGTCCATCCATGTTGTCACAAATGGCAAGATCCCATCCTTTTTTTATGGCTAAGTAATATTCCTGTGTGTGTGTGTGTGTGTGTGTGTGTGTGTGTGTGTGTGTGTGTGAGATCTATCCATGGACACTTACCATTGTTAACTAGAAGAAAAGGGAACTCATATTCCAGGATAGCCTCTATATTATATCCTATTCTGTTTTTTGCTTGCCTAGACATTGATTTTTTTAAAAGGTATGGATCAGTATTTTCTAAAACTTGCATGACTATGAGAATCTCCTGCAGCAGTGTAGAAAACAATAGTAAAAATACAGCTTCCCAGGTTTCTCCTTTCAAAATTCACATTCAGGAGATCTGAGTTTGAGAATTAGCATTTTTAATGAGCACCCCAGGTGACTTTTGTGGTCAGTTTGGGAAAACATTGTCTCAGCATTCAACCGAGGCAGTGTCAGGTATGGCCACATGAGCCCTATCAATGCTCCTGGCTCTCCAGTTCCCAATGAGCTTGAGAAAGGACTTTCCTGTCCCAAACCCTTTGATTCCATTCCTTTTGAACACTGACCAAGGCTTAGACATCTCCTCCTGGCATTGAAGATTTCCTTACTCTAACTGTAATTTCATTTCTAGCCTTGTCTTCCACTGTGTCTCTGTACCCAAACTTGCCATCTCCACCTGCACTATTTGTAGCCAAAGTGATCTTTTCTAAAGACCAACCTGATAACATCCCTCTGCTCAAGCCTGCTGGCCTTTCCATTGCCCTGAGCACCTTAACCAAACTCTGGCAGGTGCTCTGCTTTTTAGAACCCCATTCTTTTATTGACTGCTCCCTTGGTCTTCCTCCTCTCTCTCCCTCTCCTTCCCAATTAACTTCTCTTTATATTCCAGTCTTTGGCCCAAATATTATTTCCTTGAACAGCACTTTCTGACAAGTCTTGTTTGTTACATGCTTTCACTGAACCTAGTACTCCTCCCTAGCCAGTCTCACATAAATAACCACAGAGGTCAATGCAGAATATCTGGTCTCCCCTGCTGGAATGTAATTGCCATAGGGCATGTGTCCCCAGCACCTGGCTGAGTGTGTAGCACATCATATGCAACTGTTAGTATTTGCTGAATGAATAAATCTATGAATGAACAAATGAAGACCAATCTTTATCTAGACTGATTAGGCTGGACTGTTGGCCTTCCCCAAACTTGGTCCCGATGTGCTCACCTCAGGGTCTTTCTCTTGAGGCTCCCTTCCTGCTTTCCCCTCATATGCCACTTTCCTCAGTGTTTTTGTTTGTTTTGCATGTGTTAGAGTCTCTAAATTACAATTCAATTCATTTTTTACCATTCCTTTTTAAAAATTTTTGAAAAAATATTCACCTGTTTTGAGAAAGAGAGAGCCTGAGCAGGAGAGGGGCAGACAAGAGAAGGAGAGAGAGAATCCCAAGTAGACTCTGCACTGTCAGCACAAAGCCTGACACAGGGCTCAGTTTCATGAACCGTGAGATCATGATCTGAGCCGAAACCAAGAGTCAGACGCTTAACCTACTGAGCCACCCATGCACCCCATACCGTCCCTTTATTTTTAAAACACAACTTAATTGAGGTGTATAATTTATATACCATAAAGTTCACACATTTAAGTCTATAATTTAACAACTTTTAAATTTACCAACTATCACTGTAATCCAAATTCATAAGATTTCATCACTTCCATATAAGATCCCTCATGCCCAGTGATGGATAATCTCCTTTCCCATCACAATCCCAAGCAAACACATATTTTCTGTCTCTATAGGTTTGCCTGTTCTGGACATTTCATATAAATGGAATCATATAACATGTAGTCTTTTGTGTCTGTTTTTTTCACTTAGCCTGATGTTTTTAAGATTCATCCATGTTGTGTCCTCAACCAAAATCTCATTTCCTTCAGTGCTGAATGGTATTTCATTTAATGGGTATTCCAGTGTTTTGCTTTGCTTCTTGATCCTTTCCAAGTTGGTAGACTTTTCAGTTGTTTCCACTTTTTGCCTATTATGAATAGTGCTTCTGTGAATGTGCAAGTCTTTGTTTGCATGGACCTATGTTTTCATGTGTCATGGCTATGGACCCAGGAGTGGAATTGCTGGGCCATATGGTAAATGTATTTTTAACTTTGTGGAGAACTGTTAGATTGTTTTCCAAAGTGGTTGCACCATTTTACACTCCCACCATCAACAGATAAGAGGTTTGCTTTTTTCATATCTTAGTCAACACTTGCTATTGTCTGTGCTTTTATTGTAACCATCGTAGTGGGTGTTGAGTGGTATTGGTTTGCATTTCCCTGATGGGTAATGATGCTCAGTACATTTTCATGTGTTTGTTGGCCATTTGTATGCAGTGAATTTTTTAATGGCTTGATTGCCTTTATTTGCTGAGGGGTGGGCTCTGTTGACAAACTGTTCACCACACACAGCACCCTCTCTCAAGCGCTCCGTCCATGTTTTCTGAGTGAGGTATCCTCTTCCTGACTCGGGGGTGGTGGAGGGGGCTCAACTTACTTTTCCTCTTTAGTATCACTTCCACCGGCCCACCACTGCCCTGGGTGGGGGTGCGGGTTCATCTGTCTCTTTTCTTTCCATTTCTTTCTCTCCCACTTTCTGTCTGGTTATTATTCCTTTACATCTCACCTTTAAAAATGTTTTTAATCACCTTTATTAGCGTATCAGTTTTTTTTATTGTGGTAAAACATACAAAACAAAATTTACCCCTTTAGCCATTTGTAAGTGTGCAGTTCTGTAGCATCATGCCCTTCATGTTCTTCTGTGACCATAGCCACCGTCTGTCTCTAGAACCTTTTCATTCATTTCATTATTCATCTCCAATTAAAACTCTGTATCCATTAAAGACTTACTTCCCATTCCCTCCTCCCTCCAGCTCTTGGCAACCTCCTCAGTGTTACCTTTTACGTATGATAATATCAAGGTGTCTTCTCAAAGGGAATTTAAATGCATCCTGTTAATCTTAAAAAACCCCATAAAATGCCTAAACCCCAACCTCGCATTTTAATATCTGGTGGGCAAGGCAAGTTAGAAAGGGAATTGCTTTACATATGTTTAAGAGTAGTGTTGCAAATAAAGGACTAGGAAGGTACTTAATGCTAGATTTTAAATGAATTTGCTGGTCCCAGGGCTTCCTTTCTTCTGGGGAGTAAACTGCCCAGTGCTAACGCCTGCCCTGGAAGCCTCTTGGCTTTATTCAGCTGGGTGCATATTCCTAGGAGCCAGAAGTTGCACCCGCTGGGCTATGCATTGTTTTCTTGAATTTTGTTGATTTGATCACTATTCAAAACTACATCAGTCATGTTGAAACTCTATCAATCTATGTTAAAGAAATATCTTCTGAGCAGAAACGATGTGATTTGTCTGCCATTTTAATCAAATATGTACACCAACTAAATCCCAAATGCCATCTGTCCCTTGCCCTCTTGTTCTATACCAAGATGCTGAAAACTTAAGTATTGCAAAAAAGAACACAGAAAATCCTAGCACACCAGAATTTTTCTTCAGAAATAAGCCTTGTACTTACTTACATTATTAAAAGATAAACTGAGACATATTAGAATTTTTAAGAGTTTATTTGAGCAAAAATCAGTTTGAATTGGGCAGTGCTGAATCAGAAGTGGTTTGCAAGGCTCCAAAGATGGGAACTCAGGGAGAGATTTTTATAGAGAACAGGCAGAAGCAAAGAAAGGGAATTATTGATTGCCTATAGCTTAAAGCCTAGTTGGCTGTTGTGATTGGTTGTCCTTAACGTTTTGATTTTATAACCTTGAGGTATTTACAGGCTTAGATTTTGGTTTGCTTACATAGGCGGAGATAGCAATGAAGCTATATCGGTCTAATGGCTTCTTTGTTTAATTAATTTAACAACATATACAGTATTTCTTGCTTAGGCACGAAACAAGATGGGTACCATTTAGGCGGGTTGGGATTCTGCCTGTAAAACTACTTTGAAAGGGGCATGTTTCCTAATCAAGGACGTGAGAAAGCAACGTTAAAAACAAGGATGTTGCTTCTCTATATGTAAAACTTACCACTGGGAGAGAGATTGTTCTGGAAGCCAGATGTTCTCCAGTTACAAAAGGGGGAAAGCATTTAGAATCTTCCGGTGATGAATAGAGGCCACAGGTTGCAGCTTTCTTTGGACTTGGCTTTTAAAAAGCCATTCTGCTGAGGGTCTTTTGTTGGCCAGCTGTGTCGAGCCAGTTGCCCTTTGTATTTGATGATGACGACACTGAGGATTATTTTGTGTGGGGGTTCAGGACAGAAAGACATGTTTGGGACCAGAAGTCATTTCTATGTTGTGTACATACAAAAGGACTGCTCTAAACCTGCTTCCTTGCCAAAGGAAGTATTTTATTGTAGATTTTTTTTAATCCTTGAAACTGTCTAGAGTGGTGGGTCTCAGAAGGGGGTGAGAGTCATACCAAGACCATACAGCTATGTTTTCACAATACCCCCTCTTTGAGAATTACTGTCTTGAATTTTTTTTTGGAATACGCATGTTGCATTATTACCAGGTAATAAATGTGAAAGGCTGTGCTGTAAACTGTAATAGGCTGCATCAGTATTGGTAATTATTATTCCTAAGTGTTACTCCCTATTTGTCAAATAAAATGAAAGTCAAATAAATGAAGTCATAGCCATTGACAGCTCTCCATTGTCTACTTATAGATAAGGATTATTCCTGGCAAAAGACAGATCTCAGGTACTTCTTTGTCATTTTATCTTTCATCATGTTCCCTTGCCAACACCAATAGCTAATATTGACTGAGCATTTGCTATGCACTCGGTTCTGTGCTAGGCCCTTCCATGTACCATCTTCTATAATCTCCAAACTGACCCTGAGAGGGAGGGAGGGACTCTTACTAATCCCATTTTACAGATGTGGCCACTGTGACACAGTCAAGTGAAGCAACTTATCAAAGATCTCAAAGTGAGCATTTGAACCTGGCAGAAAGACAATGTTTAACCTCTCTATTTGAGTATTAATAAATGCAAGTTAGCTTTACTATTAGCTAAATCAGAGGAGCTCTAAGGATGGGGCAGAAGTAGCTTTGCCAGATAAAACATGAGATACTCAATTAAATTGAATTTTAGATTAGTGATGAATATATTTTTAGCATCAGTGTGTCCCAAATATTACATGGGACATACCAAGAAATGGTTTATTGGTTACCTAAAATTTAAATTTAACCGGGTGTCCTATATTTTAATTTGCTAAGTTTGGCAGCCCTAATCAGAAGGGGTGTTGCAAAGGAGATGAAGATAATTGCTTAATACATTTGATTATTATGGTTTGGAATTATTTGTGGTTTTGGATTTTTTTTATTATGACTTTATTCAATCAGGAACAACAATAGGTTGTATTAGGCTTTAAATCAGACAGATACACCATTTCAGTTCACAAAATATACTGATAGCCTATCAACAGACTTCTCCTGACTTCTTTTTTTTTCTGGAAATAAAGGCTTCCAAACCTGATCCATGTCAAGATCTGTACCTCATTGGTTTTCTCTGTGAAGTGAAACTATAGGAAATTCTGTCCCCATTTTGTTTGTTTCTCTTGAATGAAGCTTTTTTCCCCTTAATCTGGGCAAGTTATGATTTTTCTGAAGCCCATTCTAGAATTTTAATTTTAGCTGGGCTATTGGTGTTGGCCTGATTTCATTTTCTGCAGATAACTTCATCATCCCAGTTTTTAAAATGTCTTGCGCTTATACTTGGTAAAATTCCCCTCTCTCTAAGTGGTCACCTCCTAAAATAGATGACAGTGGCCTGGATATTCCAAGTCTAAGTTCTGATACATTCACAAATATTTCCTGAATACACCAGTGCATTTCCTCTTATGTACATTTCTAGCATTCCAGCAGTGGGAGCAACTAATGATGATAAAGCTCTAGAAATAGTTTCTGTTCGTGTAGGTCAGAGCCCATTTGCAGATAAGCCTGTCGTCTTATGAGTGGTTCATTGGCAAGTACCGGAGTCTATGACTTCCCAGAGAACTAAGTTAAGCAAACCAAATGCGAAAGCCATTGGCAGAAGCCATGGGTCTAAGCTGCCAGTCTGGTTCCCACTTAAGCAGGGGTTTGCCTAGATCTAGTTCATTTAACAAGTTATGAATGTCTGGGAGGGTTTAGAATGGTCACAGGTTATTCCTGAAAAAAAATTATTCGTAGACTTTGTCCTTCCGAAACAAGGTGGGCATCACAGAGGCCTCATAAATCTTGAGTGTAATTCTCAGGAATACCTGTTGGATTCATAGGCAGAAACATCTTGCTTCATTATACAAGTATTTAAGACTGTGTTAAGTGAGCATCTAGTGTTCCTCTCAGTAAATGATCAAATGCCTTCCTCTTCCATCTCTTTCTTCTACCCATCCCCCAATGGCCTCCCTCCTTGCTTTTTTTCTGTTGGAGTAAAAAGTTGTAGTTAGCACGGTGAAAATCATGACATACGTGTAGGTTGTGTGTAAAGAGAGAAAACATGCTCAGACTAGGTGATTGACTGGCTAGGAGAGACTGCCAAACACGAGCAGGCTTACACACCAAGAGCTAGGTTGTTTCGATGTAACTTGAGCCTATTGTTATTGCTTCCTCAGAAATGAGCCCGTGGAGATACGACATTTATTTTAGCTCAGCACTCTTATGTCTATTTCTGAAAAAGAAAAGATCCCAGCTGCTGCAGTCCCCACTTCCTTTCCCAAAGGGAACTGGGCTAGTGGGTAGGGTACTGAATCCGCCATCACGCTCTCCATATGCTCTTAGACTGGTGAGTTTTCATCTGTAACATGATGAATTTCTAGTCTAGTTCCATTTACAAAAAAAAAAAAATTAATGAGAATAATATTTAGTATATCGATAGTGATATTCATTAAATAATATTTATTTATTCTAACTTATTGAGAACTTTCCATGTGTCTGTCAGGCATTGCCCTGGATGCTTAGGGTATTATATTATTGGATTCTTATGCAACCCTATGAGATAGATACTATGAGTAATTTACAGAAGAAGAAAAGGTACAGAGAGACTAAGTAACTTGTCCAAGGACACAGCTAAGGAGTCTCAGAGCCCTGATCTAACCAGGCTGCCTTTGCTCCTAATGACTGTCATATGGCTTTGCCTGGTAGAACAAAATGACAGTGCTTATATGCAAATATATAAAGTAGGTCTCACAGTCCCTGATCAATAAGGGAGCTTTTATGTAGTTTTGTTTGCATTTGTTCTTCAATACAAAGCTGGAGTTTACCTGGTGGGATAAGATTCGATTTACATCCCCAAGATTTGGTTGTTTTTCAGACTTGCCCTTGGGCCCTCATCCTGACAACATTCTGAGTACATTTTCGTTATCATTCTACTGCTGTGATTCATGAATATGATAAAACAGAACTGCGTCTTCAGTAAATAAGGAAAGCTGGGCCCTTGGTGAATAAATATACCTTTCAATGAATCTGGAGAAATTCAGCATACAGATATCCTACAATATTTATTAGGAGACCCCTGTACCCACCAGGCCTGAGCTTAGGGCAGTTTCTTAATTCAGTTGTTCCTAAGATACCTGCATTTTTATAGCATTTATTAACTTTTAAGTAAAAAAATCAGTTTATTGAATGTTGTGTTGCATGTTTTTTTTTTCTATGAGACGTACCATATATTTAAACAGATTCAGATTTTAAGGGTGATTTTTCAAATTAATGTCACTAAATCCTTTGGGAATTTTGAAAATAAAAGCTCATTTAAGGTTGAGAAATAGACAAACATTTATCCAGTAAGAGCCACTATTTTTATTATTCTTAATGTGTTTTAAATATGTTGGTTCTTGCAAAGAAAATATGAACAAAACCCAAATATGAAAAAACTTTCCAAGTTTATATTAAGTTTATCCCATGAGTGACATAGGAAAATCCCTCTTAAGAGAAATGGCATTGCAAAAAGAGGCAGAGAATCTTCTTCTTTTTCAAATAAAAAAAATGCATCCTGTTTCTAAGCATTTTTCATCATATTTGACAGTTTATTAAAATGAACCTTTTTCTTCCATGTGGACTTCATCAAACTTTTCTTATCCTGTAATAGTCTTGACCCACCTTCCTGTTTTTTTCTCCTCTCACCCTTTCTCCTTTCCTCCCTCTCTCCTTCCTTCCTCCTTCTCTCCTTTCCTCTCTCCCTTCCTTCTTTGCTTCTTTCTTCCCTTCCTGATTTGTCCCCCACTGCTTTCCCAGCATTCACCAAGGGCTAGGCACTATGTTACTCTACCTGCATTGTTTTATTTAACACTTACAACTACACTGTGAGGTATGTACCCTCCTTGTCCCATCGGTACGACAGATGAAGAAATCGATGCTCTGAGAACATAACAATTTCCCAAGGTCATAAAATCTGTAAGAGTGGAGTCAGGATTCAGTCTGAAGTCTGTAATATTCCAGAGCCCACAATTTACTGCTTTCCATACAATGAGGACAAATTTCTTTTAAAATTGGGAAAATCTCTTAATTAAAATTTAACAACAGGAAAATAGTTATGATCCCCTAGGAGAAGGAATGAGTCAAGAAATGATCTGATCTAAGACCACTCTGGCTTTTGGGACTGAACATAGGGAAATTACAGAGCAACAGACTGACACAGAAAAATTATAACCAGTAGCTAACATTTACTGAGAATCGAAAAGGTAGGTTCTATGGACTTTGTTAGCATTACCTCATCCAGTGCTCACCACAGGCTCATGATATAGATACTATGTAATCGTCCCTATTTTAAAGATTGGGAAACTGAGGCACAGGCGGGTAAGGTAACCTGTGGAAGGTCCCGCCTAGAACCCACCTCCTGTCTGTGGTCCACAAGTGCTCTTCTTTTCTTGGGGAAATGTTGAACCTGTTAATGTCACAAGCACCCTTTCACTTGGAGTTCAGATCCAGAGCAAAGACCATACAGTATGTTTTCCTTGTGGAGGGACTCCGTAACTTTCAAGCCACACGTTTTTTGTGCCAGTGACATGTCTGAGAAGAGCTGGGTTTGCGATTAACGAGTTAAAGAGAGAAGAATGGCACAGAAAATAGGAGAGGAAAAGGAAAGGCCAACCAAATTCACCCATGGTAAATTTTAGAAATGTAAGGGTCGTGAGGTCCTTTCATACAAAGTACCAAATTCTCCTTGGCATTTGCCTTACAGGAAAGTCTAGTTTATTTGGTGTTTTAAAAGTGCATATATTTTTTTAACCTAAAAGCTTAAGAACTATTTTATTCAATGTGTTTCAAAAGGCTATTTTTGTGAGTTGGTGCTTTGCTTTTAAAAAGACATTTCCAGGGGTGCCTGGGTGGCTCAGTTGGTTAAGCATCCACCTCTTGATTTTGGCTCAGGTCATGTTCTCTTCATGGTTCGTGGGTTTGAGTCCCACGTTGGGCTTTGTGCTGACAGTGCAGAGCCTGCTTGGGATTCGCTGTCTCTCTCTCTTTCTCTCTCAGTCTCTCTCTCTCTCTTTCTGCCCCTCCCCCACCTCTCAAAATAAACAAACTTGTGAAGACATTTCCTAGAAACCTACTCAAATGGGGGCTAGTTGAAAAGAGCATTTTATTATAATGATTTATTATCAGAGTGTTGGTGGACAGAGTGACAGCTGCTGAAATCTTCAAGTGGTGAGGGAGGGCGACTTACTGAGAAAGGAGGACAGTAGTCTGGAAGAAACAGCAAGAGCACTCATCGCCCCCTCCAGAGAGAGAGCAAGCATATGACTGTTCACTGCCACCTCCCCAACACATGTCAGGGTATGTCATACGTGACAGGATCTTAATAAATATCTGTGAAACGGATAGATGATTGAATGAGAAGGAGTTTTAATTTTGGCAAGAGGAGCCGTTGGAGATTGGTTTAGGAGGTGAACTCGGGTGCCCTGTGAAGGATGGACAAGATGGGGGAGAGGCCAAAGGCAGAGATGCCTGTCAAGAGGCCGGTGACGGTCCAGGTCAGAAAGGAGGAAGGACTGGACTATGCAGAAGCAGTGGGGACAGTAAGAGAAACCACAGTGGCTGGACCTCAGTGAAGAAGAAGGCAGAGGTGACCATGGGGACCACAAGACCCTAAGTCAGGAAATGCAGGGAAGATGAGTGGCGGGGAGGCATGTATGGAGTTTGGCTGGAGTATGTGGGTTGGATGGATACGCACGGGAAGATGCTGGGCCTCAGGCAGGATTCTAGGGTGCACTCAGTAGAATGTCTCTACCCAGGGGAAGGTCAAGATAATGGGAATGGGGGGAAGAAGATTGTGGTTGGGCAAGAGCAGCCTTTGGGGCAGGCTGAGGAAGAGGCCTTGGAAGGGGAGGAGTTGGACAGGCCAGGACTGGTGAGAAGGACTTTGTAGGTGAAGAGAGGAGTGTGAGGGAGAATGGCTTCCAGAGCTGGTGGATCCAGGGCAGACTGAGTGATCCCAAGGCACACAAAACAAGAGCGGTAGGTGATGCCAAGGCTGGAAGAAGAGGGGGGCGGGGGGCAGACGGTGGGGACACTGACTCTGCTCATTTCAGCATGGCAGGGTCCCTGCCCCGGGATAAGATGATGCCTACTCCTGTGGGAACCGGGCCCTCTGGATACAGTGCCCGGAAGGCATCCCTTTCCGAGAGTGGGCACGAAGCACAGCACACCTGAGTGTCAGTGGGGAGCCCTCATCCCCAGCCCCCTCCGTCAGGTTCAGGTCCATGGCAGCATCCTCTGCCTGTCAACTATCACAGAATGTTGAGAATGGGCTGGAGGCTTTAAGAGAACCCAAAGCAAAACCCCACTGACAGCACAGCCCACCCTGGGTGCCCGGGCTGCCAATACGACGCTACCCCCGCTTCTGCACCTTGTCTGGCCTTACTGCCAGACCCCCAGAGATGGGCCACAGATCTGAGCCTGGCCTTAATACCCGGGCTTCCCCTCACCGTCCCGTGTAATTCTTGTTGTTTGGTGTTCGCTTTCAAAGTAATAAAAATGCCAAAGGAAGCAAGCTTGCAGCAAAGAACTTCTCACCGGGCTGGGAGTGAGCAGGCCTGCATCTGAGTCCTGACTTTAACCCAGTCTTGCTGGGCGGTTCTACTCAAATGCTGTAGGATCCATCTAGGATTCATTTGCTTCGCTACTGACAACTGACCCTGAGTTCTGACCTTGCCGCCGGCTCTGAGCTTGCAGCTTTACGTGGATGATCTCATTACACTCACAGCAACCATATATGGTAGAAATTCTGATCTGCCTTTTTTACAGGTGAGGATTCAGAGAGACGGCTTTCCCAAGTTCACACAGCTAATAGGGGACAGATCAGGATTCGATCCCAGGCCTCTCACTCCAGAGACTCTATATTTCATGGACACTTGGTTATACCGTAAAATGAGGAACGTGGCTTGGGTGACGAGTAGTTTTTTTTTTCTCCCTAGGTCTTATTCTCTTGTCTCTGGCATCTCGATATGCCCTCCCCCATCCCAATTGAGTGCAAAAAGAAAAAAAAAATGCTTAAAATAAAAAACGGGAGCAGCAGCAGCAGCAGCTGTCTGTCTAAACACGCCGTCCTCGTCTCTGTGCCTGCCTATCTTATCTCGACCAGTCTATAAATTACTTAGCAGTCCGGCACCTAGGCTCCTCAGTGCCTGAGCCCTTCATGGGAGACACAAACTGTTTCAGATACCTGGCAGCTTTACCCATTTCTGTTATCTGTCAGACTTCTTAAGGTATTTGAGTTTGCAGTGCCTGCTCCTAAAATTAACCAGGCACTGGTCTAAAAAGAAAAGGAACCAGGGAGGGAAAGAGGGAGGAAGGACGGAAAGTAAGGAGGAGAGGAGAAGAAGAGGATGCCTTGGAGAAAGCGTTGACCTGAGGAGGTACAGAGTCTGCACGGATCATGTGGCTCTGTGTGCTTTAGTTGACTTTATCATAAGCTATGGTGGCTTCTCGGGTGATTTTCTATTGGCCATGGTCCCATCCCAACAGAGGCTTTAAACATACTGTAGAAGCAGCGATTAGCATTCTCCATATTTAAATGATCGTAACACTTTATAATCTTGGTGGCTATTTAGGGAAGTAATTAATTTACCCCATGCATGTAAACTTAAAATGCCTTCACAATATAGCTCATCATCCTACTTAACACTAGGATAAGTAAAGTAATGTGAACACAGTGTTGTAGAAGGAAAAAGCCTGCTTTCTCCCTGGGTAGGTCTCCGTATCAAAACATTTGATGAGTAAGTCAGAAACTACTGCGAAAAGTACCTCTGCGACCATCCGAGTTATTTACGATGTCAAGATTTAGTCTTTCTCCACCCCTGATATTACCGAAAGTCTTTATGGTTCTTTCCATAAATGAACAAACAGCCTGTACTCCCAAGTTCTGAGGGAAACTTGGGAATTACTGGGAAAATATTACAGTCCCATTTTTTAAGAACTAAAAAAACAATTCTCCATCTTCACCTAAAATTGAAAAGGGATTAAACACCACCAGAAAGAAAGGTGGTTTTGCATTTAAAACCCAGATCGTTCATGAGAAGCAAATCCACTGAGTTTACTCAGCAAGGACTATCCTGGCCATGGCAGACACTGTTTCCCAGCACCCCGTGAACATGCTTTGTACGGTCCAAGTATATTGGCCATATTTTATGTTTTTAATGTCATGCTTTAAAAAGTACCTCATTTTAGGCTTTGTCTCCATTAGGGAATGAACTCTGGAATTTTTAGTACTTTTTTTTTAAAGTAATCTCTGCACCTAACGTGGGGCTCAAACTCACCACCTCAAGACCACGGATGCTCTGCCAACTGAGCCAGCCAGGTGCCTCTAGTAGATTTTTCATATATTTATTTTTTTCATACTTATATATTTATTGGGGGGGGTGGCAAGGGGCAGTGAGAGAGGGAGAGAGAGAGAATCCCAAGCAGGCTCCGCACTGTCAGGGCAGAGCCTGATGTGGGGCTTGATCCCACGAACTGTGAGATCATGACCTGAGCCGAAATCAAGAGTCAGACACTCAACCCACTGAGCCTCCCGGGCTCTCCCAGCAGATCTTTAAAATGCTTCAGTCGTTAAATGAGATAAAATCCTTAGCCAGGAAACAAAGAACTTGTGCATCATAGGGCTTTGTTGCTCCTAACTACCAAGTAATACGTGAGTATGTTCTTGTCGTTAGCACATGAGCTCTGAGGCCTCTGGAGCTAAGGATGTGGGCTACAATCATCTCATGTAGCCGTGGGTGACTTCTTCTTCCCTCACTGGGGTACTCTGTCCTCTGTGCCCTCTTCCTTCCCCACCCTGCCCTTCCCCTCTGCAAATAGCATTTTTCCTCCACCCTTCCCAACACAGGGCTTCCCCATGTTGCTGCTTTTCATTGAAGATTTTAGTTTGGAATACTGTATGACTCTCTGTTTATTATGCTACCGTTTAAAGCTTTATTACAATGGGCAGTCTGGATGATGCGATGTCACTTTGCCAAGGTAGAGAAGGCACAGGCCAGCTACAATGTGGGACAAAATAAAGACAATTAGATGGACAAAAGTTGTTTGGGTTTTGGAATGTTTCACTTGGAGTGTTTTTAAAGGTCTTTTGAAAAAAGAGTCTCAAACGGCAGGGGTGAATGTCATGAGGTCACCCTTTCCTTGTGTTAGAAGGTTTGGCAAAGGAGAGGCCAAGTGTGAGGATGCAGGAAAAGGAAATAAATGTGGAACAGGCAGGAAAGGAATGTACTGGGGCAAAGGAAGCCACAGACCCTGGAGAGGAAAGGAAGGAAAGGCAGGCATCACAAATGAGGCCAAGAATGGGAGGAAACACAGTCCTAGAGCCAAATATTCTCATATGACACTGTCCCTATTTCTGTGTCCATGATCTCCCCTTCTGCCTCAGGACGGTGTCCACCCCAAGTGCTCCCTAAACCAGGCTGGGCAACAGAATCATGTGGAAAGCTTAAACAGATACAGATTCCTGGGGCTCAGATCTAGGGGGAAAAATCTGTTGTTTTCTTTTTTTCTGGCTACTCTTGACGTGAGCTACCTTGAAAAACACTGATTTGCAGGCTTTCGATCTGACTGCCACTTAGCAACCAGGTCTGACCTTAGAGAAGAGTTGACTTTGAGAAGGGTGTTTTTAATTTGATAAAACACGACTGTAAGTCCAAACAAACAGTCCATTGACTGACCTGTGTCAGTCTTATGTGTGGTACACTCCAAACGTCGACAGTTAAAACACTCCATGATGGGTCATCCCTTTTATGAAAACGCCACGTTATCTGGAGATGCCCGTTTTGCCTTTCAGTAAGAATCAGGGATCAGTGGAGAACCGTGTTAAGTGGCAAATCCATAGACGTACAAAACATCCACATGAATAAGGTAAAACCACTATTTGATTTAGAAAGCAAGCAAATGATCCGTACGGCTCCTAGGACTTGATTGGCTGTCCCAAGTCCTGCAGCCAGCAGGGATAAATTTTTCCTTTTATATCTAAAGTAAAATATTTGAACCCCTACTGACAGAGTAGAAGATGTCCAGTGCCCACCCCACTATTTTTATGGGCTTTTAACTCAAGGGGTTAACTCAAGTGGGGTGGGGTGAGTTCTACTCACTTGTTCTGATTTCTTATTTAGTTTGACTTCTTCATCTCACATTATCTTGCCTGATATCCACCCTGTACCAAGCCTCATACAAGCCCTTTGCCTTTGGCTCTCCAAACAAATGCTGTTTTAAGAGGTTACCAGAAGTACTTACATCACAACAGAGCACAGCAAACAACTTTAAAAGTGTATATTAAATAAATACTCTTTTGCTTTGGCCTTTTCGGTGATCAGGAATTTCTCATTCTCTGACTTCTCCCCACCCCACCCCCAATCTCCATAGATTCCCAAAGTGAATTGCACTTGAACAGTGTATAAATATTTTTTTATCTCAAGAGATATCACCAAATTGTCTTCTGAATTTAGCAATGTATTAATATCAATGTATATTCCCATCCACAGAGTACAATCACTTAATTTTCATCATTCCCTCACCAACAAGAAATAAAATTTGTATTTTATGTATTTAGCAATATCATAGGCAAAATATATTGTCCCAATATTGTCACTTACATTTCTTTAATTATGAGTTTGAGCATTATTTATCTATAAACGACTGTTTTCTTTTTCCTATTAGGTATTTGGCGATTTTCTTCAATTTTCTTATTGATTTGTAAGAACTCTTCACATAGTAGACATAGTAATTCATCTTTATGTATGTTGCAAATATTTTCCCCAGTTTGTTTCTTCTCATACATTTTCAGTGGTGCATCTGGTCCCATGATGCCCTTGGGATTGGGATTGTTCCTAACTTTCCAGTGACCTCACCTGTTGCTTGTGGGGAAAGCCCCACAGATCTAAGGCTATTGGTTTCATGGGGGCCAGCCTTTTTGGTGTTGGTCTTTTTCCTTAATCCCCTCCTCCTCTCCCTCCTCCTCACCCCTTATTCCTCTTCCTCTTCCTTCTTCCTAGTAAATCTTTATTTTCAGTGGGGCACATTTAACATATGAAGATTACATCCAGCTGATGTTTTTTGATGTTGCTCCTTGCTAGAAGGAGGAAGTGGCAAGTTCTCTTTTATGATGGGCCTCCCTTGACCTCCCCTTTTGGTTTGCAAATGATCTCTCTGAGGGACTCACTGAGTCTTTTTTTTCGGTTTCTACTTTTCTCTAAGTTTAGGGACGTGTGGCTACTGAAAGACCAGTATTTGCAGGACTTGGTTCATTGTGCTTAGTTTGGGAAGAGAGAGAGAAGAGCTTTGTCAATCTGTATCTAGGCTGACCTTTTTCCCAAAAAGCCTTTACTTTTGGTGTTTCTTCGGCAGGTACATTGTATTTCTTGGGTCCCTTGGAGGCCACTGTCCCTCGGGGCACAGTTTATGTCACTCCAGCAACATAGCAGATGCAAAATGGGCAGATATGTACATTAGGCCATAGCGAAAGAAGTCCTGAGTTCTTTCCCGGCTAAGCAAAATTTCCATAGGTTTTGTGTCCTAGATGCTGTAGGGCCTTTGGGAGTATTAAACATTCACACATCTCAACTATGTTTTTTTTTTCCCCCACAAAATTAGTAGCCCTTTCTTTGCTTCAAATGGGCTTCTGTAGTGCATCTAGGAGACTAAATGTGCTTCTTTCATAAAATATTCTCAGCTCCAATAACCATTATCATGTTAAGAGACAAATGATGTGATGTACCCATAAGAATGTGCTGGGTGATAAAGCCAGCTTTCCCCATCTCCAGCATTTCTCGTATTCTCATGTTCTTAAGATCACGTGGAAGCTGTTAGAACACTTTTCCTAGCCCTGCCCCCAGAGATTCTGACTTGGTAGGTAAAGGTGGGGCCGAGAAATCTGCATTTTTAGTGAGCGCAGAGGTGGTTCTGATGTCTGTGGTCCTTGGTATTGGCTTTGAGTCCAAGGCCAGATGTCTCAACCTCAGCACCATTGACATTTGGAACATGGTAATCCTTTGTTGCCGGGGTGCTGGTCAGCAACATCTGGGACCTTATCCCTTAGATGTCAGTAGCACCCTCCCCCCATTATAACAATCGGGAATGCCTCCAAACATTGCCAACATGTCCCCTGGGGAGTCAAATCACCCTCAACTGAGAACCACTGACTGAGGGGGAAATAAATGAGAAAATGCTAATTAAAAACAGTTTTTACTTTCATACATAGATGGTCATACCCTCGCATTGATTTCATTGAACAAATTAAACGAATATTTCTGAGCGCCTGATATGCACCAAGCATTTTATATTAAAAATGTTTAATATAATCATGGTTACTTCTTTAACATAAGATGGAAGAAAAGGAAATGTTCTTGTAAGTTAATATCTGTTGACTATGCATTTTTCCTAAATTAATATTCCCAATAGTTTTCTGTAGGATATACCAGAGCTTTAAAATTAATATTTAAAAATTAATATTAATTAACCAATATGAAAAGTAATATTAAATTAAAATGAATATTAAAATTGGCATTGCTTTAGGGAGGATGTAATTCAGCTGGTGTGAATCGCTGTACTCTCTAGTGATGAAACAAATTTGATTTATAAACTTTACATTTATTTTAATTTAGAAACATAGGAAGAAAGTCATGATGCACCTGCCATAATACTGTTTCTAAAACCTCACCTCTGCTGTAATTTTAGAATCTTTCCTTGGAGAGTCTGTGGTCCACATAAATAAATAACTGTACCCAAACATGCTCATTTCAATGTGAGTTTTTCACATGTTAGTAAAATGTTAAAAATAGACCATGATGTAGGGCACTCAGATATTTAACTCCTTACGTCAGTGACAGGAGGAGCTATAAGGAAGGAAAGAGGGAAAGAAAGAAGGTAGGAAGAGAGGGGGAAGGGAGGGACAGAAGGAGGAAAGAAGAAAGGAAGGAAGGAAAGAAGGAAGAAAGGGAAGGAACAGGAATTGATTGAGGATAATGCTCTATAATCTCTGACCACCGGTCAGTAAATTCTATTGAAATTCAAGAGTAGAGACCTACAAGGAGGCTGGTGAAACCATTCCTAAAAGGCAAGAAAAAGAAGCCTATTGACATTCAGGAACGCTGAAGAGATCAGCTGACTTCTCCATTGTAGACTTTATCCCCCTCCTCCCAGAAAGGTGTGAATACAGCTCAAGACAGGAAAGGAGTCTTTTCTGCAGAGGGTACTGTTGTTAATGTGTCAATAGTGTGGACAGGCTTTCTGGGCAGTTCCCAATGATATCATTTCTTTGTACTGGAGATCAAGGACCTTTGTGGATTAGGAAAGAAGAACCAGACCCCGGCAGCTGTCTTTCCTGCTGTGCTTGGCAGGCAGCACTGAGTCTCAGAAGAGGACCCCAGGACCTTGGCCAGGGGTTCAGAAAGAAGCAGGCCCACCTAGAAATGGAAACTCCAAGGAGGGTAAGGCACTCTGACTTACAAAGCTGGAGAGAGAATAAATAGGAAAATGAAAAACCCCCATCCTTCCTAGTGGAAGGCTGAATTCAAGAAACCTGGCCTTATATTATTTTCCTCTGCAGAGAGCGTGCAGAGTAAGATAACTGCTTGCTTTTTAAAAATGCTGTTTTCTGTGTAGGGTGTTTCAGCGTGTGTCCTCTCAGGATTTCCAGACAGTCCCGAAAGGGTCATTAACATTATTTAAATATTCATGCTGGGGGAGGGGACCACAGACTGAAATTTCAGACCGCTCCAGAGTGAGGGATGGTTGGCTACCACCCCAATGCGGCCCCACCTTGTGTATCAGCTGCCTCCTTCCCCGCAGATGGCTTTGTTGCGTTGACACCAGGCCACCGGCTGCCACAACGAGGAGGGCAGCGCGACGGCTCTGGAGGGCCGGTGAGCCGGAAGCGTCCCCGTCCACACCTTGGGCTCTAGGCCACAACGGGGAGAGCCCCAAAACACAAAGACGCACTTCCTAACCGCTGCCGGCCGTTGTACTTACGCGGGGACAGTCGTGCGGTGTCGAAATGAAGGACTGCTCCCACCTCGGGCAGGAGCTCAGCAGCCCCTGGCGTTGCGAGCGCGCACATACACCCACACGCTTCCACCTACTTACATACACGTACGTGTACCCCAACACACACCCGCCTGTGCACACGCCGACACGCCCACCCGTGCACTGACAACAGGTCCACATCCCCAGACACAGAGCCCTCTCCCCAGTTAGGAAATACTGGGCTTCACTTGCCTCTATCCATCCATCTCTCCATCCCTCCACCCCTCCAATGTACCCATTCATTCATTTCGTGGTTTCTCGGTTTGTGCTTTGGATTCCACCAAAGCCAGAGACGCGTGGGTGGATGGGGAGGGCACATGGAAGCGGAGGGGCGGCCCGCGGTCGCCGGGCGCCGAGAGGGGCGGGGAAGGGGCGGGCTCCGGCAGCCCACGGGCGGCGCTCCTGGCCCTCCGGCGCGCCCAGCGGCCGCTGCGCCCGGCAGAAGCGCTCGCCCCGGCCCCGGGGCTGCCGCACGCCTTCCCCGGAGCTTCTCAGACGCCCCGCGCCGGAGCAGAGCTCGAGGACTGCGCCCCCCAGGATCCCGCGCCAAGAGGTGGGTGGCCCAGGCTGGGGGCGCGGCGGCCCCCGACTCCGCGTCCCCGGGGCGCCCTCCTAGTGTTGCGGCCTCAGGCGTCGTCCCCGGGGCGCCCTCCGAGTGTTGGGGCTCCAGGCGTGGGGAAAGGGTGGCCCGGGAGGGGCTGCAGATCTGGGGTGTCCTCCGAAGGATCGCGGACTTTAAAGGGCTTTTATGGCCTTGCCTAGCGGAGCGTGTGCGCGGAGGTGGCCTGGCTGGAAAGGGCTGTGGCCATGTGGCTTTGAATTCCTAGGTTTGGGGGAGGGCCGAGCCTTTGGCTGCTTTATTCAATACTTAGTTATATATGCTTTAGAAAAATAAACTTAGGACCCTTTCTTCTGCCCTCCAACACACA